>NC_068911.1:136716717-137027431 GCF_023091745.1 Budorcas taxicolor | reverse complement strand
CACCTTTGTGCCAATACAACCACAATAGTTTAGGAACACAAATTGTGGTATAATATTGATTTTTAAATTTTGGTCACTTAACTTCTATCCAGCGGATGTTGGCAATTTGATCTCTGGTTCCTCTGCCTCTTTTAAAACCAGCTTGAACATCAGGGAGTTCACGGTTCATGTATTGCTGAAGCCTGGCTTGGAGAATTTTGAGCATTCCTTTACTAGCGTGTGAGATGAGTGCAATTGTGTGGTAGTTGGAGCATTCTTTTGTATTGCCTTTCTTTGGAATTGGAATTAAAACTGACCTTTTCCAGTCCTGTGGCCACTGCTGAGTTTTCCAAATTTGCTGGCATATTGAGTACAGCACTTTCACAGCATCATCTTTCAGGATTTGAAATAGCTCAACTGGAATTCCATCACCTCCACTAGCTTTGTTCGTAGTGATGCTTTCTAAGGCCCACTTAACTTCACATTCCAAGATGTCTGGCTCGAGATTAGTGATCACATCATCATGATTATCTGGGTTGTGAAGATCTTTTTTGTACAGTTCTTCTGTGTATTCTTGCCACCTCTTCTTAATATCTTCTGCTTCTTTTAGGTCCATACCATTTCTGTACTTTATCGAGCCCATCTTTGCACGAAATATTTCCTTGGTATCTCTAATTTTCTTGAAGAGATCTCTAGTCTTTCCCATTCTGTTCTTTTCCTCTATTTCTTTGCATTGATCGCTGATGAAGGCTTTCTTATCTCTTCTTGCTATTCTTTGGAACTCTGCATTCAGATGCTTATATCTTTCCTTTTCTCCTTTGCGTTTAGCCTCTCTTCTTTTCACAGCTATTTGTAAGGCCTCCCCAGACAGCCATTTTGCTTTTTTGCATTTCTTTTCCATGGGGATGGTCTTGATCCCTGTCTCCTGTACAGTGTCACGAACCTCATTCCATAGTTCATCAGGCAAGGAGATCCAACCAGTCCATTCTGAAGGAGATCAACCCTGGGATTTCTTTGGAAGGAATGATGCTAACGCTGAAACTCCAGTACTTTGGCCACCTCATGCGAACAGTTGACTCATTAGAAAAGACTGATGCTGGGAGGGATTGGGGGGAGAAGGGGATGACTGAGGATGAGATGGCTGGATGGCATCACGGACTTGATGGATGTGAGTCTGAGTGAACTCTGGGAGATGGTGATGGACAGGGAGGCCAGGCGTGCTGCGATTCATGGGGTCACAAAGAGTCGGACAAGACTGAGCGACTGAACTGAACTGAACTTCTATCCTCCTCCTCATTCCTTCCAGGAGATTGTGCCTTTAGCCACACTCAGTCTTATGCTTCCCTGTAGAGTGGCCTCTATCTCCAGATCCAGGACTGGGATAAGAGGCACATTCCTAAGCATTCAGTACATCATGTTTCTCTGGCCATCATGATGGCTCAAGCCAGTGAGATACAGGAAGATGTTTTGCCAGGGTTTCTGGGAAAGAGAAGCCCTGCCTTGTCTTTTTCCTGCTTGTAATACACAGAGAATGATACAGTACTAAGGTATGCTGGCAGTTACCTTGGCACCAGCCAGCCTGATCACAGAGCCAAGGAAGTGGAGCCTAGAAATAAAAGCTGAGATCCTGAGTCCTGATCCCATTGTCTGAGGGCTGAATCAAGCTGTGTAGAAGTGGATCCATCTGACTGTTCAAGTGTCTGAACTAATGAATTTCCTGTTTTGTTTTTTTTTTTCTTAAAAAAGCTATTTTAGATCAGTTTTTCTACCTCCCATAATTAAGAGTTTTGACGCATAAGACTTTTCTTCTTAGTTGTGGTCATTTAAAGGGGGCTTCTAAAGGAACTTCCCATTATCATGTGCTTGTTGTCACATGTTGGGGAGGGTCTCAGCTTGATCATAAACCACATCCATCACAAGGACGGAGATAATCAGGCGCATAGTGAACTACCCTGCATGTGAATGCACAGGGCCAAATCACATCGTGTGGGAGAAGTCCACTTGAGGGATGAGAAAGCCTGGGTAGGGTTGGGGGTGACTCTGGGAATACAGTGAGGCTGTCCCTAGTCCCCCGTGTTGGAGTCTTCAGAGAGTAGGAACCGTGAATGAAAGCGGAAAGAGTTCTTCGCTGTGACTTCTGCAAGGCTATGTAACACGTGTGGTCTCTGCATAGCATTTGGAGCAGCTTTGGGGACCTGACACTTCCAAGGTCTGAGAACACTAGAGTAGATGAAGGAGGAGGGGAAGTGGCAGCCGTGGGGCTCTCTGGGGCAACACTGTCTTGCGGGAATCAGGAGGTGTTGCATTGATACAGTGGGACTGGCTGGCATGGAACTCAGCAGCACTGGCAGTGGTGCCAATAAGCACAGCAGCGCGAGCAGACTCAAGGCTGCCCAGCCCTAGGAGGCCAGAGTAAAGAGGAGGTCAAGGCAGTGGATGCAGGTGATAACTGCTGGGACCTCTCAGGTGGGCACATGTTCCATACCCCATGGAGACACCATGAAAAATTTGAGGGGGTGAGGTGGGGAGTGTGAGGGGACCTGAGGTCCTACATTGAGAGCTGGGAACCAGATCTTGCAAAATAAGTCACTGTCATAAATAACGTATAATAGACAGTCAACCACGTTGTGATTTTGCTCTCTGAGGCCGCTGGTGGTGCCATGCTTGTTTTTCTCTTGCTTGCCTTCCTACCTTCCCTATAAGAGAGTCTTTGCTGATGTCTGCTAAGCCAAGCTTGCTTTCTGTATTTCCTTAATTTTTGAACACTTGGTTCTTAATGATTTCCATGCTTTCTGTAATTTGCTAACGTGTCTCCCTGACTACACTCTGAGCAACCTGGGTCACATTTTATTATCCTTGAATTAAGCATCATAGAAAATGTTTGTCAAATTACCACCTCGGTGTGTGTATGTCTCTGTGTGTATTTCTCTAGCTCAGTCTCAGAGGTAGAAAATATTTAGAGCCAGGGTCTGGTTGAACTGCTACCCCATTTCATTTGTAAGATTTTTGAGAGTTCAATAGTGAATTTTCTTGTTTCTGCTTTCCTGGAAAAATCACAGTTTCTCTGGTTATTTTTCTAAACAAGAGGGGATATGGCTAGAAATTGAGGGCAGCTGACTAGGCTTTTTGATTTGGTGACCTTAATCTCCCATGCCAGAATTAATCTTTCTTTTGTGAGGACGATCTAGATGAGAAAGAGTTAATACGCTCCTTCTCGAACAAATTGCCTCATTCAGGAAGGGAAAAAAATTCTCCTAGAAAATTGGATGGTAGTGGATTATTCCCCCTCAGATCTGCGGATTAGTGTATGTGGGGAGGGCATCCAAGTGGAAAAAGATGTAATATCACTGTATGTGAGGGCAGCACTCGCTCTTTCACACCACATCAATTACAGGTCTCTTTATCACAAGCATCATATGATGTGTGTCTTGCTGCCTACTTCACTTAAGCCTATTACAAATTTTTTTTTATTAAATATTTGAGAGCTCTTTAGAATTAAGATACACTTGCATCAGCATTGACTGAATCAGCTCTCTTATCCTTCTCTCACCCAAACACTGGCAATTGAAGAATTCTTTAAGACAAGGAGGACCTTAAAATATTATCTCTCATTTTATAGCCTTACCATAAAAAAGTAAGTTTTATGTAGGGAAGACACATGGGCTTGTAAACTAAATAAACATGTATTTTTCTTAAAAAAAAAAAGATTCACAATTTATGATTCTCATTGAAAAAGATAAATATTAGGCTTAGTAAGCCAAGAGTGAAGTTACTGAATATTAAATAAAAAAAAAAAAATCTTTGAGGTGTGAGTGCTCACTTTCCTTGATCATTTAAATAGCCCTGGATGCCTTGTAGAGAACTTTGAAATGCATTCTTCATTACTAGTGACAGTTTCATGAAAGCAGATATTTTTTATTTAACAATCTGTCTCTCTCTCCTGCATGTTCTTCGTCTTCCACCACAAAAGGCTGAGGGCAAATTTAAGTTTTTACAAGGTGACTAATAAAATGAGAGACCTGATATTTTAGGACCTTGTTTTTTCCTTGAAGATCATCTATCCGGAAGTCCTAAGATCACTGGCTGGAGGACGTGTCTGCCATAAGGAAATGGATGAGGAGTCATTATCACCTCCAAGAGGAGCTACAGTTATTGATCTTGGGTTCCTGAACATTTCAATCAGAGTAAACATCTTGGTGTCATCTCAGGTGTGTGAACGCCACAACCATAATGGCAGGTAGGACCCTGTGATGCCAGGCAACTACTGGTCTTAAGAATTATGATGTCACAGACATAAAGTGGGACTTGCCCATGGGGACGGTGAAGGAGGGGATCAGAAGAGACACCAAGCAGGGCTTTGGCTGACAAGGTGCTCTTGGATGTTCCTTCCGTCTGGGCAGGAAGTGTGTAACCTACTGTCTGAACTGAAAGATGTTTTCCAAAGATGCTTTAATTGTGCCGGTTCCTGTGTATGCTTATGAGCAGTTTCTCAGGCTGCAGCATCCTCTCAATCAAGGAGCGTCTCCAGTAAAAGGCTTTCGTGGCCATTGGATGTTGGCACCAGGAACACCTGCCAGCCCCTAGTTAGTGGCCGCCCCAATTTCTCACAAGGCATGCTGCCTTGTGGAGGAATGGCATGTTACCAGCTCCCTGGCATCTGAACGGGATCAGACATAAATCTCACCAGCAAGAGATGAAAGTGAAAATAAGGTGTGAGGAATCAAAAGGAAGTTGCAGAATGCATGGCAGATGTTGTTAGATTTGTCTAGCAAAGCCCAGGTGCCAAGCACATGATTGATGACATTAGCGAGAGAGGTTAATAGCCCTGGACAGCGCTGCTTGGGCTTTGAAAAAGGTAAGCACAGAGCAAACACTAAGCCTGCAGCAAGCATGGCCAAATGAAGCAAGTGGGGCTTTCAAAACAAATAGCATGTCATCTGCTTGTGTAACACCCATCGTTGAGTCAAATGGAAGCCAAAAATGTCAGTGGTTGTGGTGACGGTTGGGGAGAAGAGGGTGCTTTGCTAGCTGACTCACTTGAAGGTGATGGGTTCTGAGTGACAAGCAGGTCAGTATGAATTCTGCAGCAGGCAACGACTTGCTTAGTTTACACCGTGAATGTTTTGGCCTTAATTTGTGCTGTGAGCAATGGCTGAGCCCAGGTTCATTACATGCCCACTGAAGATGATTTATGTGGGTTTCATGTACTTGGACTTTAATTATTCACATGATTATCAATAAAAAATAAAGGCAGAACAGTGTTGAATGTGAACAGGTTGGCAGGGGCCGAGAGCTGATTGTAGAGACTAAATTTAGATGAGGAGGGGAGAACACTGCCTTTTCCTTCACGTCAGGTATGAGAACAAATTCACAAGCAGAATTTACACTTTTCCTCCCTTTTTCACAAACATCCAAACTGCCAACCTGTTAATCAACTCCCTGATGGCAGACAAATGTCTCTGGGAAGAATGTGCCAAATATCAATTGTTATTGGCTGAAACTCAATAGGATGAAATGAATTGAGGCTGCCATTCTATTCCATGCAATGCAATCGCTGATCAATAGTGAGTAATTGGACATCCCTCTGTGATGAGGAGAATGCTGAAACAGGGATCTCGTCATGAGTTATGGCGCATATTAATCACTGTCTAAGCATTTCATCAATGTAATTTCCTTGCTATGGTAGCTAACTATATGGGGAGGGGGACCCTCCCACCTTCCCCTGCAAGTATTAATTCGAAAGTTAAAACTGCATGACTCAGGAAATCTGTTTCACGCCCCTCACACTCGGTTTGGTGTGAGTTTCACTATGTTGAGTTATAACTCTGCCGCATGTAGAATGGGGTAAAAAAAAAAAAAATGCTGTCAACCCCAGGGAGAAGGGAAAACATGGGAATGAGCTAAACAATAGAAATTCATCTGCAATGTGGCTTTTCCCCAGAAGTAGCATTTGTTTTAGCTCTTGTTCTCCTTCTCACACCTAAGAAATTGTCAAGGGACCAGTAGAGAGGAAAAAAAAATTTTTCTTAAGAGTCAGGCTCTAGAAAAAGTTGGACTAATCTGAGGATGCAAATGGAAATACTCAGTAGCATTCCCTTTTGAGATTCAATGTTTTGCTGCAAATGCATGTTTTGACTGGAGGGCAGGTGGGTGACATTGGGGGTCACTGCTGCCTATTTCAGGATGTGGTTATGCATGTTCTCGCCCAACGACTGTTTGCATGTTGAATTTGATGGGTTATGTAGCTTAGTTGCTGTCAAATAAATACTGCCCTTTTCATTTTTTATTCCATTTTTTTAGGGAGCAGAGTTTTCCTGAGCTTGAAGATTTAATAGCAATTCTCATTATGGTTCTCTAGCTATTAACCAACTCCTTCCACTAAAAGACTTTTTCTCCTCTTTGCTTAGTATTTTGGGGATAAAATAAATTTTCCATTAGCAAGGGGGAAAGCCTGAAAATAACTGAGTTTGGATTTTTCTGGAGTAGATTCTCAACAAATTTCTTCCAGTAGATCAACACGGATTCCTGGAGAACAACCACTCTGGGAAATTATCTCACCAGGGGAGGTAGTTTTGAAAAAAAGGAAAACGCAGGGAAGGACTTCCCTGGTGGTCCAGTGGCTAAGACTCTGTGCTTTCAATGCAGGGTCCGTGGGTTCCATCCCTGGTTGGGGAACTAGATGTCCAACATGCCACCTGGCAAGGCCAAAAATAAATACGTAAATAAAAAGTAACTGTTAAAAAATTGACAGGGAAGGTGGCAGCAAGAACATATATAGCAGTGGGAGAGTGGCGGCTCTTCTGTGTTAAATACAGGTCTCCTGAGAACAGGCCCGAAAGTGGTGATGTGGTTTCTTAACACTTTCCCAATTAGTTGAGACTCACCAAATTAAAGAGACATTGCAAGAGGAGAAAGGAAAAGGCTGAGCCTCTGAAGCTCGTCTGCGGTCTCCTCTGACAGCCTCTTAGCCAAGCAAATGGCATCAGCATGTTGTAACGTGAGCCATTTTCCAGATCCTGCACTGGAGTCTCTTGGGCGATTTTCCCTAGCTGCCTTTCAAACCATGTGATCCACCCCAACTCGCAAGAAAATCATTTGGGAATGGTTGGAACAGGATGACAGTCCATTCACCTGGATCTAACGGAGCCAAGTCGTTGATTGGGAGCTCAGATGTTTGCCCAGGTTTGAAATTCTAGTTGGAAGCCCTTGCGTTTGTCAGACTATCAGGAAATCTTCCAAGGCCTGACTTCAAAGTGAAATTCTCTAACTTTCCTCCTGACAGTGGGTCAGGGGTATGGGAAGAACAGCCAGCTGTACCTTGAGAGTTTAGGGTTTCTTTTGTCAGACTTGAGTCTGTTCTTAAAGAAATGAAATCGAGAGAAAGAGAAATATGATGTTTATATAAAAATACCTTTATAATGATGTTTTGCACTTACATAACATAATTATTTTTGCTGTTAAAAGCATTTTCGTTTCTTAATTGATACTTCAAGTAACCTCATGATGTAAGCAATGCAGTTATTTTGGGCTCCAATTTACAGGTGAGAACACTGAGCTTGAGGTAATTAATTCTATCTTCTCAAGCACAAATAACTGAAAAAGATGAAACTGTAAATGAGGAAGGCTTTTTGGCCTTAAATCCTGATGTTTCCTCCTCTTTAAATACTAATTCAACAGAAATTTTATACTAAATTGACAAATAAGCATCAGAGATTATAAGTTTCTATTAAAGTATCTTATTTTTTTACAAAACAATTCTAAAAATGCCTTCTTAGTTTTGCATACCAGGAGATCCCCCGAAAGAGATTATTTGGTCATATCTCTTCCATCCCCCAAGTATTAGTCTGGGCCTTTAAATCATTCAAGACAGCTACAAAAATCTCCTATTTTAAAATACCCCAAGAGAAAGAGATTCTTCAACCCTTGTGGGTAACTTTTCCTGATGTTAAACATTTCTCAAAGTCAGGAAATTCTTTCTTGTGTCCTAAATCCCTAATGCTGTAGCTTGAACTCGTTTCCTCCCGGTTGGTCTTCAGTGGAGATGCTGAACAGCTGGCCGTGTTCCTTGGTGTGGGAGTTTGTTCCAGAGAGAAGCAGCAGGCTCTTAAAGGCCCCCTCAGCCTTGTCTTCCATGGGTTCTATAATCCCTGCTCCTTTCTCTATTTCTCATAGGTCTCATTTTCCAGTCCTTTAATCGTCTCTCCGCCTTCTCCCATATAACTCAAAGTTTCTGTTAAGACAGCGGGAGCAGGGGAGAAGTGAGCCTTTGTTCTTGGGGTGGGGGTCCTGCAGAGGGGAAGAAACCTCCAAACCTCATTCATACTGGCCAGACTCAGTCCCAACATGAATACTGATGGTGTCCCTGGCCCTGGCACTCAGAAATCCAACATTCTCAAGGAACTAAATGGATAATTAGTCTATTAAATGCCAGAATACCTTTTGAATAGCAACAGGATGTTTGGCAAAAGCCTTCTTGAATATCTCTGTTGGTTCCCAATGAACCCACTTCTTTGGGCTGAACTGTCTCAAAGGCTGTCGAGATGACTCACTGAAGAATGTTTATGGGGTGGAGGGGTCCAGAATACCATTAGTTATTTAACATTTCACACACTTTACATCCTTACTATAGTACAAAATGGACTCATGGAGGCCCAGGCTTTATATACTCCTGTATTTAAAATACGATTTTACTCCTGTATTTTATATTTAGCCATGGACTTAGCAGGTAATTATTATAAAATCCACATGGTGAATAGGACTGAGACGTCAAGCAGCTTCCTATAAAAGAATAAAAACTATGGGATAACTTTGAACTTGAGACCATTTCATGTCCTTGCTGAATTCCTTGAGAAATAGCTACAGGTGTTCCTTGAATGAGGTCAGAGTGTCATGTGAAGGCTGTGGCGATGGGAATAAATCCTTTTAGGGGTAGTTTCTAAGCTCTCTGTACATCTGTTAGCCATTCTAGGGTTGGCTGGGTAGGTAGCAGGTCTAGTGGTCTTAAATTAGGTTGCACAACCACTTAATAACTATAGTTGGTGACCCAGTTGGCACTTGCCAATAAACTGAAGTCCGTAGACCACTGGCATCATGTTTTGGAAAAGATACTTGAAGAGAAGTAAATGGGCCACAGAGAGTCAAAGATTATAACTCAGAATGATCCCAAGTGGCCTTGTTGGTTGCTGGTAATTTTCACCAAAATACTTCCCCTCTCTTTGAATTTATTTTTTTAGCCAAATATGGTCATTACTGAAATCTTTTTGTAAAAGGGAAATAACATGTGCCATGTAGAAGTTTTATTTTTGTAATGAGAGGTAATTGATAAGGAAGACAAAATGGAGGTTAAAAAGTATCTCTTCATAAGACCTATTCACAAGGTCACCAAGTGACCTTTCTCTAGTCAGGAAACAATTATCTACTTTGTTTATCTTATCATTAAGAGTAAATGACCCTCTTAACACAGCGTCATCTCATTTCCACTGGCTCTTTCATTCCTCCCAAGGGGGTTTAAGAGAAGCAAAACCCTGGGGTTGCTGTTAACAACCTGACATCTTCCCCCCACAAACCCCACCCTTGACCAAGACCCACTGTGGGCAACCAGACTGTGAGAACTGCGCTTCAGTTTTTCCAGACCTCAGTTTCTTTATATTTGCTATTGAGGCCCTGGCTATACCATGTCCTAAACAGAAAGCAAAGCAATTCACAACCCAGAGTTGAAAATGGTCCTACATGCAGACCTGGCCTTATTCTCTGCCACAGAGAATGAGATTGAGGGCAGAAAGCTAACACAGACATAGGGGCACAGTCAGAAGGGAGGAATATCTGCTACCCAATGGACCACTGCAAAGCTTCCCAACTCTGGCTAAACACTGAACAACCTGGGGATTTACAAAAATTACCCATGCCCTGACCACACCCCTCGGAAAGCTTGATTGAGAGTCGCCTGCAGTCAAATTGAGAACAACTAATGGGACAGTCATGGCCAAGGGGATTTCACAAGCAGCTCCAGAATTTGAGGGGTAGGAGGTAGGGAACGCCTTTACACATTAGGAGATCTCAAGAAGTAACCAGATTTTATAAATCTTTGAGTAGAAAAAAATTAGCCATAACTAAATTGTATGAATCTTTAAGTAGAAAAAAGTGGCCATAAGCCAGGAAGAAATGTCTCCATCATGTTTGTATCCCAGTGCCCAAAACACTGTCTAGCATGTGATAGTTTGACTCTTAGTGAGCTGGGATTTAGCTGCCCACATCTGAGTCATGGTTCAACCACTAACCACCATGCTGACTTGGTCAAGTTACTCAACTTTTCCAAGCCTTAGTGTTCTCTTCTACTGGAAGGATCTAATAAGAATCCCATAGATTTCCCTCCCACTGAGATGTGGAAGCAAATCAACACACTCTAGATAAAGTTTTTAAAACATTTCCTGGCACAAGGCAAGGACTCAATAACTATTTGGTATTATTGTTAAAATGTCTGAACAAGTGATGATGTATCAGTCCAGGCCATGCCTTCATTCCTTTGAGGCCTCTCATACTGTCTTGCGCAGTATAGATGTGGGTGACATTTTCTGTGTATCAGCAGCTTTTGTGTTCTCAGGTTGTTCTTTGTTGAGGGTGGTGTCCTTACCTCAGACATCTTCAGGGGCCCTGAGCCACTTCTGCTTACAGCCCTTGCTCAAAATTCTATTATTTAAGGCTGTATTTGGCTTTATCTGAATTTTCCCAAATAAGAATATTACAGTAAGGAGAAGGGGCACGTGGAATGACCTGCTCTAGACCTCATGCAAACTTGTCATGATGCTGGTAGTCAGACTGGCTTTGAATCCTGACATATGGAACCATTCCTTTAGATATTTGTCATTTCCTATAGCTCTGAGTTTATCCCAATTGCACTGTGGCATTTAGATAAATATAGACGAGATGGCTGGATGGCATCACTGACTCAATGGACATGAGTCTGAGTGAACTCTGGGAGTTGGTGATGGACAGGGAGGCCTGGAGTGCTGCAATTCATGGGGTCACAAAGAGTCGGGCACGACTGAGCGACTGAACTGACTGACTGACTGACCTCATGGATGGGCTTCCCTGATAGCTCAGTTGGTAAAGAATCTGCCTGCAATGTAGGAGACCCTGCTTCAATTCCTGGGTTGGAAAGATCTGCTGGAGAAGGGATAGGCTACCCATTCCAGTATTCTGGCCTGGAGAATTCTATGCACCATGTAGTCTATGGGGTTGCAAAGAGTTGGACATGACTGAGCAACTTTCACTTTCACTTTTCACCTCATGGATAGTCCCAAACTGCTGGTAGACAGCTTTGATGATTGTGAAAAGATGGCACTAAGTTAATGAATTGGGGGAAAGTAGGTATTAAGCCATATATCCCTTCAGAAATTACTTTTAAATGATGCTTGTCTTTCTTAGACTTCCCTGGTGACTCAGATGATAAAGCGTCTGCCTACAGTACGGAAGACTTGGGTTTGATCCCTGGGTCAGGAAGATCCTCTGGAGAAGGAAACGACAACCTACTCCAGTACTCTTGCCTGGAAATCCCACGGACAGAGGAGCATAGTAGGCTACAGTTCACGGGGTCGCAAAGAGTCAGACACGACTGAACGACTTCACTTCACTGTCTTTCTTACCTCTTGGGAGAAACTCAATATGGTCTTTCTCATCTAAAGACAAGACATAGCTAAGAACATTTTGGGTCTTTATTTCTTCTTTTCCTTCATATACCTGTGATCAAAGCAGGAACAATATCCCTGGATTCAGGGCTCATGGGGTGATAGAGTTTAGGATCAAACCTCTCCTTAGAATTTTCTTCTCCAGGAGCTTCCAGGGGAAAATCATTTATTCTTGGTATAAATGAAAAACTTGTTTGGGTTTGACCTGCTTAATTCTCCTTGAGTGAAACTGCATGTGAATGAAGACGCTTTTAAAGCAGATCCAGACTACATCAGGAAACCACAGCTCATTAAAGGAAAAGAAGTCCCTCACAAGATCCCCTCCCACCACCTTTTTTTTACAGATCCAATTTTCAAGGTAATAAGAATGTGATGTTTCAAGATAACTTCACCCCTACTTGGGTAGAAAGGGCACAGAAGGTTAAACCTTTTAAATAGAATAAAAATTTTAAAGTCAGTGTCTTCAACACAAACTTTTTTTTTTCTTCTTTTCCTCTCTGGTTTAATAGTGCTTCTGAAATTCATTTTAATGGGGTGAAGAAAGAGGTAGGGAAGAAACGGAAAATCTTCTCTGTTATTCCTAAAACACTATTAGGAGATCACTTGCTTCCTTTAGATTTACATATAACTTCTACTGATTGACACCCCTCATTCTCTCTTTATGGTAGCTTTTATTTAACCTCATTGCATTGCCAGGAATTTCCAGTCTTATTGTGACAGCATTTTCTGAGCCCTCCACGCTTAATGTCCTTTCCTTCATGCTTGCTAATTAGCTTCCCTATCCTAGGAATTGGGCTTCCCTGGTGGCACAATGGTAAAGAACCTAACTGCCAATGTAGGAGGCACAGGTTTGATCCCTGGGTCGGGAAGATCCCCTGGAAAAGGAAATGGCAACCCAGTCCCGTATTCTTGCCTGGGAAATCCCAGGGACAGAGGAGTCTGGCAGGCTATAGTCCATGGTGTCACCAAGTGTTGGACACCACTTAGCGACTAAACAACAACAAAGTGAAGACAATGACAATACTACTGCATTCGTCAGGGTTCTCAGGTCCTTCTAGCTTCCTGCCCTGCCACCCTCTCTTGGTTGGTTGCAAGACAGTCACTGCTTCTCCAGGTATCTTGATCTGCTTCCATGCTGAAAGAAGGAGCAAGGGTAGGTAGTAGGCTAGAAGCATATGCCAGCTGAATGTGTCTTTTTATTTTTATTTTTTTGGTCAGGACAACAATAGCTCCCCTGAGAGCCCTCCTGGGTAGACTTACACTTAACTGTTCACCGGCCAGGGTTATGCGATGTGGTCTCCCACAGCTGCAAAGAAGCTTGCGGTTTCAAGCTGGCTTCCTTGGCAGGTTGTCAGCCTGAACAATAGCAAGCTGCTCTTATTTTGGGTAGAAAACAGGGGTGGATGGATGTGAGAGGGCACGGCAGGGTGCACATCCATCTCCTTCACAGCACGTCGTGAAGATTACCGAAGACGTTTGTGTAGAAGCCCAGCGCACCTAAGGGCCCTTCACAACGTGACTGGGGTGGGGCCTCATCCCTCTTGCAGACATGGGAGCGTGAGTTCAGGAGGAGGCTCAGCATGCCCTGAGGGGTTCCACAGGGACCCGGGCTGCCATCAGCACTCTCGACCCCACCCTGACACTCAGGGAGTCTCCTGCTCAGGGTGGTCAGCCTCTCTCCCCAACAGCTCTCCCAGGAGCACAGGAAGAGTCGGTCTGCCAAGTCCTCCATGGGTGCTGGCGCTGCACATCATCCTCCAGCCTCACCGATGTCTGAATGTAATGACATGTTGATAAAATGCCTTGTCAAGCTTCACAGCGGTTCTCTGCCATGCAGCCTCATTACACTCCTGCTTCATGATTAAAGTTGATAGAACGCAAGCCCGCTGGACCGCTCATTAGCAGGCGGTGTGGCCGCCACCAAGGGAACAGCACACGGCTCCGGTGCTGGCAGGGGCCTGGGGCCTCCACTTGGCCTGTCCATGCACCCTCCTTCCATTTCACATACAAAGCAGATGTATGTGCATGGGAAGCTGGGTTTGTGATCTTGCTGGGAAGGTGTAGGAGAGACAGCCCTTGAGCTGGGCGGGATGGCCGGGAGATGAAAGAGACTTGTGAGAAAAGAACAACCTGAGACTAAACTACGAGCCAGAATACTGGTGAAAATGCAGTCCTCCAAATACGGCTGTGCTGTTCACTCAGGGATGAACTGTTTGGTGTACCTTACAGTCTACAGGGCTTCCCTAGTGGCTCAGACTGTAAAGGATCCACATGCAATGCAGGAGAGGTGGGTCCGATCTCTGGGTCAGAACGATCCCCTGGAGAAGGAAATGGCAACCCACTCCAGCATTCCTGCTTGGAGAATTTCGTGGACAGAGGAGCCTGGCGGGCTAAAGTCCACAGAGTCCCTAAGAGTCAGACTTGACTGAGCAACTAACACTTTCACTTTCATAGTCTACATTTCTCAAGTACCCAGAGAACTGGGAGAAATAGACAGGTATACAGTTTCGGGGGCCTCTTCATTTAGAAATTCATGGTACAGCATGAATTGTACTCCACTGGGACATAAAGAAACTTTGTAGGGTTAGAAACTGTAAATCAAGCATGAAGTTGCCAGTTCTGTTTACTAAATTTGGTAGGCTGCTGCCTGCCTCCAGGAAGAAGGAGAAAGCTGAAGTCTCCTGTATTCGGCTACAACTTTCTGTCCTGCAGAGACCCCAGGAGAGTCAGAACTCAGTTAGTCTTCTCAAATGACAACCCAAACCCTGCCCCAGCAGGTGGACACCAAGCCATGTCCTTTGCAGGTCAGGCTCTGTTACTTTTTATACAGGAGGAGGGGAGGAGAGATGTGACAATGTACTTTTGTGAGAAAACTTCAACTGTAAAATCTTTTATATCTTCTGGAATGGTACCTGTATAAAAGCAGGTTATTCAGGTCCTCGAAAGAGTATGGGCAGGAGGAAGTAGCGAACTCAATCGGCAGGGAACACATCAGACATGGCTTATATGTGACACGTGTACTGGCCTAGGCTATTCTTGTTTCCAGTGACAGAAACTATATTCAGACTCTCTTAAGCAAAAGAAGGAATCTGTTTCCTTGTCACTGAAAACGCCAAGGGTAGATCCAAATGCTTTAGGCAGCAGCTGGATCCATGGGCTCAAATGGATTTGTTTTGCTCTCCATCTCGGCTCCTCTGGCCCCTGCCTGGCCTCATTCTCAGCTGAGCTGTCTCCGCAAGACAACCGTAAGCAATCTGAATTTATGTTTTCCTGGTTTAGCCACTCCATGGAAAGAAGGTATATCAGTTAGCTATTTGTTTTCCAAAAATGCTGCATAAGATCCAGAGATCTTAATAACACACACTAAAAAGCATTTATTTCTTATCAGTTTGACATCTGACCACGCAGAGACTTTGCTTCACTTAAGGCAGCCGGAATAATACTGCCCCATGTGTGCTTCTTCTCCGGTCAAGGGTGAAGAGGCAGAAGCTACCCCAAGGAAGCTCTTCTCAAGACAAAAACAGAGATACAAGTGGGTGAGTTCACCAATATTCCATTGACCAAAAAGCCATATGATCAAGTCCAAAAGGGAGGGGCAAGGTAATTGGAGGAACTGCAGAGATACACAGCAAAGAAGGTGAGTGTGAAGACAGGTGAAGAATTAGAAGTAATAAATTCAGATGACCACAGATGATCTCTCTTTTCCAGGGTTTAGTTTTCCATCCCAGGGTACCCACAACCGGGCCTTGTCTGAAGGGCGTGGGCATCCCTAAACCGATTTCTGTAATGGAAATGGTGAACTCTGGGTCAGCCTGAGTGATTCTGTGATCCTGTGCATCCTACGGAGGTGGTGTTAATGTCAGGACAACGATGAGGCATCATAACTGATACCTCCTGAGGACACATGGAACACAAAAGGAATTCTCCAGTGGAACAAGGAGGGACCTGAAACAAAAATACAGAGCGGGTAAAAGCCCTTGCAGCCATTATCCACTATAATAAAAAACGGGCTCTAAACTACCACCTGCAAGGGAGTGTTTACCCTTCAACTGCCTGAAACTATTTCTGAGATGAACAAGGAACAGAGAAGGCACAGGAGGCGTAGGTTTGTGCATCCTTGTCATGAATTTGACCAGTGCCCTGTTCAAAGCCTTCACATATGCATGTATTTATGCACTCATGCAAAGATCAATGCAAAGCAATAGAGGAGAACCACAGAATGGGAAAGACTAGAGATCTCTTCAAGAAAATTAGAGATACCAAGGGAACATTTCATGCAAAGATGGGCTTGATAAAGGACAGAAATGGTATGGACCTAACAGAAGCAGAAGGTACTAAGAAGAGGTGGCAAGAATACACAGAAGAACTGTACAAAAAAGATCTTCATGACCAAGATAATCAGGATGGTGTGATCACTCACCTGGAGCCAGACATCCTGGAATGTGAAGTCATGTGGGCCTTAGAAAGCATCACTACGAACAAAGCTAGTGAAGGTGATGGCATTCCAGTTGAGCTATTTCAAATCCTGAAAGATGATGCTGTGAAAGTGCTGTACTCAATATGCCAGCAAATTTGGAAAGCTCAGCAGTGGGCACAGGACTGGAAAAGGTCAGTCTTCATTCCAATCCCAAAGAAAGACAATGCCAAAGAATGCTCAAACTCTGCACAATTGCACTCATCTCACATGCTAGTGAAGTCATGCTCAAAATTCTCCAAGCCAGGCTTCAGCAATACGTGAACCGTGAACTTCCAGATGTTCAAGCTGCTTTTAGAAAAGGTAGAGGAACCAGAGATCAAATTGCCAACATCTACTGGATCATGGGAAAAACAGGAGAGTTCCAGAAAAACATCTATTTCTGCTTTATTGACTATGCCAAAGCCTTTGACTGTGTGGATCACAATAAACTGTGGAAAATTCTGAAAGAGATGGGAATACCAGACCACCTCACCTGCCTCTTGAGAAATCTGTATGCAGGTCAGGAAGCAACAGTTAGAACTGGACATGGAACAAGAGACTGGTTCCAAATAGGAAAAGGAATACGTCAAGGCTGTATATTGTCACCCTGCTTATTTAACTTCTATGCAGAGTACATCATGAGAAACACTGGGCTGGAAGAAACACAAGCTGGAATCAAGATTGCCAGGAGAAATATCAATAACCTCAGATATGCAGATGACACCACCCTTATGGCAGAAAGTGAAAAGGAACTAAAAAGCCTCTTGATGAAAGTGAAAGAGGAGAGCGAAAAAGTTGGCTTAAAGCTCAACATTCAGAAAACTAAGATCATGGCATCTGGTCCCATCACCTCATGGGAAATAGATGGGGAAACAGTGTCAGACTTTATTTTTGGGGGCTCCAAAATCACTGCAGATGGTGACTGCAGCCATGAAATTAAAAGACGCTTACTCCTTGGAAGGAAAGTTATGACCAACCTAGATAGTATATTCAAAAGCAGAGACATTACTTTGCCAACAAAGGTCTGTCTAGTCAAGGCTATGGTTTTCCCAGTAGTCATGTATGGATGTGAGAGTTGGACAGTGAAGAAAGCTGGGCGCCAAAGAATTGATGCTTTTGAACTATGGTGTTGGAGAAGACTCTTGAGAGTCCCTTGGACTGCAAGGAGATCCAACCAGTCCATTCTGAAGGAGATCAGTCTGGGATGTTCTTTGGACGTGAAAGTGAAAGTGAAGTCGCTCAGTCGTGTCCGACTCTTTGCAACCCCATGGACTGTAGCCTACCAGGCTCTTCCCTCCATGGAATTCTCCAGGCAAGAGTACTGGAGTGGGTTGCCATTTCCTTCTCCAGGGGATCTTCCCGACCCAGTGATCGAACCCTGGTCTCCTGCATTCCAGGCAGACACTTAAACCTCTCAGCCAGCAGGGAAGTCAATGATGCTAAAGCTGAAACTCCAGTACTTTGGCCACCTCATGGAAAGAGTTGACTCATTGCAAAAGACTCTGATGCTCGGAGGGATTGAGGGCAGGAGGAGAAGGGGACGACAGAGGATGTGATGGCTGGATGGCATCACCGACTCGATGGACGTGAGTTTGAGTGAACTCCGGGGGATAGTGATGGACAGGGAGGCCTGGTGTGCTGCAGTTCATGGGGTCTCAAAGAGTCGGACACGACTGAGTGACTGAACTGAACTGATGCATGCATGCAAACACATGCATGTGCTTAGAGAGAAAGAGAGAGGCATGAACTTGTCCTTTATGCTAAAATCATGATTCTAAGTATTGAGTTGATCTCTTTTCTGTGATTGTCACTACTGCTCTGAGTGTGACAAATTACTTCAGAACATGCACACATGCTAAGTTGCTCCAGTCATGTCCAACTCTGTGACCCTTTGGACTGTAGCCTGCCAGGCTCCTCTGTCCATGGGATTCTCCAGGAAAGAATACTAAAGTAGGTTGCCATGTCCTCCTCCAGAGGATCTTCCTGACCCAGGGATCGAACCTGCATCTCTTATGTCTACCTGCATTGGCAGGTGGGTTCTTTACCCCTAGCACTACCGGGACACATGGCAGTGGCTTAAACAATGGTGACGCTGATTTGTCCACCAATCTGTGATTTAGGCCTGTGAGGTTTAACTCATCTCTGCTCCAGGTGGTATAAGCTGGGCCAGCTCAAAGGCTGTAAGCTGAATCATCTGAAGTTTCACTCAGAGGGAGACAAAAGAATGCAGGTTGCCATTTTTGACCTTGAAAACCTCATGGTGTCACTTCTGTTACAGCTGTTCATCAAGACAACTGCAGAGCCCCACACACATCCAAGGGAAGTGGATGCAGACTCTGCCCCCTGATGACACGGGCAAGTTTATAAAAGAGCACATGGGATTGGAAACATTACTGTGGCTGTAATTTGGGAAACTACAATATGCCATAGTCTCTTTCTCTTTCTGCTCTGATCTGAGTGTGAATAGAACATGGGCTTTGAAGCCACTCAGATGAGGATTAAAATCCTCTCTACCATTGACTGGCTATGTGCTCCTAGCCAAGACTTTCAGTCTCTCTGAGCTTTAACTTTTATCCACAAAATATAAATACACATTATGGCGGGCAGTTGTGAAAACTAAATGATTTTGGTGAGGATTCTAACCCAACAGAGTGTAGTATTATTTCTTACCATCCCTGATGTGCCCCCAGGAGTTTCCTTGAGCCATTGATGGCCATGGGGTTATAGCCACCATGTGTTCCTGGACTTCAGGGCAGACAGAGCATAACAGCTGACATGAGTGAGTCAAGAATTCAAATCTGATCATGAGCAGATAGGATCCAGGACTCCTTAGATCTACAGATCTTTTCACAGAAGTCAGTGAGGTACTGAAAGCTAAGTGTAGTTTAATACTCAATTTCAGTGCAAAAGTGAGTTCAAAACTGACAATAGCTCTGTCCTTTATAGCCCTGGAAAATAATATGAAAATGTAGATATCAGAAAGAAGCAGTTTATCCAAATAAAGTTATCATCTCAAATGTTTTATGACTTTTTGATATTTCTATTTGATCTGTATAAATTAGTATAAACATGCCATCTATTGGACCAAACATCATCTGATTCGGCTCTGCTATATCTCCTCTGCAAAGAGCCTTGTTTTAGAGTCTCTCAAAATATTCTTCTTCCTCGAAAGATACAGTCTTCTTTCATGGGAAATAAAATCTTATTGCCAATTTCTTCCTGATTCACTCTTCAGTTTTAATGAAAAATTATATTTTTTCCAGCAAAGGATAACTAAGTGAAAATGTGCATTTTCATTGCTGCAATTAACTAGAGCTTCAGAAAGCCCACAATCCAGGTATCACCAGCTCTTTTCCCAGACCTCCTTTCCTGCAAACTAAAGCTCCCCAGTGACAGCCCTTGCCTGACACATTCAGGCCCATAGGACTTGGGAAATGGGATTTCCCTGGGGTCACCTCAGGATTTTAGTTCAGGACCTCTAGATAGATCTTCCAGGCAACACTAGAAAACTAAATACACTGGCTGACCTGGTCTCTTCAGACTAGAATAGACTCAGACTCCAAGGGGTAAAAGACACTCAAACTGAGGGTGAGAGATATTAAGAATAAAAAGTAAAAAAATAAAAGAATTTGTCTTATTAAATGCTCCTCGAGACAGACCCCCTATTCTTTTCCCAGCAGGAAGGCACAGCCCCATTGGGGAGGCTGGCTGGTTGTGAAATGACATACATGCAGAAGAATTGTTTTCCACATATCCCTCAACAACTAATTTGTCTCCTGAAGCATGAAATTTAATTACCCATATTGGACATACTTGCATAATCACATATTTTTATTGCATGAAACTGTTCGGTCTTTTAAAATATGGAGACAGAATTCTGGATACAGAGATGTCTTTGACAATAGACATTTCTACAAGTAAACACTGGATGGAAATAAGTGTTTCCTAGCATGGATTCTCACTAGCTGCCCTTTGATTGTGAAGCAGTCACTTGCTTTAACATTTTTCTTTATGTTGACAAAGAAGGACCACAGAGTTTTTATTAAACCCTCACCATGCTAAGTGCTGCTATCAAATTCATCCTTATCTTTACCTAATTCTATTCTTTGCTGCTTCTCATAGTCTATCAGTCTTCTTCAACCTCTAAGCGAGGTCAGGCCCTTCGCCAGCATTTTTCAATCTCTGTGCCCCTTCCCTCAAAACAACATGACAAGAAGTGAACACAAGACTCCCCACAAGGACAGAGACACATCGTCTCTTCAAGGAGAAGCCCATTAACTGTGAAATGGTCAGTAATGTTTTTAGCATGCTCCTCACTTTTGCAAAAAGTTGAAATGTCCTACTTACTTGGCTAATGGCCTTTGCTCTCAGGAAAGGCAGAAGTTAACTTCAAAGTAGCTCATGGTGACTATCGGAACAGAGATAGCCAACTTACCCCACTGGGGAGCCATAGTGTTCACTGGAGGGTTGCTAAGGCTCTTTGGGGAATCCTATCTGAATATTAAAAGAGAGATATCTGTAGGAGGCCAAGCATGATGCTGAGTGATGGGTAAAGAGAGGAAGACCAACAGTCCAGGGAATGAATAATGAGATGCATGTGTGCTAAGTTGCTGCAGTTGTGTCTGACTCTTTGTGACTCTATGGTTGCCCGCCAGGTCCTCTGTCCATGAGATTATCCAGGCAAGAATACTGGAGAAGGTTGCAATGCCCTCCCCTAGGGGATCTTCCCGACTTAGGGATTGAACCTGTCTCCTACATTGCAGGTGGATTCTTTACTGCTGAGCCACCAGGAGGCCCAATAAGGAGGATATAAACATCAGGGCTATTTGCAGGTGCCATTTATTGACTAGTTCATTTAACCCTCCCCACAGCCTTAAAAAGTACCAGCTATTACAAAATCATTTTACAAAGCAGGGAGATGGAACATTGGAAAGATTTTCTGAACTTCTCTAAATAGATGACCTTAATTATAACATCTTTCATATCATCAGGCCCTTTGTTTTAAATACGTTTGCTCACTTTATCCCTACAACAATCCCATGAACTCCCCCTTATACTGATGGAAACCAAGCCCCAGAGAGTTCAAGAACTTCATCACGTTCACAGTTGGCCAGTGGCAGAGATATGGTTCAAACCCAGTTGCAGCTGACACACCTGACATCCTTTGTCAGCACCAGTCTCCCTGTGTGCTCAGCGGTGGCCACTGCAACTCCCCAGCAGAGAGCCATTTATTGCTTATATTGCAGGATGTCAGGGCATGGTGAGGCCTTAGAGGCTTGGGGACACAGTGGGGTGGTGAGGGGAGAGTGACTTACCCAAGGAAATATATCAAATCCTAAGGTGTCCTGGTGGCTCAGATGGTAAAGAATTGGCCTACAATGTGGGAGACCTGGGTTCGATCCCTGGGTTGGGAAGATACCCTGGAGAGGGGAACGGTTACCCACTCCAGTATTCTTGCCTGGAGAATTCCATGGACAGAGGAGCCTGGTGGGGTATGGTCCATGGGGCCACAAAGAGTCAGACACAACTGAGCAACTTTCACTTTCAAGGTGTTCCTAGATTTTCCATCTTTCCCAGTTTCTTACTTTTCTGTCTTTGGACTCCTTTAGATCTTGACTGGCTCATACCTATGGCATTTTAATATCTGCCCTGCATTCTTGGGAAGCTCCAATTAGCTTGATAGTTCTTGAGGGAAGCTGAGTTTGTAGGCAACCGAGTCCAGCACTAGCACACTCATGCTCATGCTTGCTCACTCGGTCATTTCCAACTCTTTGACCCAATGGACGACAGCCTGCCGGACTCCTCTGTCCATGGGATTCTCCAGGCAAGACTACTAAAGTGGGTAGTCATTCCCTTCTTCAGGGATCTTCCCAACCCAAGGATCAGACCTGGGTCTCCGGTGTTACAGGCAGATTCCTTACTGTCTGCGCCACCAAGGAAGTCCTGCTAGCACACTAGTGACCGTCAACAAAAACAGAAAAGCCAAGAGGCAACTAGAACGGAACTGTCTGCAGGTGGGAAAGGGGCACGCCCTCTCCCACTCCTAAGACCTCTAACTGGTTACCCTAGGACAGCGAAGTCGCACACCCACCAGCGTAGTCAGCTGACGCTCAGATGGTTTCCCATGTGAGGACACATATGCTCAGCTTTACCAATGTTCATTCTTATGACTTCACTTTACAGCTGAGAAGACTGAGCCTCTGGGAAATTAAATAACTTGCCCCCAAGCCGGGACTGAATAGTTAGTAGCAGGTCAGCCTGTCCACACTGACAGCATCACCAGCTAGCATTAGAACCCAGTCCCAAGTCCTTGCCTGTTTTGTTAGCACGCTGCTGATCAAGCGAATGTCACATCCCTTCTTTTCCTTTTCCACTGTGTCTCTTGGGGGCAGGCATCCGTGTCTCCTATTCACGATTTCCATACTGCCATGAGGATTTGCCCATAACGGAAAATGAGCCTGAACAAAAGCCCTGTCAGTTACGACCGCTTTCTCCAGGTTTCTGTTGTCATGGAGGATACAGTGATCAGTCTCTGCTGTGATTCCAGACACATTTTGTAAACCTGCTAACTGAAGTGTGTGTGTGGCTGGCCCAGTGACCACCCGTACAAAAAGCTACAAATTATCTCTATAGACCATTCATTGAAGGTCTCTGTGCTATAGAATCCTCCTCTCAATTAGAGAGCTGTCTCGGGAGTAATGTTCTCTCTAAAAATCATGATATACACAGCTCTATAAATCGATGAAAGACTTGTGACCATTAAACTTAATTGATACTGAATTTAGAGAAATGCATTTCAATCATGTTGCCGTTTTATTGGAAAATGAGTTTCTGGCACTCCCTCTTTTCTTCTCTCAGCATGCGGGATCACGTAGCACCCTGAAGTGAGAGGGCTCGGAACTAGGGAGCAGTCGCTCTGAGTGGAAGAACCTCAGAACTGGGCAGACAAGTGGAAGATGGTGCAAGGTGCTGTAAGTAAGCAGACATAAAATGGGAAATAAAAACTGATTTTAAGTAAAATCAGCAACAACTTGGTTTTATATAGTACCCCATATGTTCCACAGGAATAATACCCTATGGCACTTTATAGTGAAACAAGGTAAAAAAAAAAAAAAGGCTGCTCCAAGAACCACGCGAGGAAAATAATTAACTTCTTGAATATGTTCTCAGGCTTGAGTAGGTGCAATTCTTTCTTTGAGATTATTGTCGGCAGTAGGGCTAGGGAGCTGTTGTTTTCTGTAATTGGCTCTGGATGGAAGCCATACTGAAAGGAAAGAGCAAAGACAGACGCTTGTATTTAGAGTGCTGGGGTTGGGCGGGGGGTACGAGGGGAATGAGAGAATTGTAGGAACTGGTCTCACTATACAGAAATCTTCCCCAAATGTGATCAGACTGTCTAATCTAGAACTGTCCTCGATGCATTGTGATGAAATAATATTAATGGAAGAAATTCTCTAGAACCCTTTCTGTCTGGAGCGTCCCAATACACTTATCCTTCAACCATTTTCTAAATGCATTCACGTAGGAAAATAGCTAGGAGAAAAATACCTTTCTTTTTTCAAAGAAAACAAAATCCCCACAATGAGTAAGTTTTTCACTAAACCTTCCAGAAATGCATTATATGCACAGTAATTTTTTCCACATAGGCCTTGTGTATCCATCTTGTTGAAGCCTTTCTGGACTCCTGGTTTTTTTTCTATCTCCTCTTTGCTACTGACTGATTCTATCTTATCCATATTAATTATTAATGGCATACAACTATGCTTTTTTCAAACATCTTTCCTCTGAGAAATAAAATATACAAACATAGTTCATTGACTTTCTCCCCTAAATTTGTCTTAAGTTCCTTTATTCCTATCTCTGAAACTCTGTACAACGAAGAATACATAAATAATACTGGCTAGGAACAAGCTTATAATGGCAAATGTTTGCCATGAGAACCATACTTGTTCATTGATATACAATGTCTGCCTGAAAACCCTACCTGTAGTCGCTGACTATACATACCTAAATGTTGGAAATACCTAAAAATCCAGTTAAGTAAGTCAAAATAAATATAGTTAAGTTACTCATTCACCTCCTAAATGCTTAGTGGTTAAACTTTTTACTTTTAAAAATATTATTTCCATGTTTAGGTGGAAATCATAGAATATAATTTTAAATACAATGTGTTAGCTTTCTTTTAAGTTAGTCAATGGGTGGCGGCCCTACTTCTGCTTTATTGACTATGCCAAAGCCTTTGACTGTATAGATCACAACAAACTGAGGAAAAGTCTTTAAGAGATAGGAATATCAGACCACCTGACCTGCCTCTTGAGAAATCTGTATGCAGGTCAGGAAGCAACAGTTAGAACTGAACATGGAACAACAGACTGGCTCCAAATCAGGAAAGGAGTACATCAAGGCTGTGTATTGTTACCCTGCTTATTTAACATATATGCAGGATACATCATGAGAAATGCTGGGCTGGATGAAGCACAAGCTGGGATCAAGATTGCCAGGAGAAATATCAGTAACCTCAGATATGCAGATAACACCACCCTTATGGCAGAAAGTGAAGAAGAACTAAACGGCCTCTTGGTGAAAGTGAGAGAGGAGAGTGAAAAAGTTGGCTTAAAGCTCAACATTCAGAAACTAAGACCATGGCATCCGGTCCCATCCCTTATCTCTGGGGGCTCCAAAATCACTGCAGATGGTGACTGCAGCCATGAAATTAAAAGACACTTGCTCCTTGGAAGAAAAGTTATCACCAACCTAGGCAGCATATTACAAAACAGAGACATTACTTTGCCAACAAAGGTCTGTCTAGTCAAAGCTATGGTTTTTCTAGTAGTCATGTATGGATGTGAGAGTTGGACTATAAAGAAAGCTGAGCACTGATGAATTGATGCTTTTGAACTGTGGTGTTGGAGAAGACTCTTGAGAGTCCCTTGGACTGCAGTGAGATCCAACCAGTCCATCCTAAAGGAAATCAGTCCTGAATATTCATTGGAAGGATTGATGCTGAAGCTGAAACTCCAATACTTTGGCCACCTGATGCGAAGAACTGACTCATTTGAAAAGACCTTGATGCTGAGAAAGATTGAAGGCAGGAGAACGGGATGAGATGGTTAGATGGCATCACTGACTCAATGGGCATGAGTTTGAGTAAACTCTGGGAGTTAGTGATGGACAGGGGGGCCTGGCGTGCTGCAGTCCACAGGGTCACAAAGAGTCACACATGACAGAGTGACTCAACTGAACTGAATTGAATGGGTGGTGGAATTTTAGAGACATAAGAAGTTGTGTATTTGAAGAGTTGTAATAATAATCTCCATCTGGGTAAGAAAAATGTGTGCATATCCATTTGGTTTTTCAACTGTCATTTTTGAATCATGAGATTTCTAGCAGAAAATGTACAGATAAAAAAACAAATAAGATATATCTTCCAGGACATTAGTAAGAGCTTACGATCTAGGAGATTCTGAATACAAAATAAATGACTATTTTTTTCCAAAGCAGAATGTGATATTTGACATAAGATGGATGTAATATGCTGTACGAGATCAAGGAAGATGGGGGCCACATCTGTTTTCCATGGGTTGGGAGCAGTCAGAGAAATCTTGATAGGGGAGCTAGAATCTGGAAGAATCTGAAACCTCCGGTGTGTGTGCTCAGTTCCTTCAGTCGTGTCCGACTCTTTTGCGATCCCATGGACTGTACCTAGGCAGGCTCTTCTGTCCATGGGATTTCCCAGGCAAGAATGCTGGAGCAGTTGCCATTTCCTCTTCCAGGGGAATCTTTCCCACTCAGGGATCAAACCCATGTCTCCTATATCACCTGTGTTGCAGGCAGATTCTTTACTTGCTGAGCCATCAGGGAAGCCTGAGACCTCCAATACATATAGCTACAGCAAATATTAAACATCGTCTAAGTTCTAGCCAAATTAATATGAATCTGAATGATATGTGAGCTTCTAATAAGCAAGGATATTGATGCAGATGGAGGCACCTGATTGAACAAAGTGTGCTCAGTGTATTGACTGGACAGTAGAAAATATGAAGAATGGAGATGGAAGCTAAATTGAGAAAGCTGTCCAAGCCTCCTAAATCACTAGCATAAAGCGGGCTTTATTTTAGTACATGATCCAAGGCACGACTTTGTGAAAGTTGTTGTTGTTATTCAGTCACCCAGTCATGTCCAACTCTTTGCGACCCCAAGGACTACAGCATGCCAGGCCTCTCTGTCCCTCATCATCTCCTGAAATTTCCCCAAGTTCATGACCCCTGCATCGGTGATGCCGTTTCTTTGTGAAGGGGAGTACATCAAACAATCAGCCCTGCAACTTATTGTTTGCAAACAAACCAAGAAATTGGTTAACTTAAGCGTGAAAGAGCTTGACTGGAAATGTACTTGGTAGCCCAGGGAATCAACAAGAAGGCTGAGAAGGAGACTTGGGATATGGGCAATTGACGATGCTGTGACATAGCTGACTGCGCTGCAGGACTCACTGGGTTAGAACCCCCTACGCCCGCTTACAATATTGCTGGTGGGCACTCTTGGACTCCTGACTCCATGCTACCATTGCTCAGGACACAGGTTGTAAACCCACTGCTGCCATCACAGTGGTTGGCAAACTGTTCTTGCTTCTTTGCATCCTTTCGTCCAGGCTCAGAGTTCTAAATGGGTCATCTGATTGACTAAGCTTAGGTCATGTGCCCTCACCTGCTAAGGTTCCCAAAGAACAATTGTGTGGTCCTCTCTATGTCTGCAGTGAGTGTCTCCAAACAAGAAAGAGAATTCAGATGTTAGGTGGTCAGAAAGTCCAACAAGTGCCCATCATAGAATCCTAGATGAAGCCACGTTTATGCAAGGTCACTAAAAGTAGACAGAATTTCTAAGAGAAGGGCATCAAATGTTGCTGTGACATAAAGGGAGTGGGGGAAGAAGTCATTGGGCATTACAGTTGGGAGGTCATCCATGCCCTGAAAATTCGAAATGAATTTCATTTGCATATACACTCCAAGCATATAAATGCACATTTGAATTATGTGACATATGCAAATATGCAGCTTTAATTATTTTCTAGGCAAATTTACATTTTGAGAATTCAGTATATCACTTGGAAAAGACTATTAACTCTTTCAAGACAACATAGAGCCAAACATTCACTACTTTTATGTGTGGCTAGGTCTGAATTTTGAATGAGACTAGTAAGTTGAATAAGACATCCAAATAGGACTGGAAGTGTATATGTGACACCCTGTTCTGTCTTCATGCTATGTGTCACATGAAGCACCTAGGAAGGAAATTTTTTTGTAATTGTAGTTGATTTACAATGCTGTGATATCTTCTGGTGTACAGCAAAGTGATTCAGTTATACATATGTGTGTGTATATATATATATGACTATATATATTCATTTCCAGAATGTAGCTCCTTGTGCTATACAATAGGACCTTATTGTTTATCTATTCTATAAGAAACCCTTGTTTTAAAATATCCTTCAGTGCACATGTCACAATCTCTCTTCATAATCAGATAACCATTTTAGTAGAATTAAGCACCCTTTGTGACTACAAATGTGAATCTTAAGAGAGACAAGCAAAACTTTGTTAATACCTTGTAATGTGAAGAGAGAGTGAAGCTGATGGTGAGAGAAAACCCACAAATATGCTCAGGAAATCTGCAACTTGAAACATCTGGGCTATTGCTAGTATTTAAAGGTTATGGCCATCATGTTGGAAAGTGGCATAAAGTTTTCACTCTTTTCAAATAACTGGGTATCATACTGATGGATAAAATGATGCATGTCAGTGATTCCCTCGCTGATGTAGGTAAATTGACAGACATTGTTTAAAGGGAAGGTTTTTTGTGTATCGTGTCATGCTAGGAATAATTATACAACTGTTTTCTTACTCTCAGCATTGTGCCATATATTATAACATGCACTGAATCTTGCACAGTTCTTTTGTTTGTTTTGCATAGTACAGCAGTTCTAGGAAACATATTTGTAAAATGGTTGATGCTAGTACACTTTATAAATGTAGACCAAAATTTAGTAATCCTGATAAGCATTGTCATTACTGTGAAGGGTGCCTTTGGATATGGTCTCCACTCTGTATTCACTAAAGTTAGCATCATCAACATGAAATTATAGGCTTCAAGAGGTCAACTGGTTTTTGCTGCAACCATCAGATAAGCTTGCACTCAAGTTATCCATTGCCATGTGAATTGTCATTGATAAATCCTATAGTACCCATTGTGAGTGTGAGTATGAGCGTGTGTGTGTGTGTGTGTGTGTGTGTGTGTGTGTGTGTGTGACTGTTCCAAGTGCTGAGCAAAGTCAGGAAGGGCCAGTTGGCTCAAGATCTCTTCAGTAATATCTCCTCAAGCACCTTGCTACTATTTACATTTCACTTCGTATTTGCAGAGGGATTCCCGGCACTTATGGATCCTCAGAACATTAGTGTAAGAAAGGGCAGTTTTAGTTCTTTCACACAAAGGCATAGCAATTAAGAGGCTTGGAGAAGTCTGTAAACTATTGACTGAGTAAGGATTAGAATTTACAGTCCTTGACCCTGAATTCTTTTCAAATCCACTGCCTTTTTTTAAAAAATTGACCTTTCACTTTGGGTATTATCTTAATCCATTAGGTCCTGACAAATCCAGTAGGATTGGGGGTCTGGGCAGGAGGGAACTAAAATTAGATTTCTCAAGCTCTGGGCATGTGTTCACCAAGTGACTTGAGTTCCAGAAGATTCATATCCGTTGGAGGGGCTTGTACCACTTTGCACCATTGCTGGATTAGTCCGCTCTCGGCCCAGGGGATGGAAAGCCTGGGAACAGGACTGGGGGGCAGCACTCAAGGTGAAAGGTGTATATATTTGAGGATAATTTGACAGACTGGAGCGAGGAAAACAAAATATGTCCCCTGTTAAAAAGAGAACATATTGCAATAAATAAAGACCTCTCTGACTTTTGTCATCGACGTTAATTAATACTGCAGGTTGGTTGTATTTATTGAGCCTGCCCAGGTGCATTGCAGAGCTGGGAATGTTAGTCCATATTGCAATAATTATGGCCAGGCAAACAGGTTGGAATGAGAACCGGATACTTCTTATTCTTAAAACTTGCTTCAGATGTCCCTTTGGAACTGACAAATTGCTCAGGTGAAAGTCATCCCCTGCCAGGTTTCTGCAATTTTCCCAGCTTCGTGCAACTTTTCATTTTCTTGTTTCTTGTCATGAACATAGAAAAAGAGCCACCTAATACCTTTGGGATGGCATTTATGGTTTGGCTGCAAAGTGGATGTGCTGGACAAGTCAGGAGAGGGTTGTCTTTCACAACAGGATTTTGGGATTTGTCAGCTGTATTGCAACTAGCTGACAAATAACCACATGGGGTGATTTCAACCGCGAACAGGAAGTACTTTTGTTCTGAGGGGGACAGTGAGGCAGCAGTGATTTAATTCTGTGCCAGCTGTGCATACTTTACCCAGGAGGTAACCACCACATGGGCAAAATCCTGATGATGCCACACCACCGGGGCTAGAGGAAAAACTTACAGTCAAAATGACAAGTTTTAGGCTGAAAAGAGAAATAATCTCAATACAGATAAATCAATGATCTCAGGTTATTCATTGCTACTTTGAGGTGGACACTTTCCGCCTTTGTAAATGAACTCAATATATTTGTAAATACATGTAACTGTGGGGGGAAAAAAGCCATTTGCACGGGCATGTGACACCTTGGTGGGGGTGGGGGGAATCATCAAGCATTTGTGTCTGGATGTGGCAGACCCAGGGAAACTGCCCCAGCCAGCCCCCTGTAACATATAATTATACAATAAAGCAAATTTTAAAGCATCTTACTGATTAGAGTACTAGAGACTCTCGTTGGACATTAGTGAGCCCTTTTGGGAAGGGACCTGTGTTACTGAACAATGTATTTGGTACAAATACTAGGAAGCCTAATCAAGAGTGGTTTCACCAAACAAGATTCTGATTCCCTTGTATAACAAGAGGTGTGGTGGCAGCAGAGGATCGGGCCAGGGGCTCCTGGATGTCATTGCACCAGACTCTGCTGCCTCCACTCCTCTTGAGCATACTGAGTCCTGTCCTTGCTTTCATTGCTTGGTGATGCAGAACAGCTGCTTATCTTCAACCTCCCCTTCTACCTCATCTCTCCTCCATGCCCATTTCTGCCACTTCTCTGACTCCCTCTTCTCCTTTTAAGGATTCCCATGATTACACTGCCTACCTCCACCCTAATAATTCCAGGAGAGTCATCTCTCTTAAGGTCAACTGATTAATAACCTTAATTCTGTCTGCAAATGAGACACTCTGTACTTGGGGAAAAACTTGCAGGACAGGTCTTCAGATAGCTAGATATTTTCAGGAGCCGATTTTATGAGCCCAATTCTTGTATCTCTCCATACCTAGAAAAGCATTAAAATCCTTCATGGGGCTACTGTTCCTGGTGACTGGCAAAAGCTTCACAAGACTAGTAGAAAGTGTCTAGAAAAATATGCGCTTAACTGCATGCATTCCCCCTTCACCAAAATCACATGATTCCTGACCTTTCCCCCCTTGCCTCTTTGGAGCAGTTTCTCAGGGCTATCTGAGCTGTTGTCTCCTGGGCTGCAGTCATTGTTTTGCCCCCAAATAAAACTCAACTCTCACACACAAAAATAACCTCAATTTTATCTGCAAAGTCCCTTCGCAGTTTATAATTTAGTATTTGACTGACTAACCAAGGGACAGGATTTAGGAGATGTATTCAGAATGCTGTCTACCACATCAAGAAGCCTACAGTCCATAATTTCAGCTACCTGGAAAAATCCTTTCCAAGAAACAAAGCTGTAACCAAATGGCTATAAAATAGTAAATCACCACGTACTCAGATTATACAAAGCCAAACAGAACAAAATGCTTATGAAGTCCATTGTCACTGAGTGTGTCTAAAACACACAAAAGCAAACTATACCAGGGAACCCTAGGATCTATTGGTTTTTTCAGTGTCACTGGACAGTTTTACTCAGTGGTATAACACAGATTTTAACTATAGCCATAGGAAGAGAGAGTAGTGTCTGAACATAAATACCTCAATATCTTTTATTAGAGTGTTCCTAAGCTATGGGTACCAGGAGGTATGTGAGTTAGTTTTAGGTACTATACTAATTATTTTTAGTTTTGACGCTTAGGCATTTATTTTTATATGTAATTTCATACATGATATGGTTGAGGAAAATCCTAAGTATGGATTTCCCCTGAAAGTTACAGCAAAGCATGTTCACTTGGAAAGGTATACCGCCTTGGAAGCAGATGTGAGTCTAGGGGAGAAAACAGTGATAGAGGAAACCCAAAAGATGGATGCATGATTGATTTGACCACTGCTGTGCTTTATGAGCACTTGATCCTCAGGACCTTCTGAGGCACCCATGGCATGAATCTCAGGGGATGAAAGGAGAAAATATCTACCCGTTGGTATCTATCACCCATTGATCAAAGATGGCCCCATGAGCATTCACACCACACACTTCCAGGTTGTGGGGGTATGAGTGGCCAGCAGTTCTGCCAGGTATTCTGATGCACTAAACAAGCTGTAACTGTGCAAAGATGGTTAAAACCTACTTGAACCTGATTGCTTCAGCAGTATGGCTGGAGTAAGAAGTGGGACCAAGAGTAACTGAATCGTGATCTGGAGGTGTCCCCATGACATGGGAAGTCTGTTATAAATACATACATGTTATATACATAATGGTATGTAATTATATATAAGAATATAATTGTACATAATTGTGTATAATCACATACAAAATGCGGGTGGTATTACCTCCATGTGTTAATCTTATCCTTCTGAGATGCAGACACAAAATGATGCTGATTATACAGGAAACTTGATAGGAAAAAGATTTATAAGAGCAAGGGGAGAGGGAGCCAGGAAAGCCTGAGAACCATCAGGGTGAGATCAGGGCTGACCCTGAGTGAAGGAGAGAAGGACGGAAGGACAATCAGGTAGCTGAGTCTCAGACCGCAGAGCACTTCTATGGAGAGTTTGGCAAGACTATCTTTGGAGGCCTCCATCACCCATCCTTGTATTGCTGTCCCTTCTTTTCTGTTTCAAATTCTCAGACCCACTTCTGCTTCCTGGGATACCTTTCCAAGTGAACTCCCAACCAAGCCTTTGTCTCATGTGTTTTCACTTTAGAAACATCTCCCAGGAGTGGACCCGCCTTAATATCCCTGGTGCGTTCTGCCATTGGCTGGGAGGAGCCATGGGAAGCCCAGCTCATTGCAAATGTGGCAACAGGTTTCAGAGGCAGCAGCTGGAACCCTCCTCCCTAAAATTAGAGGCTTGAGCAGTCTGTTCTCATGGCCACCGCTGTGCACATACAATAAAATGATGAAGGCAATAAACACATGGCTGAAGTTTTGGAAATCCAGCCCTGTCACAATTGCTGAGAAACATATTGCGCATGGACATTGTTCCAAGATGCTAGTCCTTAAAATTCAACCTCCAAACAAGGATGACACTTTTGGCTTTGCAGATGAAGGAACAAATGGGTTTTGAGCTGGTTTCTTTACAAAGCTGCTCCAGACTTAGTGAATGGATATTTCTTTTCCTTGAAAGTGAAAGAGGAGAGTGAAAAAGTTGGCTTAAAACTCAACATCCAGAAAACTAAGATCATGGCTCTGATCCCAACACTTCATGGCAAATAGATGGGGAATCAGTGGAAACAGTGGCAGACTTTATTTTTGGGGGCTCCAAAATCACTGCAGATGGTGACTGCAGCCATGAAATTAAAAGACACTTGCTCCTTGGAAGAAAAGTTATGACCAACCTAGACAGCATATTAAAAAGCAGAGACATTACTTTACCAACAAAGGTCTGTCTAGTCAAAGCTATGGCTTTTCAGTAGTCATGTATGGATGTGAGAGTTGAACTATAAAGAAAGCTGAGCACTGAAGAATTGATGCTTTTGAACTGTGGTATTATTAGAGAAGACTCTTGAGAGTCCCTTGGACTGTAAGGAGATCCAACCAGTCTATCCTAAAGGAAATCAGTCCTGAATATTCATTGGAAGGACTGATGCTAAAGCTGAAACTCCAATACTTTGGCCACCTGCTGCAAAGAACTGACTCATCTGAAAAGACTGGGAAAATGCTGGGAAAGATTGAAGGCAGGAGGAGAAGGGGATGACAGAGGATTGTTAGATGACATCACTGACTCGATGGACATGAGCTTGAGCAAGCTCCAAGAGTTGGTGATGGATAGGGAGGCCTGGCGTGCTGCAGTACACAGGGTCACAAAGAGTGGGACAGGACTGCGCCGCTGAACTGACTGACTCACTTTCCTTGTTTTGTGCCGTTTCCTTTCTCACCTTCCCCACTCAAGTTCATATGTGTCTCTCTCTTTGGCTTTCTAATTTGCTCTTTCTCAGTCAGCAGAGGAGCTCTCTCAATGTAAGCATGGACAAAGAAAAAAAAAATGCTGTTATCTGAATAATAAGAGCTTCCTCCAAAAGATAAGTGTTCTGAAGACTATTTGACTGTGGGGGTAGTAATAACAGGTTTAATGAATACCTATTTAGTTAATTATTTCTCCTTTGAAGCAGGTATGTTGGTATTCATTTAACAGTGGATAAATCCATTTTACCCAATCTCTCTCTCCTTTTGTAGTTGCTGAAGTGACATTCCAGACCTGTCATTATATCCTTTAATCCCAGTTAAAATAAAAACTACAAACGTGAAATAAATCATAAGAATGGTTCTAAAAGATGTGTGGATGCTTTTGAGTTTTCCATACCGAAGATGTTGAATTAGAAAACATTTTAAAATGATCTAGCAAGTCCCTGAATGCTTCTGGTGATGTGAACATATTGTGAAAAATGTGCCCCGGGAGGCAGCGGCCAGACACATATTGAGAAGGATAGAAAATGGGTTTCAGCAGCCTGAAGCCTTGATGAAAGGTAAAGGAGGGTTCGATTCCACCTGTTTTTGGCTACCTTCCCAGAGCTATCACCTTATTGCTGCTTCTGGTGCATTACATGGACAGGCAGAAGATGAGGATATGATTTTCATATTTTTAATCCCTTTCCTGTCACACTAAATAAATAACTCACCATGAAATACTTTCAGGGGAAGACTCTAAACTGCAGTAGGAAATGGAGCAATGGAAAAATTTTCAGATGTGAAAATTAATAAACCAAGTCAAGGAACACAGCTTCATAGGTTGTCTTAGTACCAGAAATACAGGCGCCATTGAATGCAAGTTCTATCTTCATGCTTGCTTGTCTCTTAAACTGCAAACCCATGAATCCCCTGGAAGCAACTGACTAGAAGCAACTGGCACAACAAAATTCATCTTTCCCTGCCCGGAAAGAATTGTCCACTTTCAGCAAAGCCCAGGATGGTACACGTGGACCTGTTCTAGTTCACATCTCCTCCCAGATAATAGAACAGTTTTCCACTTTGAAGTAGCAAGATGTGAATCCTACAAAGGTAAAATTATTTGTTCAAGATGACCCCGTGGGACTAGTTAAGAATAATAAACCGAGGTAGGACTCAAGCTTCCTACCTTTTCTTTGAATATTTCAGTGTTTAAGTCTCCGCCTTGGACCTTACTTATGTCTGGAACTCACATACACACAGAGATTTCTCAAATACCTGTATTTAAGGATACTTAGCTGTAGTCCAGCTATTCAGGTCTCTCCACTAATGCTACTGGAGCCAAGAATAAAAACAAGGGGAGAATTTAATGCCTATTGAAAGCTGACATCAAGTGTGTAAAGGTCAAAAAGTGTGGTTGGAAGACTTAGCTGCCTGTTGAGTTCTTTTATTCAATAACTCAAGTAGCCTGTTGTGAGCTGCTTTCACACTATTAACACATCTGGAGCGAGTGGTCATACATTTGGGACTTTTTGGAATGTAAAAGTAGCTTTGTAGGCAAGCTTGTGTTAGAAAGAAATACTTCTGAAGAATAAAGGCTAACTTTACAGAGTACACCCCTCCCCCTCTCCTTGCCTCAATCCCACTGGGCTTTGGGTTGAAAGTGTGTTAAACCTATATACTTATCTGGAGTAATAAACATTGTCCTTCTGTTCTGGATTGTTTTTGCTTTTAAGATAGCCCTTTGGATCTCGGATCAGATCCCCAAATCAAACAAACAAAATAGCCAGCAGAGTGTGTGGTGTCTACTGATACTGTCTATCTGCTCCTCTGGTCCCGTCCCCGCCCAGCTGCATGCCCCAAGGGGCTGGCCTATTTGTGGGCTGCCTCGCCCTTTGGTTACTGGTTGACTTTGGCTAGTGGAAGGCATTGGTGGGAGGTCAGAGGGTAAGAAGATTGGGAGGCCAGGTATTTATCCTATATGTCTGGTTTCATCATCGCTAACAGCTCCTTTCATCTTTTACCTCTCTAGATTTCTTTGGATTAAATCCCAGAATAAGAGTCTGTCCTCCTGTTTGGGTCAGTCTGGGGACAGCTGCATTCCTATATAGAGTCCTGGCTCCTTTCAGGCAGCTCTTTCTCTAAATACAGTCTCTTCTGGTTCTGGTAATTGACCATAAGGGCCAGGACTAAAAGAGGAAGAAAGCTGAAGCCTGAAGAATCACAATGGTTCAGGAGAAATGAAGTGAAAAAGTAAAGCGACAAGTGTCTCCCACTTTCTTTATTGTTGGTCTGTGCATGGCACCCAGCTGGGCTACTGTGAAAAGTGGGGGATATGACATCTTGGAGCTACCACCCACTATTTCTTCCCCTTCCACCAGGCCTCCCCTTCCTCCTCACTCCTCTCTGAAGACTGAGTGACAGTCAAGGGCAAGGATATTTATTGAACCACAATGCCAATGGTTGCTGTTTTCCTTGAAAGGAAAAAAGGGATTAAAAGTCAGTCCATGAGGATGGACTCTTACCTGGAATTTACTTGCAGAAATCGCAGAGATACAGGATTAAAGCAGATGATGAAGCCAGACATATCACAGGCGTTCATTAAGTGAAGCAGCAGTTAACAGATAGCTCCCTTACTATTTTTCCTTCTCAAAGACGGCCTTGATTTTTCTGCTTGCTTTCATGCGACCATTCCAGTGTGAAGGCTTGGGGGCAAAGACGCAGGCGTGGTCTGCTTCTAGATCTTCTCTAGCCAAGCAGAATGGGCCCTCCATTTACTGAGGTTCTCGCTGAGTTTAAGGGCCAAAGCCATGGCTCTCTGTACTAGAGAGCTCCTTGTGTATCGAGAGAAGATGGCTCTTGCAGGCAGACACAGCAAACTATCATTGTAGCTACTTAGCCATTTAATGGGATTTGCAAGATCCACAGTCAGTCTCAGCAAGTTTCTGTCACATTTAAGTGACTAAAACACACCTAGAACTGGGTTTCAATCGTTTCCTAAGCCAGGACAGAAAGATTTGTTTGCCAGAGACAGTCCTCTAAATGCTGAATCTTTTTAAAACTTTATTTTATTGAAGAATAGTTGATTTACAATGTTGTGTTAATTTCTGCTGTACAACGAAGTGTTTCAGATATATATGAAAGTGAGAGTGAAAGTCACGTAGTTTTGTCCAGCTCTTTGCAATCCCATGGATTGCAGGCCAGAATTCTCCAGGCCAGAATCCTGGAGTGGGTAGCCGTTCCCTTCTCCAGGGGATCGTCCCAATTCAGGGGATCTTCCCAAGTCAGGGATTAAACCCAGGTCTCCCACATTGCAGGCAGATTCTTTACCAGCTGACCTACATATACACATATATACACATATGTATTTGTTGTTCAGTCACTAAGTTGTGTCTGACTCTCTGCGACTTCATGGACTGCGGCACGCCAGGCTCCCCTGTCCTTCACCCCCAGAGTCTGCTCAAACTAATGTCATTGAGTCAATGATGCCATCCAACCATCTCATCCTCTGTCATCCCTTTCTCCTCTTGCCTTCAATCTTGCCCAGCATCAGGGTCTTTTCTAATGAGTCGGCTCTTTGCATCAGGTGGCCAAAGTATGTATGCTTTTTCATATTCTTTTCCATATGGGTTATCACAGGAAATCGAGTATAGTTCCGTGTGCTCTACAATAACACCTTGTTGTTTATCCATTCTGTATATATTAGTTTGTGTCTGCTAATCCTAAACTCCCAATCCATCCCTCCCTCATCCAAATACTGAATCCTGATGGTTGTTTCCACTCTCTTAACATCCAAGGAGGCTGGAATTTCTCTCAGTTGACTGCAAATCCTCTCTGATTTATGAAAGAGGCTTTGCCTTTAGGAGTCTCTAGATTGAGGTATCAGAATATTGACAGCGAAACACATCACCTGCATTTATGCCATGCCAAAATTTTGGATGTTGCCTTATTAATATTCTTTTCTGCGAAGCCCACAAAGCAGCACACACCTGGCCAGGAGCATAAGGCTTCAGCTTACACCTTACAATAGTACAAGCCATAGAGACAAAGTAATTGCTGACCTCCAGCCCAACCCTGTTTAACTGCTGAGATCTGATGGAATCAAAGCAGAAGGTGAGATGGCTGGGAGCTTAATTAAAGGAACGGTTTTGTTCAATCCGTTCTCATCCTTTCCCCCTTCTCCCAGTGATGCTCACACATGCCAAGAAAATCACACTGAGGATGAGATTATGACCTGGTGATCTCATTCGGGATGCGACACTATCTCATTTCAGCAGCCTGGGAAGAGCGATGTCATTTTCAGCTCTGGGAGAAATTTGACCAGCGACAGAGCAAAACTTAGTCCAGACTTTTCACTTTCCCGTTGCTCTCCAAGGCAAGGGGTCTCCAGCCAGCTGTGTCAGGGAGTCCAAACTCTTTCCTAACCTCTAATAAACAGTTTGCTGGCCATGGAGCCATCCCCATTCACCTTCTTTCCAAAGGTTAGTGGAACCCACATATGTCCTGGAAGTGAGATACATACATTCAGGGAAGAGAAAATTATCTAGTCTTCTCATTCCAAATCTTTGATTCCTCCCCAGCCCCCAAACCAGGAAAAGATTTCTGCCTTCTTCACAAAAAGGTAGAGATTTCAACCTTTTAAACCTATGCCTCAACATTAAGAGGATTTGGCTACTGAATAACCTCCTTAAAAATACCTTCCTTGGCTTTCTCTTCCATTGTGCTTCTGGTCAGTTTCATTCATCTGCTCATGGCTGGCTGCCTGGATTAATTTTCTGGACTGAATACATTTCCTTGCATTACCAACATATGTGACAAATAACTAATCTGACTCATCAAAATGCATTAGAATGCAACGTTCCAGTTACTGAAGGACGTTTGAAATTCAGCAAGTTGTCTCCTCACTCTTACTGCCAGAGATAGTAAAAAATTCCGAAGAGACAGAGATGGCACGAGAGCCCGCTTTGTGCCCAGAATTTGTATCAGATTCTGTTACTGCTGCTTCAGCAATCCCAGAAAACTTGGACCCACCTCTGTTTGTTTTATACTCCCTAAAACATTTTTCAAATTAAAATTTGAAATATAACCAGAATAACTTCTAAGAAGCATAGCATAGCCCAGGCTATAAATCATCCAAAACGGAATTAAGTGGATGTACTAAATATACCTAACACTGTTTAAAGTATCCTAAATATATTATTCCTATTCTAGGGCCATTTTCATATTCTACATTTGCACGCAGACCTGCTAAATCAGGCAATTGTTGGGCCATATTGGTAATAACTCTAAATGAGATGCAAAAGACACGTCACATAGAACATGGTATAAATACCAGTGCTGCTTAATTGGGTGTAATGGACATCTTTCAAGACTCTCTCGATATTTCCAAGAAGAAACTGGAAGACAAATTACGCAGAGTGATTTTTACAACTCTATCTTAAATTATAATTTAGAAACTGTTTTAGCACAAAGAGCTGATATGGAGTCTGAATCCCAAGAATATTAAACATGATTGCTATACATAGACAAATACATTAAAATATTTTTACCAGTATACTAGTGAATGACTGTAATTTCTTCTCCAGCATAGTTTTATCTTGTTCCTTTTTTTCCCTCATCGTTTTATCTTGTTTCTTTTTTGGAGTCTCCTAACCTGTGTTTTCACCATTACAGGTCTGCGGGGGCTGGGGGCGGGGGGGGGCGGCACGCTTTTTGAGGGAAAAACAAAACTTGGATTAAGAGTTGGCAAGAATTCGAGGACTGCAGAGGCAAACCTTGGCTTTCCTTGACTTTCTTCCTAATCTCAGGTAATCCACTCTTCTTTCTCTGCCTTTATTTATCAGTAAAGGGAAGATTTTAAGTGAGTTGCCTCCTTGGATGATTGTGAACGAAAAAAACATATCTCATAAAAACAGCATCAAGTGCATCTCCAGTAGAATAAGTGAAGCTGATGTAGCCAGGCGTTCAGCACAGGGAGGCTGCAGATGTTCATTATCTCATCGTGGAATCACACTGTGGATGCCTCTCAGTGTTCTTAGGAGAAGTGTTCTCCTTATGCAAACAAACGCTGTGTGCCTGTGGCATTTTGGTCAGCCTCCCCAGAGAGCAGTGCAGGACACGACAGCATAGTGTGCCAACATGTGGGTTCTGGTCTGACTGCATGGGTTCAAATCCTAGATAGTCCACTTTTTGCTTTATGCCCTAGGAAAATATTTGCTTTAATTTTTATTTTAAATTGGAGTTCAGTTGATTCCTGATGGCTCAGCAGGTAAAGAATCCACCTACCAATGCAGGAGACAGAGGAGATGCAGGTTTGATTCCTGGGTTAGAAGATCCCCTGGAGGAGGATATGGCAACCCACTCCAGTTTTCATGCCTGAAAAATGCCATGGACAGAGGGGCCTGGCAGGCTACAGCCCAAAGAGTCACAAAGAGTCGGACACAACTGAGTGACTAAGTACACACAGTCGATCACAATGTTGTGTGAGTTTCAGGTATATAGCAAAGTGATAGGTATGTATCTATTCTTTTTCAAACTCTTTTCCCATTTAAGCTATTACAGAATATTAAGCAGAGTTCCCTGTGCTATACAGTACATCCTTGTTGGTTATCTATCTTAAATATACCAGTGTGTACATGTCAATTAATTTAACCTTTCCAAGGATATGGAAAATCTCCAAGGTAATTGTAAGGAACAAAAGCAGTAATGATTGTAAACCTTTCAGCACTGTGCCTGGTAAAGAGTAAATATTTATTTGTAATATTATTACTAAGAAATATATGCTAAGATTTTGGGGGTATTTAGAAAGAAGAGAGCATCCAAAGGAATAAAAAGATAAACATCCCCACCTCAGGGACCTGCAATCTGATTAGAGAAAAGGCACATATATCCAATATACAGAAATCCCTGTAAGACTGGAATGGGCAGAAAAGCAGTTTTCTGCTCATGATTAAACTTCTGGAATTGTCTTATTCAGGGATTTAACAGGATGAGAACATTGGCCACATCATGGATAGAACTAAATTGGATTTGGATTAGCCAAGACTAATGGTAGGGTGGGTCAAATTTCTTATTGTGTGGGGTCAGGTTTTAGAAATTCTTGAAAGCGGAAAGTCCCTTTAGGGGAAATTTATTTAAGACTGTATCAATTTGTGTGCTTTCCATGGACAAACTGTCTTTCATGTATACTGTGTTAGACTCTTAAAAAGTTTTTTCTCCACAATTAAGATTATGTCTTCCAGAAGAACAGAAGAAAATCTCCCACTGGAAATGGCTTTCAACCCACTTGCAAACTCCCTGAGGGCCAAGCCACTTCTAACTTTCTCTTTGTGTCTAATTATACCTAGGACAGTTTGAATTGGAATTTAATGCAATTGAATCAAACCAGATTACATAATTGAAGAATTTGGTTCTTGTTGCTATTGTTTTGAGATGGCCTTGATAAAAAGCAAACTAGGCTTGCATGCTGTCTCTGAGCCCTTCTGTCTTACCTTATCGTCTTCATCCTGGGGATATAGTCTCCTGAGCAAAGAAAACAACTGATTAGAGTTTAAAACTCCCTCTGATAACCTAGAGCTGCCTAAGCTAAGCTTAGCTTCCCACAGACTTAATTCACAGTCTTTGCATTTTATTCATCTATGCATGCATGCTAAGTTGCTTTAGTTGTGCCGACTCTGTGTGACCCTACAGACTGTCGCCTATGAGTCTCTTCTGTCCATAGGATTCTCCAGGCGAGAATACTGGAGTGGGTTGCCATGTCCTCTTCCAGGGGATTTTCCCAATCTAGAGACCCAACCCACGTCTCTTTTTTCTCCTGCATTGCCAGGTGGGTTCTTTACCACTAGTGCCACCTGGGAAGCCCTTATTCATCTATAAAGGGCTTTTAATTTAGAGAGGAATGTATCTGAATTGAGATGCATAAGAGCCTTTGGTCACCATAGAGAGTTGTAAAAGTCCCCCAGGTGATTCCCCACTATCTCTTCCACCTACAGCCCCCGAAACACAGACCAGTTGGAAACAACTGCCCCAAAATAACATCCTTATCTTAAGTCTGAAAGTTGACTTCTTTCTCAAAACCCCTGCCACTGTGTGACTGGAAACAGTGAGATCATCTTTACTTTTATTGAGGAAACATCACTATCCAAAGTCCTTGTGGTTGTTAGTAGCTAAACCATGTCCGATTGTTTTGCAACCTCATGGACTGTAGCCCACCAGGCTCCTCTGTCCATGGGATTTCTTGGGCAAGAATACTGGAGTGGTTGCCATTTCCCCCTCTAGGGGAATCTTCCTGATCCAAGGATCAAACCCACATCTCCTGCATTGGCAGGTGGGTTCATTACCACTGAGCCAAAAGGGAAGCCTATCCAAAGTCCTTACTGCGCCTAAAACACTTGGTAGAAAAAACACTTCTGAGGATAGGATGAAAGACAGCCCAATGGAGGATGTAATACATGATGTTACAGATTAGAATTTATATTGCTTTGTTTGTTAAACTGAGACATATTTCAGGAATGTCTGAGATAATAGGATGGAGAAAATGTGCCTGGTGTAGGACATAGGGAAAGCCAAGAGTTGGATTTTAAAAGTATGATCCAGAGAGTGCTCTTAGCTACCCATTTCCTTCCCTCATCATTAAATCACAGTCTCCCTTTCACAGGACTGTAGTTGAATCCCAGAAATGCCCACTGGGGCAGTGTCCTGGGGAAAGCAGCTCTTGACGAACCACCTTCCCTCCTCCTCTAGCAGAGTGTTCACCTCCATGACTAATCTGACATAGTGAAAACTTGGGCAGTTCTCTACACCCGCATCTCTATTCCTGCCCTGCAAATAGGATCATCTGTATCACTTTTCTAGATTCCACAAATATGCATCAATACACATTTGTTTTTCTCTTTCTGACTTACTTCACTCTGTATGACAGTCTCTAGGTCCATCCGTGTCTCTACAAATGACCCAATCGCATTCCTTTTGATGACGGTGTAATATTCCATTATATACACATACCATATCTTAGAAAACAGACTTGTGGACACAGCAGGGGAAGGAGAGGGTGGGACAAATTAAGAGAGTAGCATTGACATATAGGCAGTATCAGGTGTAAAACAGGCACTAGTGGGAAGCTGCTGTATAGCACCGGGAGCTCAGCTCAGTGCTCTGTGTTGACCTAGGGGGTGGGATGGGGGGCTGGGAGGGAGTTCCAAGAGAGAGGGGATATATGTATACACAGCTGATTCATTTTGTTGTACAGCAGAAACTAACATAATACTATAGAGCAACTACACCTGCATTTAAAAAAAAGATATAAGAGAAAAAAAAAAACTTAGACTGGATGTGCTTTCTTCTAGGAAGGCTCTCAGGTTAGGAGGGCAAAGCAGATCAGAGAGGCCACAGGGAAAAGAAAACATTTGTTGGTTGCTCAGTGGAGATACAAACTTAAGAGAGAAAGACGACAAAGGCCATGGGGGTTTTGTCTCCAAGCAGAAAAGCAGACAGAAAGTCAGAAATCAAAGCAGAACAAACAAGGAGCCCAAGGCTGGTGTTCATATGCCCTAGAGCCCCTAACTATGGCTGCTGCTGCTGCTGCTAAGTCGCTTCAGTAGTGTCTGACTCTGTGCGACCCCGTAGATGGCAGCCCACCAGGCTCCCCCATCTCTGGGATTCTCCAGGCAAGAACACTGGAGTGGGTTGCCATTAATATGGCTGAGCAATGGTCAATCCATACAACAAACACAATGAGCTCCCTGCTCATGTCCTCAAGAAGCACATGCCCAAGCTCTGGGTAATGGAGTAGGGGACATGACCTCAACAGAGGTGAGGAGACTGAAAGCCTGACTTGATCATGGTGAGCACACTCCATCAAAGCCAGAAAATTCAGGTTGAGAGCATAGTTTTGATCTAGAGAGAAAGGACAGCACTTAAACTTATTACAAGAAGAATGTTCAACACATTCTTATAGGAGTGTGGTGGGAGAAGAAGAGAAAACACACACACACACACACGTCAACTTGTAGCAAGAAATGAAACTAGGGAACCAAACAGGAAAGGACAAAGGTTCAGGATGGAAGAGAAGCCTGACAATGATAATATTAGCTGCTCATATTTATGTAGTATTTACTGTGCATTCAGGTCTCACAAACAGGATTGGCAACTTTTCCTGGAAAGAACGAGGTAGTCTTATGGACCATATGGTCTCCGTCACAGCTACTCAGCTCTGCCCAAGAAAGCAGCCATACACAATAAATAAAGGAATTGACAGGGCTGTATTTGCTCCCCAGGCCTTAGTTCTTTACCTGATGCAGAGAGACAGTGGTATGAATATCCCCATGGTAGACGTGAAGACTGAGGCTCAGAAGGATTGAGGGAGAGTGAGTGGTCTGGTTCTCCCTTGGCTGGAACAAGCACAGAGCTTGAGTTCATCTGGAAGAGACCTGTGGAATGCCAGGTATGCTAGGCAACATGGCACTGGGCATAGGTGCCTGGCAGGTACCTGGCATTCTTCAAGTAGCCCTCACATTAGGACTAAAAAAACCCAACCACAAACTCAAACTGTACCATTCAATAGTCACCACAAATGTGATGATTCAAAAGCACGTTGGGGATGAAGACATGGGATGTAAGGAACAAAGCCCGTGTAATCCTTGGTTGCATTCTTTGGGGGCATGCTCAGTCACTTCAGTCATGTCCGACTGTTTGTGGCCCCATGGACTGTAGCCCGCCAGGCTCCTCTGCCCATGGGATTCTCCAGGCAAAGGTACTGGAGTGGGTTGCCATTTCCTCCTGCAGGGGATCTTCCCAACCCTGGGATCGAACCCAAGTCTCTTATGTCTCCTGCATTGGCAGGCAGGTTCTTTACCATTAGCCCATCTGGAAAGCCCACAGCCTCTCAATTCTTTGCCCCTCCTCGTGCTGCCGATAATCACCCAGGGGAGATGTGATTGGCTGCTGTTGGGAAAGCGTGATGTCTTCAGAGCCAGACAGCCCTGTCTTCAGGCTCCTGCTCACCTACCAGTGGGTGTACCATCTTGGGCAGTAGACAGATGGGCCCCTGCCTTTTAAGAGCTTGAAATCTAGAACAGAAGGCATATAACAGATTTCACATTATCGCGGCTCTTCCTGAAGGGGTTTCGCTATTGTATCTTTAAGACTAACATATTGGAGTGTACGTTTGCCATTGAAGTCTCGTGTTTGGCACTCCTCGAAGGTTAGGATTTTCTGCTGCACCACTTAGGGTATTTACAACACTGATGCTGATAAAAATAAATACCACAGTGACAGTAATGGGGGTCTGTATTTTAATTGCCAAAGGACTGCAAAACTTCACTAACAGAAAAAGAAAATGTGAAAGAAAGCAGAATCATGACATGATACACATTTCTGTTTCAGTGGAAACCCTAAAATCACAAAGATGTCACCCTCTTTAGCAATTTTTTAAAGCTGTGGGAATTCACAGCCAAGGTCTGAGATCCACGCAGGCTTCTTCTTACCTTCTTATATTTTCCTCTTCAGGACAAAACAGGAAGAAACTTGCAAATGAAGACCATACCGGAAAGCCTGCTAATTTTCCTAGGAGCTCTGCTCTGTGTGGGGGAAAGGCTAGCACTTAAGACTGGCCCTGGGTGAACAGAGAGACCCATGCTCCAGGCTGCACCAGATGGAAGGGCTTCACTCAAGAACAAAAGGAGCCTGAAGCTCATTAAGTGTCTTTTAATTAGACTTTTCTGACCTGACCCTTCAGTGCTGCTTCATCCCGAGAGGGCTATGGTTGGTGTGTATTCAACTCAAAGCTGTGGCTTCCACTTGTGTAATTTGTCATGTCAACCTTGTGCGGTCCAATACAGTGACTACTAGCCACCTGTGGCTATTTAGATTTAAATCTGCCATAATTAATTGAAACGAAAACTTCATTTCCTCAGTGACACTAGCTGCATTTCAAATGTCCATCAGCCACATGTGGTGAGGGGCTAGCATGCTGGACAGCGCAGATGCAGAACATTTCTATCACTGCCAAAAATCTTCTCGGATGGTACTGTCCCTGAAGAAAGACAGCCATAGAGCAAGGATTGTCCAAGGGCCTATCTTGATGAAGCTGATGCAAATACACTCATGTCCTCATTGCATTTTCCATTGTGCAATGGCCGGCTTGGCTTAAAATTTACAAGTGAACAATGTAAAAAGGGGGGGAAAAAAAAAGAGAGAGAGACAGGAAGAAAATATGTTAAAATATCAAGCATGATTGTTTTGAGGGGTTGGAATATGGGCTATTATTTTGTTTCTGGCTGTCTGTAGTGAACCGTGAAGCTAGCAGTTTTGTTTTGTTTTGTTTTGTTTTAATCTGCCCCTGCCACAGCATATGACACAGGGGGAGTTCCTGGAACCAGCCATGCCTGAAGCTATCCACTCCAGTTGAATTTCCTCCAGCTGAGTCAGTTCAGCTGATTTGAGCTGGGTTTTTGTTACTACCAAACAAACAATGACTAATTTTGAGCTTTCATGAATTTTTATTACTTCTAAAATGTGTATATATTTCTCCTAAAACTGGAGGAAAAAAGACTTTTGAAAAGTAAGTATGATAAATGATATTCTATTCTGTTTTTCTTGCTTGTGTTGATATTTTAATCCTTACGAAGCAGTTTATCCAAATAAGCTAGAAATGATTTCCAAAAATCCACAAGGAACACATAAACACACCCAAATAACTTTGCTTATTAAGAGGAAATTTGAGACAACTGTTATTGCTCAACTGTTTGGAGTCTTGGCAGAAAAACTCCCCCAAATATGATTGGAACATCTTCAGTGATTCCTGTCGTCAGACTTGGTTGTGAAATACAGAGTAACATCTCACTTGACCAGTGAAACCCAAATTAGCACAATTTATCATTAGAAAGCATTCTCATTTGTTAATCTGGCTAGTTGCAGGGATAGTAAATCACAATTTTCCATTTTAACAAATAAGCCTATTTGCAAGTCCTCTGACACCCAGTTTGGCTGATCAAACGCCTCTACCAGAATTGGCTTGAAACAGACTGGAGGGAATTTGCCCTGGGATGAGATCTGAGTTGGTGATGTTGTTGAAGAGATTTCGAATATCCCATTCTCCTTGACTAGGACTCTTGAGGCTGCCGTGGCGGCTTCTTTTTGAGCCGTTGTCTGTGTTTTCTCGGCTCCTTTTGCTTCCCAGGTGGTGCTAGTGGTAAAGACCCACCTGCCAACACAGGAGATGTAAGAGACGCGGGTTCTGTCCCTGGGTCGGAAGGATCTCCTGGAGGAGGGCATGGCAACCCACTCCAGTATTCTTGCCTGGAGGACCCCATGGACAGAGTCTGGTGAGCTATAGTTCATAGCGTCACAAAGAGTCAGACACAACTGAAGCAGTTTAACATAGCATTTAAACACATGAATCCTTTCTTTGAAGACACACATTCCACAGTTTGTTTAGAGGTGGCTCCAGAGGCTGGATAGGAATGTGCTGCCTGCTGACTTTTTGCCCTGCCCACCCCCACCACCACCAAGACTTGTCCCTCATTTGCTCCTGGTCTTGGTCTCTTCCTTCAAGAGGGAAGGCTGAGCTACAGAGCAGAGGCTAACTAAGGGCGGAGTTGTCTGCAGCTGTGCAGGAGGAAGTGTCTGACATCATCAGCACGGTGGGTGTTCTGGTACTGGCTCCCTACACAGAAACCTCTCTTCCTGCAATTGTTATCCTGTGGATTTTCCTTTTTGGCCCCTCCCAAAGCAAACCTTCTCTTCTTTCCTTCCCCAGACTGGCTCCCTTTTCTCAACAGCCTCTCGTTTTGCGTCTGAGCTTCCCAGCATGGCCCTTATGCCCAACAGCATCTGTGACTTGTATAAATCTGGGATTTCTCCAGGCCATCATCTCACATGAATGATATCGCTGTGGTCAGGGGCACACTTTTCAAAGGTTTTTCATATTTGCTATCTCATTTGAGCTTCATACCCTCTCTGAGAACTAGATAAGGTGGTCTTATCATCTGTATTTTGGAGATGAAGAGGCTATTACATTTTTTCCTACTTAAAATCTAATAGGACATCATTTCTTTTCACTTGACTTTTTGGCTTTGAGGCTTGTCAGTAATGAACATTCTAAAGGGTAACGGAGATGGTTGCAATGGTTCCCATTCATAGGAAGAGCAGAAAATAATATAGTTTATCAATATTTCTACTTATCAAAAATATGTTTTATTTATTAGCTTTCTCTGGGCACTCTTGTACAACTGCATTAAGGAAGATAGAAATGTATTCTTCTCTTTCTGTTTCCCACTGGGAAAAATTTCTATAGCCTGAATATTATTACAGCTAATAATATTAGTAACTTAAATTTATGGTGGTGTTTTCCTGGGTGTCAGGTACTATGCTATATTCACATAGAGTATACTATGTAATCTTAATAATATGAAGCATTTATTTTAAAAATAATTAAAAATAACAATATATAAAGACTATGTAAGAGGCAATATAGCATCTTAATTGTTGTTCAGTCCCTAAGTCATGTCCAGCTCTTTGTGATTGCATGGACTGCAGCACACCAGGCTTTCCTGTCCTTCACTGTCTCCCAGAGTTTGCTCAAACTCATGTCCATTGAGTCAGTGATGCCATCCAACCATCTCATCCTTGGTCAACCCCACATTCTCCTGCCTTCAACCTTTCCCAGCATCAGGGTCTTTTCCAAGAGTCAGCTGTTCGCATCAGGTGGCTAAAGTGTTGGAGATTCAGCTTTAGCATCAGTCCTTCCAATGAATATTCAGGGTTGATTTCCTTTAGGATTGACTGGTTTGACCTCCTTGTTGTCCAAAGGACTCTCAAGAGTCTTCTCCAGCACCACAACTTGAAAGCATCAGTTCTTCAGCACTCAGCTTTCTTATACTGATTAAGAGAATAGAATTTGGAAGCAGACGGTCTAGGTTCAAATCCCTGTCCTCACACTAGCTGTGCTAGCATGGGCATGTGGCAACTTCTTTGTACCTCAATTTTCAGATATATAAAGTGTGATAAGAAGAGAAGCTACTTCCAGGATTGTTCTGAGAATGAATGAGTCAACATGTTTGTACATGGTAATTGCTTTGTAGCACTTAGGACAGGGCTCAGCCCAGAGTAAATTCTCTATGAATATTGCTATGATTACTATACAGCTATATAACTAACTAGTAACTTAGTTAATCTCTCTGTGCCCTTATTTCTTATTTTTCATTTGTAAAATGGGGATAACAACTTTGTCTGCTTAATAAGGTTGTTATGAGTATGACGGAGCTCTTGGTATCTGGCGTGTTGTAAATGCTCAAATGAGGTTAGTTATCATTGTCTTAGATCCTAACTGGATGGATCTGGGGGCTGGTAACTATATTTAAATTGCTGGGTCCATCTAATTTTAGATGTTGTTGCGCCCATACTAAATTTTAGGGCTTCCCATGTAGTGTGGCAGTAAAGAATCCACCTGCCAGTACGGGAGACACAAGAGATGTAGGTTTGACCCACTTGAGATGTGGGAAGAGCCATTTGAGTAGCAAATGGCAACCCACTCCAGTATTCTTGCCTGAAAAATTCCATAGACAGAGGAGCCTGGTGGGCTATGGTGCACGAGGTCGCAAAGAGTTGGACATATACGACTGAGTGCACACACACACACACAGCACACACATTCTCAATTTTAGAAAAAGTGAACAAAACCGTTTATAAAACATACTTGTGAGTGAAAAGAAGTGAAAATAACCCAGAATAGGATCACTGTCGATTAAGTCAGTCCCACCGTTCTTTGCCGTGGGCAACTCAGCCAGCCTAGTTTATCTTCTAAGTCAGAAACTTTTCCTCATAAGGAAGGTGGTCCTGAAAGCCACTGCTTCCTGGTGGAGGAATTTGCCTCTTTGCAAGGTCGCAGCTTCTGCAGAGGGGCAGGACAGCACAAGGAGCATCTCAAGGATTTTGAGGACTTAAGTACCTAATGAAAGCCCAGGTGGCGCATTCCTCCTGGCCCATTCCTCTTCTGGACAAGACCACAGCATGGGCAAGGAGGATGGGAGTTAAGAACTGAGAGGAGAATCTGAACATACCCAGAACTCTGAACTACTGCTGGAGTCAGAGGCTCAGAGAGTGTTGAGAAAGGGTTGTGTACGAGCTACCGATCATACCAGCAGAAGCCTGTGTTGGAGCCGAGGGAGCAGGTGTCTGGCGCCTCTCAGATCTGGAGCCGGTTCCTACCTCAGCTGACATTTAGAAGGCATAATGGCAGTACGTATCTCTGCCAAGGATTGCAAGTATGGGTTTCTGCAGCCTGTGCCACCTACTCGCTCCATGTGAAACTGTGCTCTCCCGCCCACCCAATTAAGAAAATAGGATATAGAAACCAGAGGAGGAATTGTTACTGAGTTGTGGTTGGTTTGGGTCACAAAGTTTATCCCTGAGCAGAATTCCAGATTGGCACCTTCCTGGAAAACTGAAAACCAGACCAAAACCAAAATCCACCTCCATACAAATCTTTACCCCCTCGTCTCCTCCAAAGCTTCACGATTAGAAATCTTCCCTGACCACCATCTGCAAAATCACCCCAGTGACCTCTGGCTGGCCAGAAATTCAATACTGTGACAGCTCTGACAAAGGAGATGAGTCTGTCCCCTTTCTTGAGATACGCTGTGAGTGAATAAAAGTCAGAGCTAGAGACTTGCTCTTCTTTGTTTAAAGCCATGTCAAAGCATGCCTTGAAAGTGCCCAACTTCACGCCTGACAAAGTCCGTTCTGAACCCAGACTCCAGAATGGATCGGTACTCATAGGCGTTTCAAGGCTCCTGCCTGGAATTTCATTACTGGAATTCTTCAGGTCATTTCCCACGGAAGTCATCACCCTAATGACCGTGCACCATTCACACTGTAGGGTGGACTCAGTGCACCATCTTCCCACCCAGGGCTGTGCACAGCATCTTCCAAACTCTGCAGTAGTGACAGATCTGTTGTTGCAAGAGAAGAGGAGCTATTTTCCTTGAAATAGAATTTGTCCCCCTGGAGATACAAGTGCAAGTAGCCTGCAAGGGTCCCAAGAGTGGAAAAAAATTTCCATTCACAAAGATGCCGTGGGACATAGTGGGGAGAACCAAATGTATCCCTTAAGTCAAGGTTTAGATGAGCCCTTGGTTCCCCTTGCCCTGCTTATCAAGTTCTGTGGAGCTTTTATTACTGCTATGCTGCTGCTGCTGCTAAGTCGCTTCAGTCATGTCCAACTCTGTGTGACCTCAGGCTGCTCTTTGCAGCCCACCAGTCCCCCCCGTCCCTGGGATTCTCCAGGCAAGAACACTGGAGTGGGTTGCCATTTCCTTCTCCAGTGCATGACAGTGAAAAGTGAAAGTGAGGTCGCTCAGTCATGTTCGACTCTTAATGACCCCATGGACTGCCGCCTACCAGGCTCCTCCGCCCATGGGATTCTCCAGACAAGAGTACTGGAATGGGTTCCCATATTACTGCTATAGGAAACAGTGAAACACCAGCCAAAGCGCTTCCTTAAAAGATCACCAAATCACAGTGCACCAAAATCTTTAAGTACACGCCAAGACTCTTCTGTGCTTCAGAAGCACAGACACAGAAGTCACTTTTGTCCAGAAGCTCTGCATGTCTAAGTGCCAGGACACCACAAAGCTTCCCAATGAATATGGCCCAGACTGCAGTATATGGCGTTCAACTGCCAGACACAGAATTTGCTTAACATCAGTTTTTCTTGATACAGTGAAATCTGTAGCTTTTACACTCATCAAACTAGTTATAAGTTGGGCTTTGAAGGCCTGAACATCTGACGCAAAGGCTTCTGTCTGAGACAATGTCACTGAGTGAGCTGGGCTCCCCTCACTTCCTCCTCCCTCAACCCCCCTCCCCACCTCAGGAACTCTCCATTTGTTTTTCCACCCACTTTGAAAAGACTGACTTGGGATTTGGTGCTGGTGGCTGAATTTTTCAAACCCATTTAGCTTTCAGGAGTAATTGTGACTTTTTAGAAACAGAAATGCATCCTGCCAGAGCTGGTATTTGGGCTTGAGCTGTAACTTCAAAGTTTCTTTGATCCAAGCCTTCACCAGCATCTGCCGTCTCCGATTGGTGTGCTGAGTGATCAGTGGTGCTGTTTGTCCACAGAAGACACGGTGTAATGGAAGCACCCAGACAGTCCCCATTGTGATAGAAAACATCCCAGGTTTTAAAAGTCTGCCTCAGTTAATGTGGTTGCAATTAAGGAATTGTGTGATGGATTTTGCATGTCTTAATGGTGAAAAATTAAAAGCAGCAAAGCTTCAAATGGATCCACAATGAAAGCATGTTTTAAAGCCTCTGGTAAGTAATTTTTGTGTCACTTCTTATAAAATTATTCAGGAGACTCAGCTCCTTGAGAAAAGGAGAGGTGGCAATTTCCTTTACCGTATGATCATGCAGACACCTGATCTGTGTCCATGATCTATTTGCTGGATGAAGAATTTGTGCTTTAAAAATACAATGCTGGGGGTGGGGCAGTCCAAAGATGGCGGAGGAATAGGGCGGGGAGACCACTTTCTCCCCCACAAATTCATTGAAAGATCATTTGAACGCTGAGCAAATTCCACAAAAATACAATGCTGTAAAGTCCTAAGCCCTAGGATCTTTTGTATACAATATTTAAGATGTCTGGATGTCTTGCTGGCAATCTGTTCTAGTTACTGAATAAACCTCAACATAGTAAAGCAACATCTTGCTAATATAGATCTCTGATTCCTTTTCTGAAACCCTTGAGGGCATATGTGTTGATATTCAAGATTTTTTAGATTTTAGAAAGGGCATAAATACCGTGAGCATACCACCTATTACCCAACACTCCAGGGACATCTGGAACTCCCTATAATCAAACATTAACATTTCTGCAGAAGTGTGTGAATAGCCCCTCTTGGTAGGATAAATGCAAACAAAAGCTCCAAATAGCTATGTATCAGTTCAAGCCAGGTTCCTCCTAGACATCTTATGAAAAGCTTCTGTTTATTAAAACTCTCTGGATTCTGGAATTACGGATAAGGAATTGGGGCCTGTATTCTGTAAGGGATCTGTCTTCTCCAAAAGCAGAATTATCAAAATTAGGAATGCTTCGCTGTGCTGTTTGTGCTTATTTTCTCCATCTCAAATATGAGTTAAATCAAAGTGTCCTTTATGTATTAGCTCCTCGAAAAAGTTAGCTGGCACTTTAGGAAGTTATGTTTTAGGCTGCTTTCTTCCATCTGCAGTTAGGTTAAAACAAACTGCTGTCTTCCAATGCAGAACAACCTTTTGATTCCTCTATCTATCCAACCATTCATTCACAACAAAACACTTAAGGTTTGATATGTGCAAAACACCATGCTAGGCTCTGACAGTCTCTGAGTGGTGTGGAAGTGGTAGTGAGTAAAAACAGCAGAATGCATGAATTTAAATTATCAAGACTGATACGAAAAAACAGTACTTATAAGGTAGACATTTTCAACCAAGGCAGCTAATGTAATTGACACAAGAACCAGGGGTCTGACCCCTGGAGTTCTTTGGCCATAATAAGCTAGAGGGTGCTTTTTGTGCTAGACTCTGTCAGGAAGCAGTGGTAATACTTAGCAGTAAACTTTGCTATTCTAAAGAAGAAAGCAGGAGGGAAACAGACACTTAAGACAGATGTCACCTTGACATGGAGACTTGGTGCTGGAAGAGGTCATGCCAGAATATACCAGAAGCTGTTATTTGGGGATAGAAAGGGATAAACACACACACACAAACAGCGGAAAAAAAATTGCTCATCTCTAATACCTGGTAAGCTTTAAGAGAGTCACTCAGATTAGCCAGAGACCTCAGGTCACTGTCTTTGAGAAGATAAAATCCTCTCAGCCCTTTATTCTTATCTAATTTTGCCTAGAGTATGTTATAATGAATATCTCTGTCTTCTTAAAAATTCATTGAGAGGGAGAGAGAGATTGCATGATTCTTTTCCCTGAGGTTAAAAAAATGCAATGAAACAAAGATTTCCAGAGATATTATGTGAAACAAAGAAGGCTCTAGAAAGCACAGGGGGAAGATGTAAGAAAAGATTGCTGGGGTGAGAAGAAATGACAGAGACCTTAAGTAGACACACCCTTCTCTGTGATGTTGCAGAATCCTCCCTAGTTCTTTCAGGAATGCTCAGATCCCCAAAACTGGTGCCACAGGATGGGTGATCACAAAGTGGCTTGTTCCCAGCCCCCGGATGTCCCGTGGACGCAAGCAGATGAAGCTGGCAGTGTGTCCCTTGCTGCCACGTGGTGGCCTGGCTCCATGAAGAGCTCTTTGTGTTTCCTCAGTGACCACCACAGTGCCTCTGTGTTTTATTTTCAATTAAATTTCCCTTAATCCTAAACTGCAGGAAAACATAGCTGCTGGCGCTCCCATTTCCCTTCCCAAAGCAATACAGTCTGCAGAGAAACCTTTTATGGCAGGAGCCCCGCCTCGTACATGCTGTAAAAGCCCCATATGCCACTGGTTTGCCCACAAGTGCTTTCAAAAAGGTGCTTCATGGGCGCCGGACCCCAGGCAGCAAGGCAGCCTGTGAATAGTGCCCCTTGTTAGAGTGGTTGCTATAGCGAGTCCTTGTTTTTAATTCAATTGCACAGTAAATAATACTTTATCCACAGTCGGGGGTGGTGGACGGTCCCTTTAGATTGCCTCCTCCTCATCCATCATAAAGGAGTACAGGAGGCTTTGAGTGGCAGAGCAGGGCACCTGCTTCTCCAGCTTCCTTGGACTTTGATGCTTTCCTTCCTTGCAGTGGTGTAGAGGTTTGTAACGCCAATATCAACATGAACATCAAGACTGTATTAACATTTAACAAGAATAACTTTTTTTCTGGTTGGGTTTATTGGCATAAAGCGGTACATAGTATTACTATCTTAATAGTATTCTAATGTCTCTCAATCTATAGTGTTAGCTTCCTTTTCATGTATAGTAGTGGTAATTTATATTACTTTTTCCAAATCTAAAAATATTGTATAAATGAACTGACTTACAAAACAGAAGCAGACTCACAAACATAGATATAAACTTATGGTTACCAAAGGGGGAGGGGAGGGGAGGGGAGGGATAAATTAGGAGTTTGGGATTAACAGATGTGTGTGCCTTAGTTGCTCAGTCCTGTCCAACTCTTTGCAACTCCATGGACTGTAGCCCACCAGGCTCCTCGGTCCATGGAATTCTCCAGGCAAGGATACTGGAGTGGGCTGCCATTCTCTTCTTCAAGGGGAATCAAACCCAGGTTTCCTGCATTGCAGGCAGATTCTTTTACCATCTGTGCCACCAGGGAAGCCTGGGGTTAACAGGTACCCACTTCTATATATAAGATAAACAAGGACCTACTGTATAGCACAGGGGATTATACTCAGTATCTTATAATAATCTATAAGGGAAAGGCATCTGAAAAAGAATAAATTATACATGTTTATGTAACTGAATCACTTTGCTGTACACCTGAAACCCACACAACACTGTAAACCAACTGGACTTCAACAAAAAAGAAAAATACATTTAATTTTTAAAAAGTTTAAAGAAACACTTCCCCTATTTGTTTGGGATGAAATCTAAGTGGGAAGTCGCATAGCTCCTCCCCAGCAGACCCTCTAAACTCTACCTGCCGGGTCGCTGAAGAGATGTTTGGTCACATTTATGGGACCTTGGGGAGAAAAACGCAGCACCGAGAAACAGACAGTGTGGTCTAGCCGAGCCTCTACATCACACGATAAATAGCTGACAGCTCTGGGAATATCTGACTGTCCTGGAAACACAGGAAAATGGGAATGAACAGAAAGAACTCAAGAGGGGGAGAAAAGGGACCCTGGTAACACACAGCTGGGGTCAGGAGCCGTACACTTGGGGAACAAAAATAAAAGGAGCACCGAGTTTAATAAAATGGGGACACAGTCCTCTCTCCAGACACAGTCGGGCGAAAATTACTCATCACCTGCTGGAGTGGATGTGAGAAGCGGCCTGTGAGCAAGTGTGTGGCAGGGAGTATTTTGTGACGAAGAGGCAATCTCCGCACAGCGCCCTGCAACAGGCTTTCTCAGGGTCCCTCGCGGAGCAGACTCCGAGGCTCTGTCTCCTCATTAGAGGACAACAGCTGTTTCTCCCTATAATTAGCTCACAGCTCAATAGTTAGCCCCCAGTCCCTTACACCTGTACCACACGCAACATGGAAATTACAGAAGCACATGTTGTTTTTTTCTTAAATTACCTCCACTTACACACGTTGTTAAGCATCTAATAGAAAACAACCGTACCTTCCCTGCTCCCTTCCTCCTCAGAAGGCTTTTTAAAAGGCAAGCAGGGGAAAGTCTTTGTTTTTATGGGCCCCAGTTTCCATTCCCCACCTCACCTCCATGCTCCACGCACCCCCTCCCCCCGAATTAGAGAAGTTCTCCAGGGCTGTCAACCAACCCACCAGGCGTCAGGCCATAAAATCTTATTTTCAGCCACCTGCGGGATGATGGAGAGATAGGAAACTAGACTGAGGGAAGGGTGGGGGTGGGGTGGGTAGCGCTCCAGCTGGCGGCTGAAGATGGTTTCAACAGAATTCACTGGGGGGTGGAAGGGTGCAGACTCTCGGGTCATTTCCTGCCAGGTCTGTGCTGCGTGGGGGGAAGGATCCATAATCACACTGTCTCACAGTTCCATTAGTGTCAAAGCTCATTAGGAGCCCCATCCACTCGGCAGCAGTGGGCACACAAAAGAAAGACCCAGCCAAAGTCTGCAGAGCGGCAGGGTCGTGGTTACAATGTGGGGGCGGGCGGGAAGGAGGGATTGTAAAATTCCCGGCTGGGTAATTAGAGTCAGCAGGGAAGCAACCGGGCCCTAGCGGGCCTCTCATTTCTCTGCTGGTTGTTGTGGAGGATTGGCAGGGCCGCTTCCTTCCAGGGGCGAGGCATGTGCCTGGGTCGTAACTCAAAAAGGAAAATGATCGTCAATTTGCGCCCTGCTCCCGGGATAAACTGGGGAGGTGGACCGAGGTTACTAGAGTCATCAGCGTACACGTAGAGCGGGGAGAGGATGGTGCGGGGCCGGTTGCCTTGGGTGCAGTTAATGGAACAAACTTAATTTGAATAGATTCACATTCCTTACGCACCGGGTAAGGAAACTTGCACAGGCTGTGGAGCCATGACAAAATACGGTGGCATTATTACGGATCCCAACTTGCTTTCTCATTACAGTATATCATTCTGATTTTCTTCAACTCCAGCTGCAACGTGAAAGCTCATGTGCTGTAGGCAAAGCCCATAAGATGGCTCACTCTAGCTATTGTGTTTGCCTTTTATGACAGTTTTATAAATTATGAAAATGTATCCATCCAAAATCGATTTTAAAAACTGTGTTGTGATTGAAATGTAATCTATACACGATACAATTTGGCAAGTTTTGACAAGTGTAGACCTTCGTGTAATTATCACTACAGTAACGTTCAGAATGTTTCAGTCTACCCAGAAGTTTCCTCTTGCCCCTTTGGAGTCAGTCTCCTTCCTGACTTCTCACCCCCACCTCCGTCCGGATAACCAATGGCCTGATTTCAGTTATTTTGACTTTGCCAGTTTCTAGTTTCAGTATTTTATCTGAGTGGAACCGTAGAGTGCAGCCTGTTGAGTCTGGCCTCTTTCAGCTCTTCTACAGTGCTGCATGTTCCAGCAATCTGTTCCTTTGAACTGTTGGGTAGTATCTTGTAGGAATGTCATCACGATCTATTTACCAGTTTGCAGGTTGATGGATATTTGGGCTACTTCCGATTCAGGGTTGTGATGAATAAGGCCTGAATACTGAAGTATAAGTCTTTGTGGAGACATGTTTTCATTTCTTTTGGTGGTCTTCCCCCTCTGTTGTCAAATAGGGAAATAAATAAAATCAGATCCCTTTGACTGATCATCCAGCCAAAGAGGGAGGAGGTGGCTCTTGGCCTAATTAAGATGCAGGAACAAGCAGAATTCTATATGTTTCAAAATGTGACAATAGAGGAAAGAGCAGGCAACCACACAGGTTCTGTCTCTTGCACAGGCACTGGACAGGCACCCTGAGGTCCAGGTAGTAGTTCAGTATTTGTGTGACTGTGTGATGTGGTCACGTTTGAGGTCAGTGAAAGCAAGCTCACATCAGTTATAAAATATGCATGCTAAGTCACTTCAGTCATGTCCGCCTCTGTGCGACCCTATGGACTGTAGCCCTCCAGGTTCCTCTATCCATGGGATTCTCCAGGCAAGAATACTTGAGTGCATTCCCATTTCCTCCTCCAGGGGATCTTCCCAACCTGGGAATCGAACCCCTGTCTCTTATGTCTCCTGCATTGGCAGGCGGGTTCTTTACCACTCACACCCCCTGGGAATATGATGACTCTATTAAGCACAAAACTCTAAAACCAGACTTCCTTTTGGTAGCTTATCACCTAAAAATGCTAGCAATTATAAAACTGAACACACAATGTTTGATGGAAATGACAAATATATGAAAAATGATGAAATCTGGAGTGAGTACTTTGTGCTTCACACACACAAAAAAGAAACATTTTCTTATTTCAAAAAAATAGGAAACAGAAGACGACTCTGAGAACTTGTCTTTTATACACTGATGACAAAGCACTGAGCTGAGGACTAATATCAAAGTATGGAATGGCCCATGTTTGGATTCTGAAGGTACCATTCCTATATCAGATCCATTGGGTTTATGAATCAAAACGCAACAGCAAACAGCCATGCTTTGCTGAGCTTGACTCAGAAAGTTCAACTGCATTCTTTGGGCTTCATCCAGCAGCAAGATGGGAGACTCCATGGCAGCGATGCCACATGGGTTGCTGTGCTTTGGAAGAGAGTGCAGGACAGCTCACCCTCCTCCTGCTCTGTGCTGGCCCACTCGGCCGTCATAATAACTGCCCTGTGACCAACAGAAAATAATTTCTTTCATTCTCAGAAAGGTTGCACAAGTACAGAAATAAGAAACCATTTAAGCATCCATTTATAAGCCAAGGCTTCATTTTTCAAGAACACCTGAAACATCAGTGATTCTCATTGCATTCTGTTTGCCTAGCTCCTTTGTTCAGGGTCTGACCTTAACTTTGCTATTATGCATTTTGGAATTTCTGGAGCCCAGCTTTACCCTGAGGGAAAATAAGGAAAGAAATAAGCTTAAAAAAAATTTTTTTTGACCTAACCCTGCACCCTAAGGTCGCCATTGAAATACATCAGATTTAAAATCTGCAAGGTCTTCAGGCCAAACTCACAGGAAAGTCAGGAAAACTAGAAGCTGTGAAGGACACGGATCTGCTGAATATATTAACCTCGCATATGTGTGTGGATGTGTGTTTTCTAATCCTCTAAGGTAAATTTATACCAATCCATACAGATGTACTCCTTTCTGTTTATTATTCCCAATTGTGTAACGGCAGTTAATGTCGTGCAAAGGAAAAAAAAAAAACTCTAGAGTTTGACAGCACTCCACCTCTGTTCGTTTAAGGCTAAACAAAGAAGAGGAAAGCTTGTTCTTTCAGCCAGTATTGCTCATTCCCTAATTCTACCCAGACTGGATCGTCTTAAATCTGATTTGGGATTGGAGTATTATTTGGATTAGCTCATTAGTGGGGCACCAGTTCTGACAAGCCACTAATCTGGGGCACTGGTGCACAGCGCCATGACAGTATTATGCTGAAAATGAGAAATCTAATGAGATTAGACAGATCCTGGTGCACATGGTCTGAAGGCACTTTGTATGGAGACCCACGAGCTAGGGAATGCAGGAGGTGGCAGACTGAGGCATCAGCTCAGCTGAGCTAGAACACAGCCGCTTGAATGCCCAGAAGTGGTCTCATTCAGATAGGCAGGGGTGCACCTTTCCTAAGCAGGTTCTGTGGAATCTCAAGCAATTGCCTAGATTGAAAAGCAAGAGTAATAAAAGGTGATTATTTTAGGGGCCGGGTGTCAGCGGGAGGGGCTGTGAGCAGAGATGAGGTTTTAAGGTAAAACACTCTGATGTGGTTTTGCGTCTTAGAAGCAGAACAGTTACAGGTGAGCATTCATTGGCACCTGGAACCAGCAACCTGGTAGGGTCTCGTTTCTTGCTCAGGACTGCTGTCTAAGTCAACTCCACGGATTTGTTTCCCCCCTCTGTGAAAATGACTTTCTTCTTCTCTTTACTTGTGATTTTAGTTGGTTTTAAGCTGAACAGAACATACTGGTTCTTTTCTGCTCAGAATGGTGCTGTTGCTAAAATCAGAAAATGCTAGGCTTCCACAGTGCTGCTGCTGCTAAGTCGCTTCAGTTGTGTCCGACTCTGTGCGACCCCATAGACGGCAGCCCACCAGGCTCCCCCGTCCCTGGGATTCTCCAGGCAAGAATACTGGAGTGGGTTGCCATTTCCTTCTCCAATGCATGAAAGTGAAAAGTGAAAGTACAATGGGTGACTTATAATGTCCAGATGTAGCTTAGGGGCAACGTACAACACACAGTGGAAGGGGGCTTGGTGCCTCCCCCATCCCTCGCTCTCCTCCTTCACTTGAAGAGGAAAACAAAAGTTTCCATGGCATTTTCTTGCTTGCAAGTGGAAAATCAAGCCATTAACAAAGACTAGGGGTTGGCCCCCTGGGACTTAATTCCTTTCTTTCTATTGTGTTGGTCTGCCACCTTGTGGTGACTTTTAGAAGTCCATGAAAGACCTGCTGCTTGTCCGTAGAGCTCCCCCTAATTTTAGTATCCTTTCTAAACCCTAGAAAGAATTTCATTGTCAATCTGTTCTGTGAATCATCTTTAGAATGAGTATGTGTGCAGGACAAAAGTAAATGTACTTTCAGCACATGTGAGCAATACAAAATCAAGCATGTGACTTGTTTCGTGTTCTTCCTTGCCAGGCAAAATGAGTGACCCTTTTGACATAAAAGTCAAGAATTATCCCGTGAATATTTAGAAATGAATACATGGCAGAACTGACTCCTCTTTCTTATTTTAACATTTTCAAATTTTTAGGGATTTAGAGGAAAAAGTCAGAAACTAAGGGATGACACATTTTAATGGAGTCCCTCCGTTTGTTTTAAACACCTTAGTCAAATGTAGACAAGGACCTTAGGTATATATTAGAACAGGTCAAGAATTCTAGCCCCAACACAAAACGGAGAAGAGGAACAGACAAATTCCTGGTGTCACGGAATTCTAGGAACTTTCAGAGGCTGAGGAAAGGAGTCCAAAGGAAGAGAGAGAAAAAATCTCTACCTGAAAAATGTATCTGTGAAAACACATTTTAACCTTTCCTGCCAGAAAACAAAAAGCACAGTCCAAAGTATTTGTCAGAATCTCAAAAAGAATCGGAAGAATCACTGGGAGGTGACTTTGGACACTGTGCTGTGCTGCTCTTGTGAGCCAAGCATGGATTGTATTTGCAGAGCTTTAAGTGTTTGAAGCAGAAGAAAAAGCTGAAAAGAGTCAACCATTCTAAAGCCTTGGTGAGGTAGGGGGAATGGTTCATGATTCAAAAGATCATTGTTCTAAACATAATTGTTTACAAGAATCCAGGCAACAGGAGAAAGAGAGGTTTTTAAGTTTTTCCCTTTCAAAAAAAAAAAAAAAAAACCATTGTAGACTATTTTGTATTGCCTTTTCTTCATGAGAGTCATCAAAACCTCTGCCATTCAACTGTGGTTGAGCAGTAATCTATTATTTCACTTAAACACACACTAAAAGAGCTGATGTTGATTAATCAAAAGTGGGAGAAGCAGACATGCTTTGGAAACAAAAACTCTGTTAGTGCTTCTAAAGAACGTCCACTGGCTACCGGGACCTCTGTTGCTAGGGAGATGGTTACCAGGCACAGGTGCTATAGTGCCTGGCCCTACCCCCACCCCTTCGCTTGTTTGATACCCTTTGGACTGATGTCATGAATGAAAGGGTTTCAAATATTTAATTTTTCCTGTGTGTCCTCGAAAGAAGGGACACGGTGCTTGTGTGACTGATTTTCAAAGGCAAAATTAGGGAGAGAGGAAAGGGAGAGTGGGCACCTGGGAGAACATGTGCAGAGAGCCCTGCTGAGAACGGGCAGCTTGGGCGAGGCTTGGGCAATGAAAGAAAGCCAGAGACAACACCCCACCTAGTAATACTGGAACAAAGTCCTGAGTCAGTGGCGAGTGTGACCCATGAGGGCCAAAACACCAAGGCAATGTGACTTCTACTAGCCATATTATATTAAGGGCTGACCATGTGCCAGCCACCCTGCCTGCTTCTTACGCACCCCATCCTATTCATGCTTACACTCACCCAACACAAGGCCTTATTATCACTGTTTAACATAAGAATACCAAGCATCAGGGTGGTTACAGAACTTGCCAAATGCTAATGCCCTTGTTTGGGGTTTTTTTTGTTGTTGTTGGTCTGATTTCAAACTCTTGTCTGCCTCTAAATAGCTTCTTCCAGGGCCTCTCAGAGGACTTGAAATTGCTAAGATGTATTAGCAAAAATTTACAAAACACCAACTCTGCGCAATGACACATTTTTGGATGAGAGTGTGTGTTCGTGTAATTGCAGACATGTGTCTTGCCTCTAGTGGAACTCAGAGACCTGTAAAAACTAAGCTGATGAGGAAATAGTAAAACACTTCTATGTCTGAAAAACTGAAGAGTGAGGAAATGCTGCAGGTAGGTGCTGAGGGAGTAACTTACCCAAACTAGAACCCTGGAGGTAGGTGCTGGATGCACTTCAGGAAGGTGGAGAGAGAGTCTTTCCTGATCCAAGGTTAGAAGGCAGATACAACCAACCTGATGATTGCGTTGACTCTGGATGGGTGGAAGGAATTTTGAATGGTCTGGCTTTCTGAGGTGTCCTAGGAAAGTGGGCAGACTTTAAGTGAGGTAATAACATCGACCAATTTATGAAACGGGACCTGTATACTCAGTCACTCAGTCGTGTTTGGCTCTTGCAACCCCCTGGACTATAGCCCCCCAGGCTCCTCTGTCCATGGGATTTCCCAGGGAAGAATACTGGATTGGGTTGCCATTTCCTCCTCCAGGGGATCTTCCTGACCCAGAGATCAAACCTTCGTCTCCTGTCTCCTGTATTGGCAGGCGGATTCTTACCCTTATGAAAGGGTAGTGGGTGATTTGAACGGGGGGCAGGGGTGTATGTGAACTGAGATTTTGGCCATGTGAGCGTGTGGGTCTGTGTCTGTGCTCAATGCTGAGTCTGGTATAGGTGGCAGGGAGGTGGCCAAATGGAAGGTGAGAAAGACAGGGAAAAGCAACTGATAATCAAGTTGGTTCAGTGGTAAAGAATCTGCCTGCCAAGGCAGGAGACTCAGGAGATACAGGTTCAATCCCTGGAAGATCCCCAGGAGTAGGAAATGGCAACTCCAGCATTCTTGTCTGGAGAATAATTCCATGGACAGAGGAGCCTGGCAGGCTACAGTCTATGGGGTCTCAAAGAGTTGGACACAACTAAAGCAACTGAGCAATCAATTTAGCTTTTCTCAAAATTTTGCCAAGAACCAGTTCAGGTTAGCAGTATACACATTCAATTCATGGAAGTTTCTGTCCTTTAACTAAGAAAGGGAAAAAAACAAAACAAAACAAAACTATAGTATATTTGCATTTTGTTATTAATTCATGAGTAAAAAAAAAAGTCCCTATAGAAAGAAATATATTTCTTTTTTCAATACCCAGGAGGAGACAAGTGCTATTCAGAGCATCTTAAGCCCTTCATCGTTCACCACAGACACCAGCAGACCTGAAGGGACTCTGCAGAGGCAGCAGCTGCAGTGGGCAGACATGAAAGCACCAGGCCATGAAGCCCCATTAGGAAAAGGTGAGGCCGTGAATTATTTTTATAGCCTGGAAATGACATATCTCATTCATTCAGTGAGTTATTTACCCTCTGGATTGAGTTCACGGGCCTATGAGTCATATAAACACATCTATTGCTTTATCTTGGGGGACAGGAAGAGGGGAGAAGGTTATGCTGTGGGAGCTGGGGGGAAGGGGGAGGATGGGCTGATAAATGTTTCAAGACCTCATCGAGCAGGTCTGGGTCATGGCAGAACCTATCCTGTCTTGGTAGATTCTAGGCCCTGCAAGGATTTAGAAGCCAGGCCTGCTTCCTCTCTGGTATGAAAGCTTGCAAGCCAGTCCCTACAACCCTGGCTGAGATGCATTTCAAAAGGGAAAGGCTTCCCTCTTCTGCAGTTTGACCATTTTTTCAACTGAGGAGGGTGTATATGTGTGTGTGTGAAGGAGAGAAAGAGGAAGAGAGGAAGAGACCATCTGCTGGCCATGAAATTACTTTTGTACTTTTATCCAAATCACACCAAATTGGACAGGTAATTTATGGGCCACCTTGCAGTGCCTGCCTTACTGATAACTATCTGCTGGCCCTTCTTGCTGTATAATACTACCATCTGGGCAAGGTTGGTGGGTAACAACCTCAATGCAAACACCTCTCTGCTCTGTTTTGGTATCTTAGTGCAAAATCAAACCTCCCTGTCTTTGGTCCCATTTAAATAAAAACATCACTTGCCTCCAACCAGTAGAATACATTTTCCCAGCTGATGGATGCTTTTCCATTTATTTTATAATGTATTTTTTTCCTCAGCAAGGGATTGTTCTTCAGAATGTCAAGGAGGAAATATTTTCCAAATCATCCGCTGTGATTGGCTGGCTTGGGCCTAATCAGATGGTGAACGGGGGAGGGGGAGAGGCAGTCATTTGTCACGCTGGAGCTCCAGCCCTGGATAAAGAGGTGCTTTGTAATGCCAGCCTGCCTAATCTCTAGGCCGCAATCAAATTACCCTCCCCTCCCCCCAACTCTTCTTCCCCATCCCTCCCTCACCCCCATCTCCCTCTCTCACACACACACACACATGCACACTCACACCCTACCTCTTCAGATCTATCACTGACAATACAGTTATTAAACAAAATCTTAGCTGAGGGAATTAATAACATCAAGGATTCATTTCTTTATCAAACGTTGTGGCCTGAAGGAAGAGGACTTCCTGCTTGCAGAAAGATTCAAGTACATTCATCACCTGAGGGCAAGGGGTGGGTTTGTGATTTTTAATACTCATCAAATGAGAAGCAGAGGAGAGAGTGGGAGGGAGATCCCCATAATTGTTTGCAAATATTAACAGGTTGCAAACCTGCTTTTTGAAGGATTCCTGGTCCCATGGGGGCTAACGAGATTTGGGGGGAGGTGGGGCCGTGAGATGGGCAGTGAGCAAGCTGACCGACAGTGGCCAGAGCCTGGGAGTGTCATTGGGTGATCTTTAAATCCAGGAATGTGATGGTTCTGCTGTCTTTGCAATCAGACAGCTATGGGGGCAGGGGAGGGCAGGGAGGTTACAGGAGACAGGAAAGAACAGAGCTACAGATGTGAGTGAGAGGATGCTCGGCCATGTTACAGGTTGAGTCTGTCTGAGAGCTCAGCCCCTGCTCGCCCTCAGTTTGGCAGTAGCTGTCAGCCACCAGCGTGCGATCGCACATGAAGGATATGAAGTTTGGGCAGGAAATAGCTTCTCTTTATTCCTCTTGACCTTATTCACTGGGACGCTTGTGACTTGTCACTGCCATTGATACAGGAGGAGAAAGAAGTCAAGAGGCTCGTGGGAGAACTAAAATCAATGCATGGTGGCGAGACATGCTGGGCAGCCTGCTCTGTAGCCATCAGCGCTGCCAACTTAAATTGTCGATTTGAGCACAGCCGCAATCATCGTCACAGGGAGAGTGTCTTAATCTAGCATCTTCATTTCCTATTCTGCGTGTCAGTCGTATGAAGGGTGCTGCGCTAGAAGGTTTCTTCCTGGTGGCTGGGTTGCAATTACAAATCAGAGCCACTTGTTCACTGCTACTCCCAGGACCATCATGGAACGCCCATGGGCGGCACTCGGGTTGCCATCTGACAAGCTGTGTAGACTGGAATTGCAGAGGAGCTAATGTCCATGGGATTGCTCTTAATCACAGGAGGATGGGAGCCTACAGATGAATTCCCTAATGGATTGCCATTTCCTTCTCCAGGGGATCTTCCCAACCCAGGGCTTGAACCCGGGTCTCCCACATTGTAGACAGACGCTTTACCGTCTGAGCCACCAGGGAAATCCAGATATTTCTAGAAAGCATTTTTTTATACTTCTCAGAAATCCCAGCCAAACGGAGTCCCATTGCCAACAGCAGCAACCTTGATAACGCATCTTTATAGGCTTTTTCTTCCTTCCCATCCACTTTCTCTGCCCCCATGCTCCTACTTCTGTGTTTATTTCCCAAATAAACTACCTTCACCTTCAGTCCTTATCTTGGGCTCTGCTTCCTGGGCAAAACAAATGCAGACAGCACCAACTGAGCAAGTCTATTTTTTCCAAAGCACTCAGACATCAATGAGTCCTGTTCCAATGCCTCCTTTCTCAAATCTAAGACCCATGCTGCTACAGCTGGTCATTGTCTGGTCACCTCCGCCATGGCCTGAGGAGTGAGAGGAAGCTGGCAAGAGAGGTGGTACAGTAGCCAGCCAACATCCAGGGGTGTGGGGGCATCTGCAGATGCCTTCTCGTTATCAAGGGAGGGGAGCAAGTGTAGAAATGGGTTGTTAAGATGATGAGTCAGAATTCAACCACGATGGTAGTCTAGCTGCGGCTGTGGTACCTTGATCAGACTGTTTCTGCTACTGAGGTTCCAAAGTTTTCTCCACCCTTCCAGCTATTCTAGAAGTCTCCGTATCACAGACTGTGTGTGTGTGTATGCTCTGCTCAGTCATGTCCAGCTCTGTGTGACCCCATGGACTGTAGCCCTTCAGGCTCCTCTGTCCATGGAATTTTCCAGGCAGGAATACTGGAGTGGGTTGCCATTTCCTAATCCAGTATCAGAGATTATTAAACTACAAATCTGGCCCATTATCTTGTTTTCCAAATAATGTTTTATTGGCACACACACAAAAGAAATGTGTTGTTAACCCTGCTACAGCCAGGCTGGCATCACAAAAAGGGAACGAATTCATTCAACCCTGAATTCATTAAGTATTTACTGAAACTCAACCAAATGCTCCAGCATGGTGCTAGTGTCTGAAGACACAGTGGTAAACAAAACAGAGGGCTCTTGCCTGGTGGAACATAGTGTCTGATAAGAAAGATATTCATCAAATAAAGACCCATGTCCATATCAAAGTATAATTATAATCTCTGCTAAGTGAAAGGAGCCATCACAGAGATTGGATCTCTGCTGCTGTGACTAGGAAGGCTTTTCTGGAAAAGTGATGTTGGAGGGATAAAGAAGAGTTGGGGTTAAGTATGGATATGGGGGAGAAAAATACCCAGAAGGAAGAAAGCATGTAAAAATCCTTAATCAGGGAGTGGGTGGAAAAATCACCTGTTGAAGGAACAGGAAACCAGTGTGTTTGAAAAGCAGAGTAAGAAAACTTGGAGGTTTCAGGGAAACAAGAAAGGCAATCAGGGGCCAGATCAAGAATGTTTGTCTTTATCCTAAGAGCAATAGGAATCAACTGAAGGTTGGGCTTTTTTTTTTTTTTTTTTTAAGTTTTCTTTAATTCTATGAGTAATAATGAATATACCCTTATTTTTAAAAGATCTAAATAATATATGTAATTCAACAGTTTGCCTGTATCAGCTTCCCCAGTCCAGTTATTCTCACAGATGCTACTCCTGTGTCAAAAGAAACTGAATTTGGTGGTAGAACAAATGGATGGTCTGATACTGTCAAATCTACACATTAAAAAAAAAATCAGAAGACATATATTCAGTTACATTGCTTACATATATTCACTACTAGTTCTGGGAGTGCTAAAGGAATATTTTGGCCGCTAAAAAAATAAAATTTTATTTTCAAATAGAATTTATTTAAAAATATTGTTTATCTTTTCCTTTAAACATTTCTGTCTTTTATTATTTAAAAATTATTTGAACATTATATATACATATATATAGGGTGTTTCCATATATATATATCCTACATATATATTTATAGGGTGTTTCCATATATACATATATATATAAGATGATTGCTCAAACTTTTTTACTCAACCTATGAATATAAAGCTTGGAGACCACCATCACAGTAGTTAAGAGCATAATGTATTATATTATATATTGATGTTTTAATATTATGTTATATATTGATTTCCTTGAGTTCAAATCTCAAACTCATCATGTACAAGCCAGATGCTCTTGGAAATATACTCAGTCTTGCAGTATCTTACCTCTTAACTAGGGAGAAGAATAACAATACTTTCTCCAAAGGGTTATTGTGAGTACTGGATTAAATAAAACCTGCAAAGCTCTCAGAATGGTGCCCAGCACATTAAAAACCCTCAATAAAGGTTAACAAATACACCTAATGTTGTTACTACTGTGTTGAGCTTGCATTCAATAACCTTATTGAACTTTCTTTTTGGTTATAACAGTATATAAATGGATTCTTTCAGATTTTCCTAATCAACAGTCATTTCCTGTCAAACATGACAATTCCAATATGAATTTCTTATTTTTTGTCTCATCATACTGCCCTGCTTTCACACTTAAATAGTGAGGGCAGGTGATTTTATTTCCATCTTTAAAAAAGATGCCACCACTGTATCACCACGAAGTATGATATTTGCTAAAGATCTAGCACGTTTCTTTCATCAAGCTAAGAAAGATTACTTTTGATCTTAGGTTAATAAGAGCTGTTATTTTGTATTGTGGATGGAAGGTATCAGTATTCAATAACTGAAATGAAAAGCTGAATTCATTACTTAAGTAAGAAAGAGTTAACTGGTTAGATATAATCTCTCTTTGCAGATAAGTCTGCTGATCTTAGATGGAGTTTGGGGCCAAGGATTATTTTGATCTTAGATGGGGTTTGGAGTCAAGGCTTGTTTTGATGCGGTAGTTGTTATTATTCAATCACTCAGTGGGATCTGACTCTTCGCAGTCCCCTGGACTGCAGCATGCCAGGCTTCTCGGTCCTTCACAATCTCCCAGAGCTTGCTCAGACTCATTTCCATTGAGTCAGTGATGCCACCCAACCAACTCAACCTCTGTCGTCCCCTTCTCCTCCTGCCTTCAATCTTTCCCAGCATCAGAGTCTGTTCCAGTGAGCAGGCTCTTCGCATCAGGTGGCCAAAGTAGTGTAGCTTTAGCCTCAGCATCAGTCCCTCCAATGAGTATTCAGAATTGATTTCCTTTAGGATTGACTGGTTTGATCTCCTTGCAGTCCAAGGGACTCTCCAACACCACAGTTCAAAAACATCAATTCTTCGGCACTCAGCCTTCTTTAGGGTCCAACTCTCACATCCATACATGACTACTGGAAAAAACTATAGCTTTGACTAGATGGACCTTTATCAGTAAAGTTATGTTTCTGCTTTTTAATATGCTTTCTAGGTTTGTCATAGCTTTTCTTCCAAGGAGCAAGTGTCTTTTAATTTCATGGCTGCAATCACCATCTGCAGTGATTTTGGAGTCCAGGAAAATAATGTCAGTCATTGTTCCCATTGTTTCCCCATCTATTTGCTATGATTTGCAACTTCTCCTTCAAGAACACCAAAATCACAACTACCTGCTTAACAACCATTGACAGAAGAATGTTGGATCCCACCAAAAAAGATAGCCCATGTCCAGGGGCCCCAACAACACAGTGGGAGGGGAGCATCGACATTTAAAATCAAACCTCAGACCTGCCAGAGATGCTCAGAGATTGAAAAACCAAACCTTGTGCATACCAGGATCGAGGGAAAGGAGCAGTGACCACAAGAGTCTGAACCAGCCCTGCCTTTGAGTGCTGAGCATCTCCTGTGGGGGCTCGGGTCAGCAGTGATCTGCTACAGAAATGGGCTCTGGCTGCAGCAGACCTGGGAGGTGTAGCATGTGGCATAAGACCTCTTGGAGGGGGTCATCATTCAGTTCAGTCACTCAGGCGTGTCTGACTCTTTGCGACCTCGTGGACTGCAGCCTGCCAAGCCTCCCTGTCCATCACCAACTCTTGGAGCTTACTCAAACTCATGCCCATTGCGTCGGTGATGCCATCTAACCATCTCATCCATCCTTTGTCGTCCCCTTCTCCTCGTGCCTTCAATCTTTCCCAGCATCAGGGTCCTTTCAAATGAATCAGTTCTTTGCATCCAGTGACCAAAGTATCGGAGTTTCAGCTTCAGCATCAGTCCTTCCAATGAATAGTCAGGACTGATCTCCTTTAGGATGGACTGGTTGGATCTCCTTGCAGTCCAAGGGACTCTCAAGAGTCTTCTCCAACACCACAGTTCAAAAGCATCAATTTTTCAGCTCTCAGTTTTCTTTATAGTCCAACTCTCACATCCATACATGACTACTGGGAAAACATAGCAGTAGTTAGTTGACATCAAATTTGAAAGTGTGTTTGGGAAAGAAAAGCTTATTAATTGGTTTGGTTTCAAAACTGTCATTGGAATGACAGTTCCAATGACAGTTCCTCTACTAATTGATTGACCCTCAGAAGTGTGAGAGGGTCGCTCACTTGGCACTCAGATGTGGGTTCAGTGAAGCGGGTGGCCATTGATTATTTAGACCATGGTGAGTTGTCACTGATTGATCAAGCATCAGGTAGAATATGGTGTGTGAGTGCCAAATTGCTTCAGTTGTGTCCGACTCTTTGGGACCCAATGGACCATGGGGTCCCAAAGATGGCTACATATGAGTCCCAAAATGTGACAGTGTTGTGCATTCTAAGGATTCACCATTTGATTCCTTTAAGATATATATCTTCTCTAAATAGTATGTGTGTGTGAATTCACTTTAGTCGTGTCTGACTCTGTGCAACCCTATGAACTGTGACCTGCCAGTTTCCTCTGTCCATGGGATTCTCCAGGCAAGAATACTGGAGTAGTTTGCCATTTCCTCCTCCAGGGGATCTTCCTGACCCAGGGATCAAACCCATGTCTCTTACATATATTGCATTGGCAGGCAGGTTCTTTACCACTAGCACCACCTGGGAAGTCCCATAATATGGTACCTGGGGGGAAAAGTGGGTGGTTTTCCTGGCAAGCAGCTGCCTTTAGAGATGTACAGAAGAATGTGAGCCAAATGGCACATGCAGGGAGATCCCTGGTCTTAGGAAGTAGATCTAGGGTTGGAAGTCCAGGGAAGCAGACAGAACGTACCACCTGGAGAGCGTAGTAAACTAACCAGATGGTTGTCCTGGTTGAACTGGCAAGCCATTGTCTTTACAGATATAAAATCACTGGTCATAAAACACAGCAGCAAGGAAACAAAAAGCAGGTACTATTTAGATATCTAAATACTGAGAAGGGGAGCATACTGAAAAGAAAAGTGTTTTAGTAGGAATTCAGGTGCCAGGATTTGGGGCAGAAGAGTTATCAAGATGAAAGTACAGCTCAAGATCTAGAAATTCCGGGGTAACAGACAGGGTGTCCAGGCCAGGAACCAGGATGAAGACCAAACGACACACATCTAGTTAGTGGAATGAGGTCACAGCATGATCAGAGGAATGTGGAAAGGCTGTATTAGGGCAAAAATCCAAGGACTGACCAGACCCATACCAAGACTGTCTTGATACAGAGTTCTGAGTATTGCAGCCAGAGTTCTGAATAGGAATGGACCTTTCAACCCAGATAGGTGGTTCTTTCTGCATCTGGGGGAAACGATTCATACAGAGCTTCAAACAAAGAGCCCTTAATGGAGGGACTATTTGCATAGCTGTGGACAGAATTAAGGGACAATTAAAGGATAATGAGGCAGCCACAGATTAGAGAGGAGGCACACCCAGGGCTGAAGGGGCGAGGAGGGAAAATACTGGTAAATATGAGATAGAGCCTAGGAGGAGGGAATTTCCTAGTGTGTATTTTTTGTTGTTGTTGTTGAAATATTGTTGATTTACAATGTGTTAGTTTTTACTATTCAGTAAAGGGACTCCGTTATACATATATATACAATTCTTTTTCATATCCTTTGCCATTATGGTTTATCACAGGGTACTGAATACATTTCCCTGTGCTATACAGTAGGACCTTGTTGTTTACCCATTCTCTATATAATAGTTTGCGTTTGCTAACCCCAAACTCCTAGTCCATCCCTCCCCTTCCCTTGGCAACTAGAAACCTGTTCTATAAGTCTGTTAGTCTGCTTTTGTTTTGTGGATAAGTTCATTTGGGTCATATTTTAGATTCCACATATAAGTGGTATCATATGGTCCTTGTCTTTCTCTTTCTGACTTACCTCACTCAGTCTGATGATCTCTAGACCCAACTGTGTTGCTGCAGATAACATTATTTCATTCTTTCTTATGGCTGAGTAATATTCCATTGTGTATATATGTACATCATGTCTTCTTTATCCATTCATCTGTCAGTGAGCATTTAGGTTGTTTCCAATTATTGGCTATTATAAATAATGCTGCAGTGAACATTGGGGTCTATGTATCTTTTTGAATGACAGTTTTGTCTGTATGTATGTCCAGGAGTAGAATTGCTGAATCCTATCAGAACACTATTTTTAGTTTGGAGGGACTTCCATACTGTTTTCCATAGTGGTTGCACTAACTTGCATTCCCGCCGACAAGCCTTCAGTTCAGTTCAGTTCAGTTGCTCAGTCGTGTCCGACTCTTTGCAACCCCATGAATTGCAGCACGCCAGGCCTCCCTGTCCAGCACCACCTCCCAGAGTTCACTCAAACTCACGTCCCCCTCTGTTTAGTAGTTAGAATAGAAAACAGAAGTGCAAAATGGCGGTGGCTAAAAGACAAAGAAAAGGAAAACCCTGCAAAAACGGAACAAAAGAAAATCCATGAACCAGTGAGAACTTGAAGTGAAACAAACATGCCCCCTTCTTGGCTAGCCCAATTTTCATGGGGCAGGCTCAAGGTGGGGTAGGAGACAAACGTAAAAAAAAGGAGGAAGCCGAGACAGACTGAGGCCTCTCCTTTGAGATCAGCCCGCCCTCATGCCTCGAGGGTGTACTTTCCCTTGTTTGCTGAATAAAACTTTGAGCTCTAATCGAGCTGTAACACTGGTCCACTGTTTCAAATCTCTGCTGCGGCCAGACAGAACTGAGGAAATTACACACTCCCCCGAGACCTCTATGTAGGAGGGTTCCCTTTTCTTCACATCTTGGTGTGTATTTTCAATCCTGGAGATCACAGATACTCCAAGAGACCCAACACTGAAGCTGGGAGCAAAGAAAGAACTACCCTGATCTCACTCTCTCCCAACCTCTGACCTCCTACCAGGATTTCCCTAAAGCAGAAGCCAGTGGGTTAGGAGCCTAGCTGATACCATCCACAAGGGAGGATAGACAACAGTGGAGGATGAATGGAGGGAGGTAATCAACAGACAACAACCACCAGACTCCCCCAAGTAGCTAGAAGAGGATCCAGTCATGTCCAGTCAATGGTGTTTCTGAAATGCACTTTGGGGACAGAGGCACATGACAGACTCCCAAAGAAGAGAGCACTGGCTCCTGGTTGAGCATGGGCATTTATGCTGGTCTGTGAGCAGAGCTTTCCTGAAGCTTCTGTAACATGGAGACATGGTGCAGAGCCAAAATCACAGTGGAGATGCCATGCTTCTGTCACTGTGTCAAATTACAGTACTCTGGGGAGATAAGAAAGCCAGCCGGTTAAGGATGCTTTGTGATATGGTGTCTGAGGCTCAGAATCCCACCGTGCGTGAGTCAGGAGGAGCCCTCATGAAGAGACACACGGTGCGAATGCAGACATTTTCCCCTTTATGCAGAATCGGCTCGAGTCTCTGCAGCCGACGATAGCCAGCATTTTGTGAGTTAATGGTGTGTGACGCAGAAAAGGAGTTGTGAAAGGAGCAAATCTCTCTTTAAAGTGAACATTTTATAGAAATCCCATTTTCTCTGGGGCTCAAAGCCAGACCGACTTAGTGGATTAAGCTCTGAGGTTTCACTCCGGGGATGGATTTCAGGTCAAGGCCAGCCTACAAATCTACATGGGGGATGGGGAGAGACCTCAAATGAGACTAACTGGTGGTATCCAAAAGGCACTACCTCGGACGTTCAGTAGCTATGGCGCAGAGCCCTGGGGAATGAACTGGGGAGGAACAGAGAAGGGGAGGTGCTGTGGAGATGATGCTAATGTTCACTGCCATAGCTGTGGAATTTTTCACCTGGGGCGATTGCCCTGTGCCAGCTCGGATGAGGGCAGCCTTAATTGCTTTGTGCCATCAAATGCATTTTTTGTCAGTTTTAGACAAACTGACATAATTATTTCTGTCACCTCAGGATGATTTTTCCCTCCAAGTCCCTTCAGATGAGGCAAGAAGCAGGTGCTTCCTCCCTTAGCCGCACCAGCTTCAAGCACCCAAAGCCTCCACACAGCCAGCTGCCACGTCCAGATGTACATGTATTTGCACTTTCTCTGTGAGAGTACATTAAAGATAGTGCCTGGGGGTTCTTGAAATTGGTAAGATTCAAGTTAAATCTCTACAATATGCCTGATGTGATGGAAACAACCTCACACACTTCTCTTCCCCAATCCCTCACCTCTTAGCTAAGATGTTTCTGGGTCTGACAATGGGGAGATGTTATCAGGAATACACACACACACACACACACACACACACACACACACACACACACACGGGCTTCCTCAGTGGTGCAGCGGTAAAGAATCCACCTGCAATGCAGGAGACTCAGTTTTGACCCGTGGGTCAGGAAGATCCCCTGGAGGAAGGAAGGCTACCCACTCCAGTATTCTTGCCTGGAGAATCCCATGGACAGAAAGAGCCTGGTGGGCTACAGTCCATGGGGTCGCAAACAGTCAAACACGAATGAGCAATTGAACATGCTCTCACATATACATGATTTTTAAAATTTGCTTTTTTTGGTCATGCTTCACAGCATGTGGAATAGTAGTTCCCTGAACAAGGATTCAACCCATGTCCCCCTATGGTGGGAGCGCAGAGTCCTAACCACTGGACAGTTAGCAAAGTCCTACAATCCACTTGCCACTAGTTCAAAGAGGGCAGCAGAAGCTTTTGAACTGCCTTTTTAATTGACAGTGCTCCTATTTTTCTGTCTGGGATCTTTAATACCCCCAACCTATAGGTACACACATTAGAGAAAAGTTTCCAGATTCATTTCTCTCTGATGTGCTCAGGGTCAGGATTGGGTTGTGGAGGACTTCTTAAGTTATGACTTTTGTGTTTATGGTTGAAATCCTAGGCATTTGGGTTGTTTTCTTACACCTCCTTTGGAGCCTAGAAGTTCCATGTACTTGACTAGAGTAGTAGCTCACAAGTTCAGTTCAGTTCAGTTCAGTTCAGTGGCTCAGTCGTGTCCGACTCTTTGCGACCCCATGAATCGCAGCACGCCAGGCCTCACTGTCCATCACCAACTCCCAGAGTTCACTCAGGCTCGCGTCCATCGAGTCAGTGATGCCATCCAGCCATCGGTCGTCCCCTTCTTCTTCTGCCCCCAATCCCTCCCAGCATCAAAGTCTTTTCCAACGAGTCAACTCTTCACATGAGGTGGCCAAAGTAGTGGAGTCTCAGCTATAGCATCATTCCTTCCAAAGAAATCCCAGGGCTGATCTCCTTCAGAATGGACTGGTTGGATCTCCTTGCAGTCCAAGGGACTCTCAAGAGTCTTCTCCAACACCACACTTCAAAAGCATCAATTCTTCGGCGCTCAGCCTTCTTCACAGTCCAACTCTCGCATCCATACATGACTACTGGAAAAACCATAGCCTTGACTAGACGGACCTTAGTTGGCAAAGTAATGTCTCTGCTTTTGAATATGCTATCTAGGTTGGTCATAACTTTTCTTCCAAGGAGTAAGCATCTTTTAATTTCATGGCTGCGATCACCATCTGTAGTGATTTTGGAGCCCTCCAAAATAAAGTCTGACACTATTTCCACTGTTTCTCCATCTATTTCCCATGGAGTGATGGAACCAGATGCCATGATCTTCGTTTTCTGAATGTTGAGCTTTAAGCCAACTTTTTCACTCTCCTCTTTCACTTTCATCAAGAGGCTTTTTAGTTCCTCTTCACTTTCTGCCGTAAGGGTGGTGTCATCTGCATATCTGAGGTTCTTGATATTTCTCCCACCAATCTTGATTCCAGCTTGTGTTTCTTCCAGTCCAGCATTTCTCATGAAGTACTCTGCATATAAGTTAAATAAGCACAGTGACAATATACAGCCTTGACGTACTCCTTTTCCTATTTGGAACCAGTCTGTTGTTCCATGTCCAGTTCTAACTGTTGCTTCCTGGCCTGCATACAGATTTCTCAAGAGGCAGGTTAGGTGGTCTGGTATTCCCATCTCTTTCAGAATTTTCCACAGTTTATTGTGATCCACACAGTCAAAGGCTTTGGCATAGTCAATAAAGCAGAAGTAGATGTTTTTCTGGAATTCTCTTGCTTTTACCATGATCCAGCGGATGTTGGCAATTTGATCTCTGGTTCCTCTGCCTGTTCTAAAACCCGCTTGAACATCTGGAAGTTCACGGTTCACGTATTGCTGAAGCCTAGCTTGGAGAATTTTGAGCATTACTTTACTAGCATGTGAGATGAGTGCAATTGTGCAGGAGTTTGAGCATTCTTTGGCTTTGCCTTTCTTTGGGATTGGAATGAAAACTGACCTTTTCCAGTCCTGTGGCCACTGCTGAGTTTTCCAAATTTGCTGGTATAATGAGTGCAGCACTTTGACAGCATCATCTTTCAGGATTTGAAATAGCTCTACTGGGTTTCTATCACCTCCACTAGCTTTGTTCATAGTGATGCTTCCTAAGGCCCACTTGACTTCATATTCCAAGATGTCTGGCTCTAGATGAGTGATCACACCATCGTGATTATCCAGGTCGTGAAGATCCTTTTTGTACAGTTCTTCTGTGTATTCTTGCCACGTCTTCTTAATATCTTCTGCTTCTTTTAGGTCCATACCATTTCTGTCCTTTATCGAGCCCATCTTTGCATGAAATGTTCCCTTAATATCCCTAATTTTACTGAAGAGATCTCTAGTCTTTCCCATTCTGTTGTTTTCCTCTATTTCTTTGCACCGATTGCTGAAGAAGGCTTTCTTATCTCTTGCTATTCTTTGGAATTCTGCATAGGCGGCGGCGGCAGGCGCACTAAGCGCAGCCAAGAGCTACCCCACGTCCGAGGTCAGGGACAGCGGCATAGAGTGCCAGGCTGCGATAGCGCAGGAATGGCCGAGAGGAGCTATCCCGCGTCGGAGGTCAGGGTAACGGCCGGGAGGAGATACCCTGCGCCCGAGGCCAGGGGAGGTGCCCGAGGCCAGGGGCGGAGGCCAGAAGGAGCAACCCCATGCCCGAGGCCAGGGCGGTGACCAGGAGGAGCAACCCCACATCCAGGGAGTGGTGGCTGCCCGGGCGCAGGAGGGCCTAGAGGAGCCATCCCAAGCTGAAGGTCAGGAAGGGCGGCGGGAGGAGATAAGCCTCATCCAAGGTAAGGAGCAGCGGCTGTGCTTTACTGGAGCAGCCGTGAAGAGATACCCCACACCCAAAGTAAGAGAAACCCAAGTAAGATGGTAGGTGTTGCAAGAGGGCATCAGAGGGCAGACACACTGAAACCATACTCACAGAAAACTAGTCAATCTAATCACACTAGGACCACAGCCTTGTCTAACTCAATGAAACTAAGCCATGCCCGTGGGGCAACCCAAGACGGGTGGGTCATGGTGGAGAGGTCTGACAGAATGTGGTCCACTGGAGAAGGGAATGGCAAACCACTTCAGTATTCTTGCCTTGAGAAACCCATGAACAGTATGAAAAGGCAAAATGATAGAATACTGAAAGAGGTACTTCCCAGGTCAGTAGGTGCCCAATATGCTACTGGAGGTCAGTGGAGAAATAACTCCAGAAAGAATGAAGGGATGGAGCCAAAGCAAAAACAATACCCAGCTGTGGATGTGACTGGTGATAGAAGCAAGGTCCGATGCTGTAAAGAGCAATATTGCATAGGAACCTGGAATGTCAGGTCCATGAATCAAGGCAAATTGGAAGTGGTCAAACAGGAGATGGCAAGAGTGAACGTGGACATTCTAGGAATCAGCGAACTAAAATGGACTGGAATGGGTGAATTTAACTCAGATGACCATTATATCTACTACTGCAGGCAGGAATCCCTCAGAAGAAATGGAGTAGCCATCATGGTCAACAGAAGAGTCCGAAATGCATTACTTGGATGCAATCTCAAAAATGACAGAATGATCTCTGTTCGTTTCCAAGGCAAACCATTCAATATCACAGTAATCCAAGACTATACCCCAACCAGTGACGCTGAGAAGCTGAAGTTGAACCGTTCTATGAAGACCTACAAGACCTTTTAGAACTAACTCCCAAAAAAGATGTCCTTTTCGTTATAGGGGACTGGAATGCAAAAGTAGGAAGTCAAGAAACACCTAGAGTAACAGGCAAATTTGGCCTTGGAATACGGAATGAAGCAGGGCAAAGACTAATAGAGTTTTGCCAAGATAATGCACTGGTCATATCAAACACCCTCTTCCAACAGCGCAAGAGAAGACTCTACACATGGACATCACCAGATGGTCAACATTGAAATCAGATTGATTATATTCTCTGCAGCCAAAGATGGAGAAGCTCTATACAGTCAACAAAAACAAGACCAGGAGCTGACTGTGGCTCAGATCATGAACTCCTTATTACCAAATTCAGACTTAAATTGAAGAAAGCTGGGAAAACAGCTAGACCATTCACGTATGACCTAAATCAAATCCCTTATGATTATACAGTGGAAGTGAGAAATAGATTTAAGGGACTAGATCTGATAGATAGAGTGCCTGATGATCTATGGAATGAGGTTTGTGACACTGTACAGGAAACAGGGATCAAGACCATCCCCATGGGAAAGAAATGCAAAAAAGCAAAATGGCTGTCTGGGGAAGCCTTACAAATAGCTCACAGGTAGACAAATGAAATACTTTCTAGTCCCCATGCTGTGCTGTGCCTGGGCTTGAATAAAATGTGTCATATTCTATCACTCAAGCAGCAAAAGCTGGTGACATTGTTGGATGTTCTTTCATGGTTTGGAAAAAAAAACAAACTAAGTAATCTTCCTGCAGGGTCTGGATTTCCATCTCTTTTAGATATTAGTATTATTCCCACAATGATATGCTTATTTATTTTGTAACAAATATTTATTGTGTTCTGGGCTAGAGTTGAGGCAGGAAGACCATTTGGGAGGTTATTGCATTAGTTCTTCCTCCAAGGAAAGATAATGGTGACTTGGACTAGGATGGTAACAGTGGAAGCAGGGAAGAAATTTAAGATATATTTTGGAGGTAGAATTGTCAGCTAAAGCTGCATGCTAGGCATTGGGCTTTGCCCTGAGGCTACAGTGGCAAATAAAACAAATGAGATTACCTAGCTCACAGAAGTTATACTGCAATAGGGACTAAAGACAGTAAATAGCTATATACATTTACAATATGCATAGAGATTGTGATAATCTCTAGGGAAGAAATATACAGTGATGTAGCAGAGAATAATCAGGGGGATGTAGGTGGCTACTTAAATTGGGTTGTCATGGAGCAGCTTCCCATGAGAATGAAACAAGGAGTCAGACAGGCAAGGAGCTGGGGATGCATAATCCAGGCATATGGAAGGCCGTGTGCTGGTCTTGAGGTAGGAGACGCTTGGCACATTCTAAGAATTGTCAGAAGACTGATGTGCCTGGGGTTGTCAATGATGGGGAGAGAGAATGATCTTGGTAGACTTGCCAAGATCACGCAAGGCCTGAGCTCAAAGTTTCAGTTTTACTCTGAATGAAACTAGAAACCAGTGAAGAAAAGGTGGTGGTATGGGGAACAAGATATAATTTTTGCATAAAAAGATTACTCTGGTCAGTCTGTGAAGTATGGACTTTAGGTGGGCTAGTGTTGAAGCAAGGGCACCAATTTTAAAGCTTTTGCAATAGTCTTGTTGTTATTCAGTCTCTCAGTCGTGTCCAACTCTTTGTGACCACATACTGCAGCACACCAGGCTTCCCTGTCCTTCACCATCTCCCAGACCTTGCTCAAACTCATGTCCATTGACTCGGTGATGCTATCCAACCATTTCATCCTCTGTCATCCCCTTCTCCTCCTGCCTTCAATCTTTCCCAGCATCAGGGTTTTTTCCAGTGAGTTGACTCTTCACATCAGGTGGCCAAAGTATTGGAGCTTCAGCCTCAGTATCAGTCCCTCCAATGAATTTTCAGGATTAATTTCCTATAGGATTGATCTCCTTGCAGTTCAAAGGAATACAGGGAAGAAAGAATGTATTCAAGGTATATTTTGGACATAGTGACAGGACTTAGTGATTTATTAGATATTGTTACTAGGCAGATGGAAGCAAAGGGAAATGCTTCTGGCTTAAATAATTGAGTGGAGAGTGGTCCATTTAATAGAACAAAGACTGTAGTGGATCAGAAGTTAAAATATTTCTTTCCTTCCACTCTTCTTGTTCCATCTTCTGATGCCACATTACTTATTCAATAGTGAAATACTGGGAAGAGTACTTACTCTGCTGAGAGTTAGGAGATATGGATTTTTGTCCAGCGGATGTGCGTAAGCAGTGGAATGACTTCAACTCGTTCAACTAACTCACAATGCCTCAGTTTTTCTCACGGCTACTTCAGATTTCAGAAGACCCACTATGCTTTGAATTGGATTGATTCGTTCTGCCGGGACCTGAGATTTCTTCCCACTTCCAACACCACCTCTAGGGTATCACATTCAGAGGAAGGGACATGGGTCTTCACAGCCTAATTTCAATTTCTGTGGTAACAATGGCTCTTGGAGAGGCAAATTCCTTGGCTTCCAAATTAATGATAGCTATTGCTTACCTGCAGAAGAGTCCTTAACAGTACAGAACTAAGGAGGTTGACAGATTTTATCATTTTAAGTACCACAACAGACAGTGTGTTATAGAGCATTGTTTAGACATTGTCATCACATAATTTTTTATTAATTCATTTGCATGAAATAAGGCTATAAAGTATCTGCATTTGTAGAATACGTTTATACATGCCCTTCTGTCTCTGGAACTCCTTTAGAATGATATTTTACAGAAGCATTTGAAAAGTTTAAAGTGCTATGCAAATACAAGGTGTTATTAATATTGACCTAGGTACTAATTAGATATTGGCATAAAGAGAACTTATCTTCCCTTGCAGGTACTATTTAAAATTCCAGGAGTCAGCTAGAGTTTGAATCCTTACATTTTGAGCCAGCATGTTACTGTGGACATAGTCCACTAGACATGGTACTTTTGGTGCTGGCCTCATGCCACTTCCTGCTGGAAGGGCAGCCATACACTAATGCTGGGCACCAGTGCCACCTATTAAAGGCAGTTGGATCAGAAGAGGTGACTGACTCAGGGGTACTCCTCCATGGTTTGGCCAGCTACTCGTGGCCACATTCTGAGGAAATAAGGAAGCAGTTCTCTGACAGAGTTGGGAAATTGCATAGAGAGAAACCAGGAGATCGAATCAAAGCCATTACAAACTCCAGTTTTGACATATCAGAGATAATGAATAAACATGGACAGTGAGGTAAGGAAAACACCCCATCCTCTTGCAGCTCTCATAAAAGCCCGCTGCTGCTGCTGCTGCTAAGTCGCTTCAGTCGTGTCCGACTCTGTGCAACCCCATAGATGGCAGCTCACCAGGCTCCGCCATCCCTGGGATTCTCCAGGCAAGAACACTGGAGTGGGTTGGTGGTTACTAATTACCAATTCCAGTAACATCTCTGTCCTCATCCTCTTCGTCTTCCTTTGAGCTTTGCGTATGTTTGTGTTTCCTTTGGAAGCTCTCCTCCTCTAATGCTTTAATCCTTCCTCCTTTCTGCTTCTATCCTCATTTATTTATTTATTTTGGTTTTGTAGGATCTCATCCACTGTCTTGTCAGTGCATCGTATGGAGATGATCTGAGCTAAATTCCCTCTGAGGGTGAGCTCAAGACACCGTTCTTCCAATTTCATGAGTATCAGTATCTGTACCTGAATTGATTTCCTAGCACCTCAAACTTTCCCCTTTCAAAGCAAAACTTACTATTTTACAGCTACCTTTGCCTCACTTTCCTGGTGGCATTCCATTTTCTCACAAATACAGACTTTAAACCATGACATTACCTGTGATTTATCTTTCTCCCCCATTCTCTGTGGATATTCTAATATATGTCTTTTGCCTCTTCAATCAGTCCTGAATATCTTCGCCTCTTTCCATTCTAACTGATGGCCAGCATTCTCCACATCCAGATGACCCACTTCTCACTTAAATAACTTAAATAGCTATCAAAGAACTTCTATCTTCATCTGAATTCTTTATTTTTAAATTATGTTTTCACTTTTATACATTTTACTTTTAGTATATTTTACTTGTAGAATTTCCATGACATTGTGTTTTGTTTTTAATTTTTCCTAATTTTTTAATTGGAGTGTAACTGTTTAACACTGTTGAATTCGTTTCTGCTGTACAATGAAGTGAGACACAAACAGATGGAGAAATATACCATGTTGTTGGATTGTAAGAATCAATACTGTGAAAAGAACCTCTATCTTAAATAACTTTGTACTGTGTTACAGTTCATTGACTAATCCTTCTGGTGACATGGTCATTTTCTTGGAAAAGGAAATTGTCTTACTTATCTTTATATTTGCATCCCCACCTTCCCCCATAACTGAGTTCAGCGTGATTTTCTTTCACATAGGAGGTTGTGGATAAGTATTAGATGATTTGTCTTAAGGAACTTTATTCAATGCCTTTCTAAAATAATGGCATCTGAATCTAACTCCATTGTTAGTTTTGAGTTAGTGAACTCTTATTCCTCTGCCAAATACCTTTGTACTTGGCTCATTTTGGAGGCCTGCCCTATTAACACCTATTTGCAATCCTCACTCCTCTAGTAAAACTTTTAATGCATGCAAGTTTATTCAAGCAGGGAGAATCGCCAAATGCAGTGCAGTAAAAACAGATCTTGTGAGAACTATGCTATCTTGGGCATGTCAGATGGCTAAGAAATAAATAGGTTTAAGGGGAAAAAAACTTACTCTCAGATTAGAAGAAAGACATTTGGTAAACAAAACAAAACAAAAAACTCTTGAAGACGGATGGAGGGAAGGAGACGAGGATATTCTTCAGGAAGTAGCTTGATGAGATGAGGTTATTAGTATAAAGCGGAGCCTGACCTGACATTTACCCTTCCTTCACAGACCTTAATTGGGCTGTAAGCATTCTCAAAAATGGTAAGATGTCAATACTCGTGAAAATAGAACCATTCATCCTGTAAACTTCTATATTAGATATTTTTAAATGGTGTTCTTGCCAAGGTTCACAGAGAGACGAAGTTACATTTTCCTGTTGAAAGGAACAGTTGAACTTCAGTTAAGTTATCACTGAATATTCCCAGAACTGATAAAAAAAGACAGAATTGGACTGGATGTTACCTGAAGTCTCTCACAATGTAACTATTATTATTTGGCAATTCCACTGTTTAAGGAGTAAAGCTAACTGATGCAAGCCCAGTCTGAGTCAGACTCTCCTTGGACAAGATCTTGAACTTCTCTGGGCCAGAAGGCTGCTTCTGTCCTCTGTACCTTCAACTTTGTTGTTGTTGTTGAGTTGCTAAGTCGTGTCCAACTCTTGTGACCTCATGGACTGTAGCCGAATATTGGAGTATGTTGCCATTTCTTCCTCCAGCGTATCTTCCTGGCCCAGGGATCGAACCTGTGTCTCCTGCATCACAACTGCTCATGCAGCTGCTCAGAAATTGTTGCTTAGAAGTGCTCAGGAGCTACCAGAGGAGGGGACTGCTGGCGAGAGACCCCAGGGGATGGGGAAGCAGACTGGGAGGAGGGGTGCATTTTTTTTGTCCCCATCCCCCATCTTAACTCTGGCAGCTCCACTTGTATCTATTTGATATAAACTTTTGTTTGAGGAAAGAGCTCTGCTGCTTTTTAAAAAAAGAAAGACAAAGATAAAGGGGAAAAATGAACTTTAAAAATCACAGCTCTAGCAGCTTGTGAAGTAACTTGTGCTTTTTCACTCCCCCAGCCAGCCTTCCCGGATAGGGTGGAACTGTTGAGCATTGCCCTGGAAATATGAACTAGAGGCTTGACTTCTGAGCAATGTCTGATCCCACCAATAAATGAAAATTTTCTAACATGTTTTTTAGAACCTTGTGATACATATAAACACTCTACCACCAAGGTATTGAAGAGCCTGAAGAGGCTCAGCATATTTCTCAGTGACTATTGTATTCAGTCCTGTGGCCATTTCAGGCATCATTCATGAAAAAAAAAAAAAAATTGGGGTTTACTGGAATTGAGGTTTTGTTTAAAGATTTAAATATGGGGGATTAGGAGAAGAAAATGGCAACCCACTCCAGTACTCTTGCCTGGAAAACCCCATGGGCAGAGGAGCCTGGTAGGCTGCAGTCCATGGGGTCACGAAGAGTCGGACATGACTGAGCGACTTCACTTTCACTTTTCACTTTCCTGCATTGGAGAAGGAGATGGCAACCCACTCCAGTGTTCTTACCTGGAGAGTCCCAGGGACGGAGGAGCCTGGTGGGCCACTGTCTCTGGGGTTGCACAGTTGGACACGACTGAGGCGACTTAGCAGCAGCAGAGAGAACATAGGAAGGAACGTAGAGTTGGATCATAAGAATATATCTGGATGTTCAACAACAACTAATTACTAGAGAAATGCAAATAAAAACTACAGCAAAGTACCACCTCACTCCAGTCAGTATGGCATCATGAAAATGTCTACAAATAATAAATGCTGGAGAGGGTGTGGAGAAAAGGGAAACTTCCTACACAGATGGTGGGAATGTGAAGCCACTGTGGAGGACAGTATGGAAATCCCTAAAAAACTAAGAGTTATCATATGATCCAGCAATCCCACTCCTGTGCGTATGTCTAGTGAAAACTCTAATTAAAAAAGATACATGCACCACAAAAAGATACAAGTTCATAGCAGCACCATTTAAATAGCCAAGACATGAAAACTGCTAAATGCCCATCAAAAGAAAAATGGGTAAAGATGTGATACATACGTAATGGGATATTACTCAACCATAAAAAATGAAATAATGCCATAAGCAGCAACATGGATGGACCAAGAGATGATCAAACTAAGTGAAGTCAGAAAGATAAAGACAAGTACCATATAATCCCACTTACATATGGAGTCTAAAGTATGACACAAATGAAATTATCTACAAAATAGAAACAGATTCAGACATAGAGAACAAATTTGTGCTTGCCAAGGGAGGGGAAGAGGTGGACTAGAAGTTTGGGGTTAGCAGATGCAAACTATTCTATAGAGAATGGATTAAAAAGATCCTGCTGTATAGCACAGGGAATGATATTCAAAACACTGTGATAAACCATAATGGGAAAAAAACAATGCGAAAAGGAATGCATGTATGTGTATAACCTAATCATTTTGCTGTATAGTAGAAAGCAACAAAACATTGTAAATCAACTATACTAAAACAAAAATAAAAGCAAAAGAATACGTCTGGGAGATAAGAATAAGGTATAGGGAGGAGTGATGAGTAAAAATGAAAATCATCCCTCCTGATTTTATTAAACACTTTCCAGTTTACAAGATGATTTGATATATACTTGCTTGCTTGCCAAGTCACTTCAGTCATGTCCGACTCTTTGTGACCACATGGACTCTAGCCTGCCAGGCAGAAGAGCATGGGATTTCCCAGGCAAGGATACTGGAGTGGGTTGCCATGCCTTCCTCCTAACATATACTATTTCACTCCAATAAACAGACATCACATATTCTGCAGTTGGAAGGAAGAAAGGGAAGATCTTTCATCTCCTTAACCCTCTTGGACTCTTCCCTGGTGGCTCAGATGGTAAAGCATCTGCCTGCAATACGGGAGAAAGTGAAGTTGCTCAGTTGTGTCCGACTCTTTGCGACCCCGTGGACTGTAGCCCACCAGGCTCCTCCATCCACAGGACTCTCCGGGCAAGAATACTGGAGTGGGTTGCCATTTCCTTCTCCAATGCAATGCAGGAGACCTGGGTTCAATTCCTGGGTCGGGAAGGTCCTCTGGAGAAGGAAATGGCAATCCACTCCAGCACTCTTGCCTGGAAAATCCCATGGATAGAGGAGCCTGATAGGCTACACCCCATGGGGTCGCAAAGAGTCGGACAAAACTGAGTGACTTCACTTCACTTCACTTCACTTCACTTCCTTAACCCTCTGTTAATCCCACCTATAAACACCATATTCCAAGTTACCTCTCTGTCTGCTTGCTCTGCTCCTGCTTCCTGGCTGCCAAAAACTGCTGGAGAATCATGCAGTCTTGACCTATGATAATTCACGTGTCCAAATCCAACTTGGCCACTTCCACACTCATATTTTTCTTTTCTTCCATGCCCCAAGGCTGCCTTTCTGTATCAGTTAATCCAGACCTCTTCCACTCTCCATATAATGGGTTGAATGGTTGTTGTTGATATTGCTCAGTCACAAAGTCATGCTCGACTCTTTGCAACATCATGGACTGCAGCACATCAGGCTTCCCTGTTCTTCAGTACCTCTCTGAGTTTGCTCAAACTCATGTCCACTGAGTCAGTGATGCCATCCAACCATCTTATCCTCTGTCATCCCCTTCACCTCTTGCTCTCTGTCTTTCCCAGCATCAGGGTCTTTTCCAACGAGTCATTTTTTCACATCAAGTGGCCAAAGTATTGGAGCTTCAGCTTCAACATCAGTCCTTCCAATGAATATTCAGGACTGATTTCGTTTGGATTGACCTGGTTTGATATCCTTGTAGTCCAAGGGACTCTCAAGAGTCTTCTCCAACACCACGTTTCGAAAGCATCAATTCTTGGGCAGTCAGCCTTCTTTATGGTCCAACTCTCACATCTATACATGACTATAGGAATAGTGGTCCTCAAAAAAATATGTACATCTCAGCCCCAGTCTGTGATTGTTACCTTGCTTGGAGAAAGGTGATTAATTTAAGGACCCCAAGATGAGGTCATCCTGGTATATCTGGTGGGCCCCAATGACAGAGGGAGGTCATACACACACACACACAGCAGAAGGCCTTGTGAACAGGACCAGAGCTTGGACGAATGCAGTCACAAGCAAGGAATGCTAGCAATACCATCAGCTAAAAGAGATGAGGATAAATTCTCCCCTGGAGGCTTCAGAGGGAATGCAGTCCTGACAACATTTGATTTTGGACTTCCAGCCTCTAGAAACCTGAGAGAATAAATTTATGTTGTTTTGAGCTACCTGGCTTGTAGTCATTAGCACAGGCCTAGGGAACTAACAATGGCACCCCACTCCAGCACTCTTGCCTGGAGAATCCCATGGACAGAGGAGCCTGGTAGGCTACAGTCCATGGAGTAGAAAAGGGTCGGACACGACTGAGCGACTTCACTCACTAGGGAACTACCACAGGCTTCCCTGGTGGCTCAGATGGTAAGGAATCCCCCTGCAGTGCAGGATACCTGGGTTCGATCGCTGTGTCAGGAAGATCCCCTGGAGAAGCAAATGGCTATTCACTCCACTCGTATTCTTGCCTGGAAAATCCCATGGATAGAGGAGCCTGGCAGGCTACAATCCTTGGGGTCACAAAGAGTCAAACACAACTGAGCGACTAAACATATACACACACAGGGAACTAACATACTCATAATACCTCTGTTCTTTCCATCCTTCTTAGCAGTTGATGGTTCAGACTTCTGCTTTTCTGAAGTGACTGAAATCATCTTCCCTAATTCTCTCATTAACCCTTTCTTGTACCCTAACCTGTTTCTTTATCTCCCCAAATATGTCTCTGCAGAAGTATAGCCACTGTTTTTTCCTTTTAGTTTGTCTGTGAGAAAGATTTCCACTCTGCCTTCTTTGCAAATGCTGAATTCTCTATCGGTGCTCCTGATTCTGTCCCTCCCTGGGACCTGAGAGCCCAGTGTTCTCCTGCCCAGCCTTCTTAGTGCCCAGCTGGGAAGGAGAACACATCCAAGGTGCATGGCACTACCCAGTTCTGCAGATCCATCATGGAAGGAGAAGTCTGAATCAAGGGCTGGATCAGAAGGGAGGAAGAGAAACTCTGAACTCAAGAGTGGACCTGTTGAACTAGCCAATGGGATCATCCAGCTAAAGGAGTAAGAGATGGAGAAATCAAGGAAGGACTGAGACTAAGCAGAAAAGGAGACTCCTCCAGCCCCTCTGCGTGTAGACCCCCATTCTGGTTCATTTCTCATCTAGTGGGCATTGGCTCGGTATTCTCACCTTCCTCCATCTCCTTTTTCTTTTTCTTTTTTCTCCTTCTCAACGTGATCTTGCCTTATGCCTTTAGACACCTTCTTCTTTTGTTCAGTTATAAAGGCACACACATTTCCTAACTGCTTGCCGGGGACATAATGGGGTAAATTCACCCCATTGCCTGTGTTTGTCCTATGCTCTTCTGTGTTCTGGGAGCTAGTAATCTCCTTTCTTTCAGAGACTGCCTTGTTTTCTTGTACCTTCTCATATGGTCTGTCCCCCTGGCAATAGTGATTGTCCAGTCATTCCTGCAAGATTTTTCGTATTGGATATAAGGAAATTTCTTTGGTGGCAAACTAGGGGTGTACGAGCTACCAGCCACAATTCTCTGTGCCAAGTATAGAAAGTTAGTCTACAGTAAGAGAAAATGAAGTCCAAACTAAAAGAGAAGCAGAGCTGGAGTAAGGAAAGTCCTGGCAGGCCCAGGCCTTTCAGTCCCTGGTTATATCCATTCCTGAAGCTACCACACCCAGGCCCCATCTGGGGTTTGAACAAGTGAGGTGATAAATTCACCCCATTGCCTCTGTTTGCTCAAGTTCAGGTACTGTCACCAAGAAACCAACAAGCTCTGACCGAGAGGTCTCTCCTTCAAGCTCCTAGTATTCTTGTGTCCTCAAAGATCACCTCCTCTTATAATGTCCCAAGACTATTGCTTCTGTTTTAAAGTTGGTCATCTAGGCATATTCTAGAACCTTCTTTTTGTTTTTGACATTTTCTCCCAACAGTATCAGATTGTCTGCTTTCGAAGATGCTCAGCTCTTCACCCCTCACATTACACCAGCCTTGTCTCTGGTTTACTTGCTCCTGTCTGCTTCTTTTCCAGTGCTTTGTCATCTTTCCATACCCAAATGTTGGTGGTCACTAAAGGTTAGCCCATGATATCCTGTTACCCAGTATTTCTGTTCCATTCTCAGTAATACACATGTTCTCTTTGTCAGCTCTCTGGAGTTGACTTTAGTCTAAATTTGTCACTCAAATTCTTATTGAATATGTCTAAGACCCAGAGGCACTGAGTGACTTTTCCAAGGCTGGTCAGCTGGTTATTGGCTGCCCTGTTTTCTGAGACTCCCCTGATGATTTATGATGATATTGTTTTATTCTTAGCATATTGCACACTGTGAATTGTGATTTACAATTTAGTGGTGTATTATTATATTGGTCTAAAGCTGTGTAAATGGCCAGATTGTAGGGAGATGTTATCCCACCATTTCAACAATAAGAATATATTGATTCCATATTTATGAACACAATCATTTTAATCAGAATTATATCACCATTGCCAAGAAAGACTTTTTTGAATCAAACTACATTAAGGCAATTTCATTATTTGATCAATTCTTCTATATAAACCATTTAAACAGTTTCCATTTTTTCTATTTTCATTTAACTGAAATTATTTTTCTCAAAATCAATTCCTTCTCATGAATTTTATGATGAGAATTTGATTTATCCATCAGGTTTTTTTTCCCCAAACATATAAAATGTTACTATTATATCTTCTGCTATTACAGGTTTTCTTTTAAGACCCTTACTTCCACAAGTATAATTCTCCAGGGTCAGATTTTATAGATAGAAATTTTCTTTAGAAGATTTGTTTCTTCTGCCACTTTTTAGCCAACGGTGAAATTTCATAAATGCAGTTTTAGCTATTGTCTGTTTTATTTGTGTCAATTATTTCAAGAAAGTGTATTTTCTCTGAGATCAATTTTTGTATTTTCAATGTTACCAACAAGATTGATTCTTTCAGTCAATTTTTCATTTATAGTAAGTTTTTCTGTGTGCAAGTTTTAGTCATTGTCAATTTTGGTTTGTGTTTTCTTGTATGAGTAATATTAATTAAGAATTAGACAAAGGCTGACAGTTTGTATTTCATTAATTCAGTCCCAAGTATGGGGGAGGGGGGCGGTGGGAATCCCACAATACCATGGGTGCTATTTTAGGTATTTGAAATGTATCTGTGACAGCAGAGAACATAGTGTTCTTTCTAATATGGGCTAGGAGAGAACACACCGGCAAACACATAAATGGGAAAAAGGGATTTTATATTGAAAAAAGGACTGTGAAGAAAATTAAATAGTATAATGTGACCGCACTGGGCTGTCAACAAAGGTCTTTCTGAAGAGGCAACACTTGAGCTGAGACCTGAGTGACAAAGTGACAAGCATGGAAAGATAGGAAAATGAGTTTCTTAACTGCTATACTGTGAAAATTCTAAAAATGTGTTCTGAAAACTTCCCAACATATTGTGTACCACTTTCCCATACCACATGAGGAACAGAAAACAAACTGTGGGGTGATAATGGTGAAGCTGAAGCATATTGTTGCTGCATATTGCTTTTGTGCTTATGGCCGCATATGGCAAGGAAGAAATATGCAAATGACAATGGTTGGGCCAGAGCGGTAGGAGAGTAAGCGTGGTTTTCTTCCCCAGACTATTTGATTTTAGTGTATCTTTTCAATAAAAACATATAGGGACTTCCCTGGCAGTCTAGTGGTTGAGACTTCACCTTCTGATGCATGGGGTGTGGGTTCAATGCCTGGTCAGGAAGCTAAGATCCCACTTGCCTTTTGGCCAATAAACCAAAACATAAAATAGAAATAATATTGTAACAGATTCAATAAAGGCTTTAAAATGGTCCACGTTAAAAAAAAAAATCTACAAAAAAATATATAGTACATGTGCCTTGGACCGTAATTTTTCACTAGTGTGGGCAATTTCCTATCTCCTCAGTGACACTGAAAGTTCAATCATGGGAACATACTGTATTTTATTCTTTTTTGTCTCACCTTTGAGGACTAGGCATTCAAAAAGTCCTTGTGGGTTGATGGTTCCTAAATTCTCTAGTTACAAATATAAATGAAAATTTAAATATGGATTTTCTGATGAAAAGCAAAATTTGAACTTCTGCAATGAAATAAAATAGTAAGTTCTTCATGGCAGGTTTGAACCATTTGAATGAAGGTACATCACTAGCATGAACATTTGTAGACTTTTCTCTCCCAGGGAGACTTGCTTGAAAATAGTTAAACTCTTCTTACAAAATGTCGTTAGGCCAACTCCTCTCCTCGTCAAATAGGAATAACTTCTGGGCAAAGAAACTTGCCAAACAACAGAACAAACTCTCCTTGAAGAGTGAGAGGACAACAAGCAGCTGTTCACACAAAGATTGAGACAACACTGACCATCTGCAGTTTAAATGGCAGTCACGTTTGCTCTTTCTTCCAAGGACTCCTGCTCAGAAATGTTCCCCTCATGGCCTGGATGGAGCCATAATGAGAAGCCGGGGGAGTTTAGCTGTTCTTTTACGCAGAAGGTGATGGGGGTGGCCTTTTCTTTCTCCCCTTCCCCTATCCAATCCCTTTTCCATTCTGTGATGTGTAAATATACACATTCACATTCACTGACACTGGTAACTTTCAGCTAAGTGTAGGTTTTGTTTAGAAAGCCCATTTTAAACAAACAGATGAAGTGCACATAATATTTTTACTACTCAAAATCTGGACTACTTAGCATTAGATCGAATCATTGAAAGAGCTCCAAGGAAAACTGTATACTACAATACACTTTGCCAATGTTTGAATCTTTTTTATTTTTCCTATAGAATCACAAGAATTATTCCTGAAATAAATAAATAAAAGCCAATCTCTACCCAGGGATCTAGATTTGTGTAATGTGGTTTCATATAAAGTGACAATACTTAAACCTTTCTGGTAGTGTACTCTCAGTGAAAACATTAGTCACAAAAATACCACATCTCAGAGTAAGCACAGCATTTGGGCAGCATTACTGTGAAGCCATGAGCAAGTCACTTATCCTTTAAATTTTGACATTACTTTGTAAAATTTATTAATCCATTCATTTTACAAATATCTTTTGAGTATCAACTATATGCCACGGACTAGTCTAAGAACTGAGAATATAACGATCAAAATAAAATTGGTACTTGCCCTCAAGGAGTTCATTGACCAGCAAGAAGAAAAGCAGAGTGTCACAGAATAGGAGGGTGCACTAGAGAAACTCTGGCTCCAACCACCATGTTTAACAATGGAGGAAACCAGAAGGCTGAAAGATGTGATACCTTGACCAAAGCCTGACAGCTAGAGAGGGACAGGCCACGAAAAAACTGGACACCTGGTTCCCTTCCTCCCACCCAGTCCCTTATGAAGCCCCAATGTTAAGCTATACACTTAGGTCCAGATGGCAGGGACCTCTGCCTACTCTCAAATTTCAATAAAATTAATGAGAACTTATTGCAAAAATCAACACATTGTTAGTGGGCAAAGTGTACTGTTTTATTTTGACTGAGAAACACTTTTTTCCCCAAAAAAGCTTCAGAGGTCTTCTGGATAGTTTAGAGCCATCTGAAAGATATAAACAAAGATAATAAGCCATATTCATTTTTAAAATGACAACTCTATATGTTCAGTAATTTCTTCTTAGACAATGAATTGGCAGATGTCAGAGGCAAAAACTGTCTGACTACAAAATTGATGTTTGTTGAATAAAATCTATGAAAGTGAAACTGAAGCTGCTCAGTCGTGTCCGACTCTTTGTGACCCCATGGACTGTAGCCTGCCAGGCTTCTCCGTTCTTGGGATTCTCCAGGCAAGAATACTGGAGTGGTTGCCATTTCCTTCTCCAGGGGATCTTCCCCACCCAGGGATTGAACCCAGGTCTCCTGCACTGCAGGCAGACGCTTTACCTTCTGAGCCACCAGGAATTCACTGTCTCAGAGATGAGTTCATGACAATGTGATGTTCACAGAGATGTACTATATGCACTTTGGTGCATTATTTTAGTCAGTGGTGGGAAAAAGGCCAGAACTGGCTGGTTAATCTGTAGCCTGAGGGGTTCCCCAGGTGGCTTCAGTGATGGGCCATAAGGAGCCCTGATGGTGGTGCTGGAGAAGACTCTTGAGAGTCCCTTGGACAGCGTGGAGGTCAAACCAGTTAATCCTAAAGGAAATCAACCCTGAATATTCACTGGAAGAACTGATGCTGAAGCTAAAGCTCCAGTACTTTGGTTGCCTGATGCAAAGAGCCAACTCACTGGAAAAGACCCTGATGCTGGGAAAGACAGAAGACAAAAGGAGAACTGTGTGACAGAGGATGAGATAGTTGGATGGCGTCATTGACTTAATGGGACATGAGTTTGAGCAAAGTCCAGGAGATAGTGAAGGATAGGGAAGCCCAGCAAGTTGCAGTCCATGGGGTCGCAAAGAGTCTACTGAGCAACTGAACAGTAACTATGTCCCAGCACAGAGACAGCCCTTAAGTGTGACTGCGTGGATGCCTTGTACACACATCATAATCACACATCATAAACTCCTTTCATGGGAGTTCAGAGAATTAAACCTGGTCTCCTTTCCAGATGTACCTTTGGGAAAGTTACACATTCATCTACATCTTTGTTTGGTTTTTAACTTATGGCAAGGAAGCAATAGATGGTTTTGTGTGGTTCTGTATTATTGAAGGCCCAAGACTCCCCTTCAAACTGCTGGGTATACTCCTGTGTTTGGTGTCTAGTTGAGGGGAACCTCACAATTACCAATTTCTCTTTAATTTCATAGCTTTCATTTTGTATAGCAATGTCTATTTGGCACATAATGCATGAAGATTTAGAGTAAGATATCCCTATGGAGTCAAAGATAAGTTAGACCTTTAAGAAGAAATATTCTTCTTCACCAAATACCGTTAAATGAAATTTAAGTCCCATTTGACCAGACACCCAGAAGATGTCACTGATATTTTTTGAGAATGCTAATACTGCAAAGACATAGGAATGATGGGGCAGCATTTGATAAGCACAGAAAATGATTAGATCTGGATTGGGAAACCTGTACATTAGCCTGAAAGACGCACCTTGGCTGACAAATTAGTTAGAAATGGAAACGAACAGTTAGGAGGTTTGTCAGGGCAAAGAGAAATTGGTTAGAGAAGATGAAGAGCTGGGAATGAGGGACCTCAGTTGACTGTGAACCCAATAGCAAAACTGATTAAAGTAAGAAGGGCAATATCCCAGACTGGGTGTTGAAGAAAAAGACTGTCATATTCAATGGTGGACACACAAGGAATATAAGAATCCAGGGACAGGGAAATTAAGTTGTCAGGGAGGGGTGAGTTTTGCAACCTTGACATGGTTGAACCCAAGAACCCAAACCAGACGTGACAGAATCTTGCTTTCTCTGTGTTGAAAGATGGACCAGGGAGACTGGTATTTCGAGTGCATCTGGAAAGGATTATCTCTAAGTAACATTTATATTACATTTAGCAGTAATAACAGACTAATTTAGGCTAGATTGTGCAGTTGGACAGATAGAGTTCAAAGCTTTTCTAGCCAGTAATCTGTGGCTCTACTGAATCTCTCTGGAATTCAGTTTCACTGTCAATACAATGGTATTTATATCAACTCCTGGTTTGTTGGTGACAGTGGAGTAAAATAACATAGGTAAAGTGCTGGATCCCACAGTTGGACTTGGTGAACGTTGGTTTCCTTTGAGGCCGTGATCTCTGTGACTCTCTGGGCACAACACCAAGGATGGCTCCTATGCTCATGATCTCCCTATTGTGGGTTCTCTTGTGTTTTCTTAGACATCTCCCACCTCCACTTCTTATGTTACAAAGAAGCCTTACATAAAGCTAATCGATGAACATGGATCTTAGCCACAAATTCAGCAAAACAAAGAAAAAAATAAAGTGCTTAATTTTTCCATAACTAAGTCTAATTTCGGTCACAAGCCCCTATGTGCCTATAAAAAAATATTCCTTAAATTTTGGTGATGTAACACAGCAAAGATTGGCAGGGGGCTCTGTTCTGCATGGTGTAAGTGATGCATGCAGATATGGGCTCTGTTATCTTCTAGCCATGTGATCTTATAGATATGGCCTCTAAGTCTCTGCAAAAATGAAAAAAAGAGCTGGACAAGGTATACTATTTCTTGAATGCTTCCACTTTTGATCACATCTGCTCACAGTCTTTTGGCAGGAACTAGTCATGTGGCCCTAACCTAGGCTACAGAGAAGGCTGGCAAATATAAATGAAATACGTTGTCTTCTTGTAAACTTAAAGTTTATTAGGGTTTTGGGGGGATGGTAAATAATAGAAGAGACCCAACTAAAACTCCATTAAGCAAAAGAGGAAGTTTATTAGCTCACAAAACTGGAAAAGGGGGTTGTTACTGGAATCAAGCATGGCTGGATCCAGAGATTCAAATTAGGTAACGAGTTTTGGTTTCTCTCCATCTCTGAACTCAGCTTGGCTTGGCTGTCTTTAGGATATTTTTCTCTATGTGGTACTTAATAAAAATGGCTGCCAACAACCCCTAGCCTATATCCCCTCAGCTTAGTAAGACTATTGGAATAAACCAGTCTTCCCTTAAAGTGTAGGAAAAATTCTGCAGACTCTGATTGGCCCAGCTTTGGTTCATGACATCTCTGTGATAGAGATCGGAGGGAGAACAGATTAATCTCCATTCAAATCACATGACACAAATTTCCAACTGGAATGTTGAGTTCTGTTAGGGCCCCTCTGAAGGGGAGGACAACCAACAACACCAGCTGCCCATCACAGCAAGAAATACTCTTTAAAGCTCCCTATTTCCCACACATCGCTTGGGGCCCATGAGTGGCTTTTATCATGCAAGGAGTTATATTGGGCATGATAGGTGCCCATGGGCAAATAACCAGTCAATATTCCAATGTTTTGTGGAAACAATGGTTATATCTTTTGTAAATTTGACACAAGAACACAGCTGGGAGATATTTGAAATAGAAAACTATGGTCAATGATCTGTGCCAAATCATAAAATCATCTTTTTTTTTCATTCTTCTTATAAAAGTAAAAAAAAAAAATAAGGATGTATCACAAAGGAAGAAGGAATTTCTCACAGTGGCTTTGTGGCATGCATTCTGGCCAGCCTGGATTACCATGTTGCTGTATCTCAATCTTTTCTGGGAAGCCGTCGCTCCATCTCCCATGCCCATCAGCCCGAATTCAATCCTGTGCCTGCCGGGCTTCCATCTGAGCGGCCATCTAGCAAAATAACCAATGATATTAGTGACTGTGGCCTCCTGACGACTTCCCCAGTTCTGTTTCGAAAGCCCATTTAAAATACATTTCTCATTTTACTACACATTCAAATTTTATTCCTCTGGTTATAGAACTATAAATGTCTGCATTTCACATAGACTCAAAATGAAGGGTATATAAGCATATATAAATCACACTGCAAAAGCTGCATTTTCTTCACAGTGCTCGATATTTGCTGGGGGAAAATTATATTATCTGGCGACTGCTCACATTCTTCCACATCTAAATATTCAAAAGAGGCCCACACACAATGCATTTTTCACAATTAGGCTACTATAGGTCGTATTTTAAGCTGAAATAAAACTTTCTTCCTGAAATCTTAACAATGCTCTGGTGGGTATGCATATTTTTATGCCCATATGATCAGAGTTAAGTTTCACTGTATAAAATTTTGGGAAGTTCACTTGTTGGAAATTGGAAATTGATCTACTGTGTAAAATGTGCAAAATGGGAATAAGAAGACTGGCCCTTCCTCAGGAGGTAACTTACAGAACATGACACAGCCTCTGAGGACATACCTGAAAGTTCTTCAAACTCGGGGTTTGATAGCTCTAACGAGGGGAAAGGCCTCTGGAGCTTCATGAAGATAGGAAAGGAATGTCTTTCCCCACTGCCTGGGAGTAGAGAGCCTGTTTCTTTGTTCCTTTAAAAAAATAAACAAATAATGACCAGGTGTGGTGGCTACATCAGAGAACAGAGTGATATGAGCCATCGAGAGCTCCATCCTCTACGGCTGAGGATACTACATAACAGAGCTACCCTAACCCTTTCTATTTATTCTGCAAAGAAAACAAATCTCTTTCTCAGTATTTTAGAAGAAGTGGACTTAGGGTCCCTGAATTTAACCTTCTGCTCACCCAACCACTACATCTGTTTGAGAGGTCCTTAAATCATTCCCATATCCATAGTTTCCCAAAAGCATGTCAATGCACCAAGGTTCTTGCACAAACTAGCAGGGATCATCTCAAATAAAGGTGTATAAACCCCCACACACAGTGAGTACCTGAAAAGAAAAGACATCATCTTTAAAATTCTCTCTCTTTTCTGGCAACCTTTTCCATGATCTTTAGCTTCTGGAAATGATAGAAGTTTCCAACCCACAGGAGTACAGTTTCTGGCAGAAACCAGAAGGCCAGACCTGGACTCTCTAACTCCCCATTTCCTGAAAGAGCTACATCTTTAAGGATCCCACTTTTTATGTTTTATTCAATACCATCATTACAGTCGAGTACTCAAGAAATATGAACACACATGAAGAAATAAATTAGGACGTGATTGTAATATCTCTTCAGTTGTCCCGCAGCTGGCAAGACTGTATGAGTTTCTAATTCTTGCTTCCTCTCCTCAAACTTTGAAAGCTAAATAAGAGATTTTCAGCAAATTATAGAGTTTTAATTGTTTAAAGAGGGGTTTTGTATTTCCAAGAAAAGAAATAGTCTGAAGTTAAGCACTTCCAAAATCGACATGGCAAAATGTTCCATAAACAATGGATAAACATAGATTATATAGACAGAATATGCACTTGGCAGTTCAACACAACTGGTACTTGAGAATGGGCAAGACTTGGTCATATGCCCATACCTTAGTTTGGTGTTAAAGTTCCCCAATGAGAAATCAGAGGAATTGATGCTGGGTATGGGAAACCCAGAGACACAGCATCACATATCCATACTAGTCACCATGGACTGAAAAGGTACCACAGGGTCATAGAAAGAATAAACTCCAGTCTTACAAAGTCTTGGGTTGGAATCCTGGGTTTCACATTTTTGTATGCGTGTCTAGGCAAATTACTTACCTTCTCTAAAATCCAGTTTTCTCTCCTGGAAAGTAGGCATAAAAATGCCTACCTGCTTTGCTCACACATCAAGAGAGCAAGTAGAAAGGTGCACTCCTGTTAGGGGATCTCCACATTTAATTGTAAATCTTTAAAAATAAGCAAGCCAGTGTACAGCGTGTGTACCTGCACAGTCCTGTCCAACTCTTTGTGACCCCATGGACTGTAGCCCACCAGGCCTCTCTGTCCATGGAATTTTCCAGGCAAGAATATGAGACTGGGTTGCCATTTCCTCCACCAGGGGCTTTTCCCAACCCAGGGACTGAACTCTGGTCTTCTGAATCTCCTGCACTAACAGGCGGATTCTTTACCACTGAGTCACCTGGGAAGCAGTATACAGCACCAGTGAAGAAATCACAAACAAGATCTGTATTTGGATTAAAACACATCATCAAGATCCTGAATGAATTACCAATTCCTGGTTGTTTCTCTCTATTTTTGAATAGTTAGGAGCATTGCAGACTTGAACCTCTATCCCTCGTAAACCCTGTACCCCACATTGAAAATGCCCAGTTTTTCCTCCCCTGAGAATTCCCCAATCTCTGTATCATTGGTAGTGCTCTAATCCCATGTAATTGTATTAGTCTCAATAGCAGATTAGCTCTAAATGCCCCACAGAAAGGGAGCTGTCAGCCTCACTATTGTTTTCCACTTAATGTGATTCTGGGCAGCAAAGAAGAAAGGCAGCCAGAGCCCTCCATCTCACGTTACAGACCACAGTTTCTAAACCAATTAAGGAAAAGGGATTTACAGTCCTCAGGATTAGAGACTCTGTTTATATTATCCTATATTTCTTCTCATAATACCCTCCATTTTATGTCTCCTAACAGCCTTCTTTCCATCTCTGGAAAGCTCCTGTTCACTTACCCATACGTTTCCCCATTTACTTCTCTGGGTTTGCTATTTGAGTGCAGTCACCGAGCTAGCTAATTCTTACTGATTGTTTTAATTATGTTTCAGAAGCCTCGTGTGTTTGCTGTCAGGAGAACAGCAGCATGAAAATGCTGGGGCTCAGCCTGAGCCTGATATTCAAGCAGACCTTGATAAAGCGGTACATTTCTGTGCAAGCCACCATTTCAATTAATGGAATAAAAACATCCTGCAGGATGTTTATCAGAGAAATAAAACTTGGCTCTCGGGAGGCAAATTGGTCAGTATCCTGATATTGCAGCAAAAGGTGCCAATGTTGTTTTTTTTTTTAAGAATCACATCTGATGTGGAAGGTGAAATGAGGTTTTACTGAAGCGAAGGAGCAAATACAAAGATGCTCTTTAAGAAAGTTCTTCAGACCATTTTAAACAAATCATGGCCTAATTTGAGTGTTGGTCTGAGTTCCCTCTTTTCTCTTACTTCTCTAAGGGAAGCTCATGCCACAGGAAGTCCCACTGACATTCTTCTACCCAAACGTATGTATAATTTTTCCCTTGGCTGGTGCCTGAACAATGAAACCCTCACTCGATGGGTTTCTATTAGAGCCAAATGGGTTTGGAGAAGCATTTTTACTCTTAATGGAGCTTTTCTATTGAATTCCATTTTTCAGAATTTTATTTTAGTTTCAGTTGAATATTTAAACAGGTTTAAATTTTAAATATCTCTGCTGAACAAGCCCCGATATATATCTTTTAAATTGCTGTAATACTTCACTGGGTTTCCTTTTTAACCCGATACAATATGCATAATCCATTATGTTAGCATTACATAAGTTGAGTATGCTCAGACACTGGGCTAAGGCACCCTTTTGGCACAGTGAAGTCACACCATTGCAATGGACTGTCTTATCAAATTATTTTTATAACAGCTTTGTTGCTAACAAAGCATAAAGAGGATTCTAAAATTCAACTCAGGGCTCAATATTGTAGGAATATTCATTTGGATTAATGAAACTTTTATTTAAGGTTGTCCTTAAACTGAATTTTCCTATTCTAGGCATTTTAACATTATCAGGAATAAAAGCAGGGTCTCCCCTGGGGGAATCATATTTCTAGGTCTACTAGTTTTATAGGTTCTGGGTGTTATCCTGGCTTTTCCTAGGCTGTTTGAAATGAACAAATATTTGAATGTTCTAGGCACAAGGAGGAAAACAAAGACATACAACTAACACCTCGCTCTTTGAGAGCTTTGTCCAATGTGAGAAGCAAGATATTAACATCAAAGTTCTGAACAGCTTTAGTCTGTCTGATCAGATCTCAGCTCTGGCCCTTACTAATTCTAAGACTTTGGACAAATTATTTTACTTCAGCTTTAGTTTCCTCATCTATAAAATGGGGATAATAATTGTGCCTATTTCATAGAAGTATAAATATTAAACAAGATGGTCCATGTAAAGCATTTAATGCAGTGCTTAGCATGTGAAAGAGCTCAATACTTACTATGGTCGATGGAGAATCTCACAGAAACAGAAAATATTCCTAAATACAGGACATGAGACATGGCTAAATGTGCAGCCAAAAATATGTTGCATTGAAGGCTAGGTGGTGCATTTGGAGATGGAAATGGGGTTTCAAGAAGCAGAGATATAAGGAGAAAGTCCTTGCCCTGGTATTTGGGGACAAGCTCTGGCCGTCACACCCATTAGTATGAAGCTGAATCCAGGTGCAAGATTGCAAGGCAGCCTTTGTCCAAGAAGATTGAAACTGACACATGTAAGGAGGGCAGTGAGTGAAACAGCTGTGACTTTTTACTCCTTCATGATATTTAAACTGAAGACTCAGCGTACATTAACAGAGCTTTATAGAAACAACCCCTGCTGAATCTATCCAGGACAAAACCCACACTCACAATTCATTCGCTAGGCTTATAAAGTTCTCGGGCTATAGCAAATTGGAGAAATTGATGTTTACTCTGAAAGCTTGCACCATTCGTGATCTGTAGTTGCTGTTGCCTCAGTGCACGCCTGCCAGCATGCCTGGACTTAAATCCCTCCGTGATCACCTTTAACTCTTTGCTAGGAGGCAAAATCAATCCAAGGTAGAACTAAGTGGGAGGATGGAGGAGATGGAAGGTGCTGCAGAGACTCAAGGGACACACACACCATCTATCTATAGACTTGAACATATTCTGGGCACAGATGGGAGAAATCAGTTGTGTTAAATAGCTACACTCTTGAAAGTTCTTCCTGTGCTGACACTTCTAAAGAGTTTCTGGTCAGTGTAAGAGAAAAAGCATTTCTGGGAAATAGGACTGATTACCTTGGGAAGGGATGAAAAAGCTGAAGTAAGTGTATTTCTGACAAATGCAGAAAGCACTATTCCTATGTGAACACTGCAGGATACACAAGTGTGGTTATAAGAGGCCACCGTCCCTGTCATGTTCTTTCTCTCTCTCCCCCTTAGAGAGGCTCCACTGATTAATGCCTCTGAGAGCTTGGAAGCTTTCAGCTTCCTCCTGTCTGCTCCAGGTGCTTCAGAGGCTGTAAGGACATTGTGAGATGTTTTGATGTATGTAAATTATGCTCCTTCTTTGAACCTAATCATTATTATAAAATTTATAGATGATAAAACACAGACAGTAAAATAGAATTTTTACTTTGATCAGGCAAAGTTATAGATTCCCTTCGTGATTCATCTTTTATGGGTCTTAAAGATCATTGCCAATGTGAAGACTTAACAGTTTTCCTAGTTGTATGCAAAGCTCCTCAAACAATAGCAGAGTAAACAAAAATCACCCAGCATAACAGTGATGGGAACAAACATATCTGCTGAGTGGTTTCAGCCCAAGATTAAGGCAAGAATAAAACAAATATACTTTTCATGTATGTGTATGCTTAGTCACTAAATCATGTCCAACTCTTTGTGACACCATGGACTGTATCTTGCCAGGCTCCTCTGTCCATGGGATTTCCCAGGCAAGAATATTGGACTGGGTTGCCATTTCCTTCTCCAGGGGATTTTTCCGACTCGGGAACTGAACCCACATCTCCTGCACTGGCAGGCAGATTTTACCACCGAGCCACCAGGGAAGCCCAACAGCGATAAAATTAAAAATTGGAGGTGATTTGGAGAGTGGATGGTGGACAATAGATAGTGGAAATTATTTCTTATAACTCTACTGTAAGCCCTCTGGGGACCTTGGGCATATCATTGGACCTCTTTGTACTTGTTTATTCACTCAGGAAATGGCGAGGTTCATTTAAAAAATTGCCAAGGTCCATTCCATTTCCAACATTCTACATGATATTGTTATATATTTTCCATCGCTTTAGATGTGTATATGAAAAAATGAAATCTACCATGCTGAAAAGTTGAGAATTACACAGAATTACATAGTTGATACTAGCTGGGGAGAACAGAGCCTGAGTTGAGGGAAACCTGGAAATAAATTCTCCAAATGGATGACTGGCCATGTAACTGAGCAATTCACTTCTCTCCTGAGGTTTACATTTTCATCTTGTGTAGATACCTGCTTGTGATATCTGCTGCCTCAACTTATTCAGGAAGCAAGTGGGATACAAGCTATGAATGCACTTTGAGGGGGAAAGGTTTTATACAGCAAGGCTATGCAGTCACTGTCATTGTTTTTGTTACTTTCCTCTGTAGTGATGTTGTTATAAGAGAGGGGACATTTTCATGGTGTCTGGTATCACATAGTATCTGGCACAAGGCAAAGCACATCCTACATTTTTATCAAATTATTGTTGAATCAAATGAGTGTTATGTTTTCACCACTGAAACCTAGTTACTAGACTTAAACCTTCAAGGATCAGAAATGATCACATCTTGAAGGTAGAGGGAGGTAGGCAACCTCGGTAGAAGGATGAGCAGGGCTGTGGCTACGTTCCCCAAGAAAGCTCTGGAAAGATAGGGCTCTTTGCTCAAGTGAGCTGGGGAAGCATGCATACTTTCTCATCTTGAACAGTCCCAATTACCATTAGCATATTAAAAGCTCTGAGCATCTCTGCAGCAAAAAGGCAATAACAGCAACAGTCACTTCTATTTAATCCTCTGGTCCCCAAACTTTTTATGCCTCCAATTCTTTCTCTAAAATTTATTAACATACTTCGGCACCAGAGTTTTAGAGAACACAGCTAGAGAGGGATAAGCTCAGAGTTTGAACAGCTTCATTTTGCCTCTTACTTTGGACTCCAGACCTGTCATATAAACCTTCTGCTACTCCGCTTCCTCTTCGATAGAGCCATTGTCTTCACAGGACCATTAGGACTAAGATCATTTAAGTTCCCCTTCTTATGACGTTGCTGTTGAAGATTGTCCCTGGAAAGCTGAGCCAGCACCACCGTAAACAACCACCTCTCTCAACGTGAGAGTCATTTACACTTTCATTCACTTTTCCACTATATTTTTAAACTTTGGGGAAATCACCTTAGATGTGGTAGTCGAAGTCTACGACTAAGTAGATAGCCTACGTCTTAGTTTAGACCACTATCTCCCTAGTCCTCCCATTTATCTACACAACAAATATTTATTGAGTCCCTGCCATGTGACAATGAACACAATGCTGGAGATACAGTTGTGATCAAGATAGACAGAAGATGGCAGCCCTCCTTGAACTTTCTGTCCAGATGGGGAGACAGACAATCAAATAAGCCATTATAATTTGGGATGATATATACTATAACATTAACAATTAATATTTATTGTGTGCTTACTAAGTGCTGATGGACATTGTTATCATATTCAATTTATAACTGTTGAAACTGAGACAAAGGGTGATTACAAGAAGTATATGGTACTAGGAAAACATGAAGCAGAGGACTCAAAGGTGTGTCTTCTGAGACCTGAAGGTGGGATAAGAGTCAGTCAGGTGAAGAAGTGCAGGATGAGTGTTCCAGTCTGAGAGGAGGGAGAGGGGGTGATGGTGGGAGAGAGAGAAAGAGGGGGATTGTAGGACCCAAGAGTCTTGGGGAAAGCAAGAGGCATCTACAGCAAGAGTAGGGTGTTTGAGGTCTGTGTGTGTGGGACTTGGAGTGGGTGGTGGAGACAGATTATGAGCAAGAGAGGTGAATACAATAGTTCAATCAAGAAGAGCATTTCAACCACTTTAAAAACTTAACTTTACACTTGAAGTAAACAGAAATCAACAAAGGACTCTGAAAAAACAGTGTTTAGATCAGTTGCTCTTGCTGCATTTTAGAGAGACCTCCTGGCTTCAGTGTAGAGAAGGGATTAGGGAGCGACAACCCCGGAGACTTAGCTTGAGGACTGCCATGGTAATCAAGGTAAGAGAAGGTGGCCCCCAGAAACAGGATAGAGGTGGTAATGATAAAAGGGACTTAGCTTGACAAAACATTTGAAAGGAGAAAGACAATGAGTCTTGGTGAAATCAAAGCATCGAGGACGATGCCTGGCTTTTGCCTTGGATGGCTAGGTAAGTAGTAGTGCCATTCACATACCAGTGAAGAGAGAGCAGGTTTGAGGGGAAGGTGGTAGCTTTATTTCAGGGCATGATGGATTTGAAGACTCTATAGGACATTATCCAACTGGATATATGTAGTAGAATACTTGGAAGCATGGATGAGAAGCTCAGGGAGCAATCTAAGCTCAATATAGCCTTGCACTTGGTACAGAAGAACACAGACACCTTCTAGGATGCAGAAGAAGCAAGAGAAAGTACCCATTTGAACACTTCTGGATCCAGATGCAGTTGGCATTCAAAGTGTAGAGACCATGGATCAAGGAACAAGAAAAGGAACAGAACATTTATAGTCAAGCAGCCACCAGCTTGACTTTCCCACTGTAGTAGATGCTCTCAATTCCTTGCCCCCATCTCCTTGGCTCATCTGTAACCTTAGCCCACTGATAACTTCCTGCCTGAAACATTTGAGTTCTGCTTCTCCACTCAGGGCTTTCTCCAGAGTTAATGCTCCTCAACCAAGGAAGAAGTGAAATTGATAACTCAGCTTCCTTTTTCTCAGTGGACTGTTTTGAGGAAACGAATGTTTCCATTCTACAAGGCAAGCTCCTGTGGGGTCGAGGATGTTGCCCTCAGTGCTAGCTAGGTCACTAACACACATGCCTTTTACTTTTTTTCCATTTATGTCTCAGTTTCCCAATACCTTCATTTTGGCTTCCTGGGATCAATTCCCAAATGATTTACCTATACTGCAATCATTGATTGACTTGGGATTTGCTTTTGGAAAATGCCAAGCGAAAATCAAGACACCAGCTTATAGTCACATATTTGCTTCTCTATTTCACATTTCTTGGATAATATAAAGATGAAAAAGGGTTGAAGGAAAATTTGATAACCAAACTGGTGTTAAATGGGTGAAGCTGGAACATCTTCTTGTGGAGCAACAAGGAAACAGGAAAAGAATAATGAGGTCATATCAAAAGAATAATGAGCTTGAAAGGGCTCCCACTGACTATATCTGTGACAATTTGAGAATAGAAAAGAAAGAAAATGGAAATAAAATGTATGTGTCTATGATGATACCAAATATGGGGGAAAATAATGGCATTCACCACCAATGGAAGTGACTTACATTAACTTCTTGATGTAAAAGTGGTTGCCAAAAGACAGAGAATAGAGAATGCATTTGGGCATTTTAAAATAATGGATTAATGAAAGAAAGTTCTATACACAGAATTTTGAGCCAATAAATGCAGAATCCACTAAAATTTTAGAAATTGCATTCTGCATCCCCTAATGAGATAGGCTAATTCAATCAAATCACCACTGGAAACTGAGCACATTAGGTGAAAAGTTCACTAAGCAACTAGTCATCCGCATGACACCAACGAATCAGGTCCCAAACTACCTGCTAATTGTAAAAGGACTTCAGCAATACAGCCATCAAAGACAATGCCTGGTATTTGGTTGGATCTAGGTTTAAAGAAAACAGCTATAAAGAGTATTTTGGGGAAAATTATAGAAATTTGAATATGATATCAGGGGACTGCAGCTAATTTTGTTAATGTGTGATAATGCTTTAGTAATGTATTTAGGAGAGAATCCTTATTTGGGAAAATGCATACAGTAGTATCTAGCAATGAAGAAGAAACATTCAAATTATTGAGAGAACATGATGTATATGCATATGGTTAAAGCAAATATGTTAATAACCTATCTATGTTGTGTGTGTATAAAAGTATTCATTGTAGAACCTTTTCTCCTTCTCTGTATGCTTGAATATGTTCATAGTAAGGATTTTAAATTGTGTTACTTTACCATCAAAAAATTAGTTGACTTTTGTGAAGTATGAATTTTCAGTTTTTGTTTTCTCTTTCAATTTTGGTTTGCTTTTATTTTTTTCTTTAATATTTTCTCACCTACAGGTATGCGATATTGGGCCGAGTCTTTGTGTACATGCTTTTAATTTTTGCCATCTAATTTTCAAATTCCTCTTCTTTTTTGGCCTGCTATGGTCCAGGTGTTTTCTGTGACTGCATTTTCATTTCAGTTGCCGAGGTCTACACCAGTAAATAGGATGCGGACTGATATAAATCTTCTCACTGGCGTTGGGTAGGCCAACATGTATTTTTCCCAACTTGCCCTCTTGTGATATTACTTTTCAATAATATCACATAACAATATTTTTCCCAACTTGCCCTTTTGTGTATATTGGGGGAAGGGAAGTGAAGGTACAGGGATGCTGGAGAGGAACCAGGCTTTAGAAATATCTAAAATGGCTGTATTTCTTTCAACAAATTGAAAATAAAATAAGTCTTATACGGCTAATGGACATGTAAATTGGTATAACCTTTCTGGAGGGCAATTTAGCAATGTCTCAAAAGTCTTAATATTCTACATAAACTTTAATATTTCAATTTATATGAACTTACACTGAGGAAATAGTAATGGACAGTGTTCACTGAGGCATGAATATCTTTGTGGTAAGAACCGGAAAGTGAAAGTGAAGTCACTCAGTCATGTCCGACTCTTTGCGACCCCATGGACTGTAGCCTACCAGGCTCCTCCCTCCATGGGATTCTCCAGGCAAGAGTACTGGAGTGGGTTGCCATGTCCTTCTCCAGGGGATCATCCCGATCCGGGGATCAAACCCGGGTCTCCTGCATTCCAGGCAGACACTTTAACCTCTGAGCCACCAGGGAAGCCCATTACATATACATTCCTTTCAATTCTCCTAGGGTTACCTAATAATTTGTTATTATTTGTATTCAGTGTTTACATAAATATGACTGACTTTATATGATGACTAACATTATTCACAGTTGAGTTAATGCAGTGTAATTTCTGAAAACTTTTATTTTTCCTGTGGCTCATGATTGCCTCAATTTTGCTTCCTTAATTAGAAAAAAATATGCAGACCAGTAATTCGTCTCCAGACTCTCTAAAACCTAAAAACCTCTTGACCCTATATTTATAAACACATGATAATGTATCTGTTTTCCTTTCTGAGACATTCCACCTGAACTATCACCTTTAGGCATTTCTTGTTGACCTCATGCTATTCTCCCTTCTCTCTTCTATATGGTTATGTGTTAGCAACTTTATCATTACTCTTTAAGTAAAATAAAATGACCTCTTCCCCCATCGACAACAGGCTCTACCTGTCAAGAACCAGAAATCAGTCTAAATGTCTAACAATAACTAAATTAGCATACATCTCTGCTGTAGACTAAGTTGTGTCCCCTCAAAACTTATAAATGGAAGCCCTCACCCTCAATGGGACTATATTTGGAAAGAGGGCCTTTCAGAAGATAATGAAGGTTAAGTGAGGTCCTAAGAATGGAGCCCTAATCTGATAGGACTGATGTCATTACAAGAAGTAGTAATACCAGGAGTCTACACACCAGAGAAATGGCCACGTGAAGAAACAACAAGAAGGCAGCTGTCTGCAAGCCAAGAAGAAAGTCCTCACTAGAAACCAACCTTGATCTTGGATGTCTGCATTGTGCACTGCAAGGAAATAAATTCTGTTGTTTAAACCATGTAGTCTATGGTATTCTGTTGTTTAAACCATTCTGTCTGTGGTATTCTAGCAGCCTAATGCACCCCCAAAGGGAATAGTAATGATGATGGTGATACAAACAGATGCTTATATAGTACTGACTATGTATCAGGCAGAGCTCTATGTTCTACACAAATGTTAATTGACTTAATCTACTCAAGAAGATTATGTGGGGGTTCTTTTATTATTTCAATTTTATAAATGAGAAAATTGAATCACATCGAGGTTATGGAATTAACCCATGGCCATACATCTAGTAGGTAGAATTGAGCCTAGGCAGTCTGGCTCTAGAGGCCACGCTCTAAACCACAAATGCTACATCTTTAAGAAAACATTGAAAATTATGGTATAAATGGGTACTTCTCAATGGCTTAGCAGGAAAGAGTTCACCTGAAATGCAGGAGCTGCAGGAGAAGAGTTTGATCCCTTGGTTGGGAAGATCTCCTGGAGGAGAGCATGGCAACCCACTCCAGTATTCTTGCTCAGAGAATCCCATGGACAGAAGAGCCTGGAAGGCTATAGTCCATAGGGTTGCAAAGAGTTGGACATGACTGAAGCAAGTTAGCACACACAACTGAATATAAAGATGATAGTAGACACTTTTGAAAGTTATAATATATACAGTGATGTGTATAATTTCATATCAGTACATATATGTAACTAATGTTCCATATATATGTATATCTTCCAAAAATTATCTGTGGCCATCTCTGAGTGATAGAAATAACAACTCTTTTTTTTCCCTTTCTTGGCTATTATATATTTTACACAGTAAATCTGTGCTTAATTTCATTTGAAATTTATTATAACATATTTGCTTAGAGTGGGATATTTAAGTAGTTAAGTAAAAAGTAAGGTGAGGAATGAAGTGGAAGAAATTCATCCCTCTAGATGGAAAGGAGTAAAAATCAAAAGCTATGTTTTGAGGAGTAGGGTAGAATCTGAATGATGGCCAAGAAGGTTTAGTCAGAGACATCAAATTTGGGGTTGTTGAGAATCCAGAGTGGAAATTGAAATCAGCAATGTGCAGATCTTAAACCTATATGAGCAATTTATAATTTGTCACCATTTCTATTGACTAGTTTAGGATTTATGATTTGGCTAAATCCCTTCAATACAATTACAAATTCTGTGTGAATTGGTAACAAAGGAAACAATAAAAATATCGTAGCTGTTACAATTGTTGCTACATACTTGTGCTCCCAGATATGGAAAATAGTGACATTTATAGGTGACCTGGATAAGACACCATTTAGAAATGTTTTTTTCATAGCTCAGGAGCTGACAAGCAAATGGAGGGCACAGGGAGCCCTGGGACCCAGGGGACACTTGGGGGAGGGCTGGGGGAGTTTGGTAGTGGGAGGGGAGATTGACTTGCCTGGGGGCACTTGAGTATTAGAAAATGAAAGTAATTTCAACTGTCAAGGATCTGATAATCAGAGAAAACTAGTCCTGCTGTGCAAGTCACGTGTCCCTTTGGTGCTCAATTATGGCTAACTATAAAAATATTATAGGTCAAATTCCATCGTGTTGAACTTGAAGGAAAGTACGAGATCTTTTACTGGACTGGAATGTATTGTAATCAACATCATTCGAAATCTCATTGCCAGTACTTCTAGGTCATTCCCCTAAGGTCAAGGGCTGGACATAAAACAAAGCAGGAGCCAAATTCCCTCAAAGAGGAGGTGGTTCATTAAAGTTGCCCAAGCATGCAGACCAAGGCAGAAATGTGCTCTTGCAGAAGCCAATCCTCTTTCCTCTTTGACATTTCCCTTTTGGTTTTTCTTACTCTCCAAAGAATTGGGCCAATTACAATCCATTGTATTTTTTAATTTTAGAAGAATCATATTTCACTCCTTATTTGTGCTAGACTAGCTAGTGTGTTGTATTTCTTTTCCAGTTCACGTTACATCACACAGCCAGGTGTTAGATATTTTCATTATCACAAAACTGGTAAAAAAACATTGATTGTACTGACATTACATATACATATTACACACACAAATATATATGAGAAAATTTCAGTATAACAAGACCAAAAAGTACTATTACCATGGGCCATTGGTCAGAGCATAGAGATATTTTCATTGGACTAAATTTTGGGTTTCAGTGTGATTCATAATAATAGTATTTGTCTTATAATAATAATGTATAAACCCCCTATAGTATAATAAAAAGCAACATTTCCCAGTGAAGGAATTGAATTGAAAATATAAATGCGAGCCTCTAAAGCTTCTATAATACCAAAAGCTGATTGTGTATACGTGACTCAACTATGAAAGTTCTCGATGGTGAATGTTTAATAGGATTCCAAAGAATATCAAGGGAGTTTCATGTATTTACTCATTCAACACATTTTTTTTAGCACTTATTATATGCAGGCTATCATTCTAGGGTATCATAAGAATGAACGAAAAAGAGACAAATTTCTGCCTTTATGAAGATAACATTCTAGTAACTAGTAAATAAACCTAGAAAATAAATAAGATAAATAAGAAAGTGCTTCTATGTTAAAGAGAGACATATAATAAGGGAAGTAGTACTAAATGGGTTTTTTGGAGGGGGGAGGGTGTTGCAGTTTTAGAGAGTGTAAGGCGGGAACGAGTCTTTACATGAGACCCCTTTGTCATGTGACTATCCTTTAAGCAGCCCCTGCCCCATGCTCTGCTCATCTCTAACCTACGCATACCCTACAAATCTATTTTCTTTCCTTTTTTTAAATTTTGGTGTACTGCATGACATGTGGGATCTTAGCTCCCTGACTAAGGATCGAACCCTCACCCCTGGCATTGGAAACTCATAGTCTTAACCACTGGACCACCAGGGAAGTCCTTCACATCTTTTGATCACATAATCCCTTGCCTAATCTGTTGCTTCTTTCCAAAGATCAAAGAAGTAAACATGAAGAATAAGTAATTAACAAATGACCAGATCTCTTCCCTAGCTTCCCCTTCAGTAATCTCACGAACAAGCTGTGTGAATAAGATAGTATTTTAAAAAAAAAATCTTGCAGTCAACAAACCTGCACTCAGTGAGGAATGACAACACTGACCCCCATCTCAATGACTGACTGAGATTACTTTCCCTTTTTCCCTTTAAATCTTTCATGGCTGAGACGAATCTTCAGGGGTGGTTTTGGGGGGACACTGAGTCACCATCTCCCTAGATTGCCATCATTCTAATTAAAAGCAATTTTCTTGTCTACCAACATTTGCTCTCATGAGTGTTGGTCTTTGAGTGGCAAGCAGCAGGACCAGAGTTTGGTAAAAAGAAGTAAAGTTGGAAGCCTGCTCTAAGAATGTTACTTCTGAACAAATACCTGGAAAAAAAAAAAAAGGAACTAATGATGAGATTATCTGGGGAGAAGAATTCCAGGCAGAGGGAAAAGCGCTGAGGTCTGACTGTACCTGGCATGTTTCAAGAAAAGTCAGGAGACCAATATGGCTGGAGTAGAGTAACCAAAGGAGAGAATTGTGGAAGGGGAGAGACATAAATGGGGGCCACATTAGGTGGGGTCTTGTAGATCATGGTTAGAGCTTGAAGCCTCTGAAGGGCTTTGAGCAAAAGAAGCATGAGGACTAAGAAGATCTCCCAAGTAGTGTGATGGGCAATGTCACATATGAATAGTGCAACACTAGCCAAGTGTTCAACTTTTCTGATAATAGTGTGATGAGGTATATAAAACTTACTTTTAAGTAATAAAATATCAAGTGTGGCTCAGCTGGTAAAGAATCCACCTGCAATGTAGGAGACCTGGGTTCGATCCCTGGTTGGGAAGATCCCCTGGAGAGGGGAAAGGCTACCCACTCCAGTATTCAGGCCTAGAGAATTCCATGGACAGTAGAGTCTGTGGGGTCACAAAGAGTTGGACACGACTGAACAACTTTCACTTTCACTATTATGTAAATGACGAGAATGTTAGGTCCTCTTTCTATCTGAGGCTAAGAAAACAATCTATTTATAAGCTACAAGTTTCTTTAAATTGTTTTTAAGCCCAGATTGGTCAAATGATCAGAATTCAAACTAGCTAATCCCAGATATTAAATGGAAGCCATAGGCTGCATACTAAGCATTTATAGTGCATTTATGTTGCTGTTTTTTTCTTTTCAAGAGTATATCTTATTTTCAAATTACAAGCAAGTGACAGGTGATGGTGGACTTATTTGGTCAAACTAACTCTCCCACAGAAACAGTCTTAAAATCTGAGAAACAGTAAACACAAATACACTCACAACTATTTGAAAGTTCAGAAAACTGAATGGCCAACAGCAAACAGAAACTAGAGGGAGTCTTCCCTTAAAAGAGGAACTGTGAAGCAACAGTTAGAACTGGACATGGAACAAGAGACTGGTTCCAAATAGGGAAAGGAGTACGTCAAGGCTGTATATTTTCACCCTGCTTATTTAACTTATATGCAGAGTACATCATGAGAAATGCTGGGCTGGGTGAAGCACAAGCTGGAATCAAGATTGCCAGGAGAAATATCAATAACCTCGGCTATGCAGATGACACCACCCTTATGGCAAGAAGTGAAGAAGAATTAAAGAGCCTCTTGGTAAAAGTGAAAGAGGAGAGTGAAAAAGTTGGCTTAAAGCTCAACATTCAGAAAACTAAAATCATGGCATCTGGTCCCATCACTTCATGGCAAATAGATGGGGAAACAATGGAAACAATGAGAGACTTAATTTTGGGGGCTCAAAAATCACTGCAGATGGTGACTGCAGCCATGAAAATAAAAGATACTTGCTCCTTGGAAGAAAAGCTATGAGCAACCCAGACAGCATATTAAAAAGCTGAGACATTACTTTGCCAAGAAAGGTCCATCTAGTCAAAGCTATGGTTTTTCCAATAGTCACGTATGGATGTGAGAGTTGGACTATAAAGAAAGCTGATCACCGAAGAATTGATGCTTTTGAACTGTGGTGTTGGAGAAGACTCTTGAGCATCCTTTGGACTGCAAAGAGATCCAACCAGTCCATCCTAAAGGAAATTAGCTCTGAATATTCACTGGAAGGACTGATGCTGAAGCTGAAGCTCCAATACTTTGGCCACCTGATGTGAAGAACTGACTCAACTGGAAAAGACCCTGATGCTGGGAAAGACTGAAGGCCAAAGAAGGCAAGAGGAGAAGGCAACAACAGAGGATGAGATGGTTGGGTGGCATCACCGACTCAGTGGACATGAGTTTGAGTAAGCTCTAGGGGCTGGTGATGAACAGGAAAGCCTGGCATGCTGCAGTCCATGAGGTCGCAAAGAGTCAGACACGACTGAGCGACTGAACTGATTGACTGTGAAGCATAGGATTTGAAGTTTAGTGAGGGTCAGGCGACAGAAAGCCGAAGCCTTACAGGTGTGGGCAGCAGAATAAACCAATGGAGGAAGTCATGGAAGGGAGGGAGCCATACACAGACTTATACCTCAAGTCTACATGAAAAATCTAAATCACCCCTAGGCTGTAGACCAAAGCTCTTATTTTTAGGGGAACCCTCAGAGAGACCAGAAACCCTCAGGGAGTCCAGATGCTAATGCAATCAGCATTTAGAGGATGAGAAAGTCAGCAGAGATTTCACCTGCTGTTCCACACAGAGAAGACAGAACTGGAGTTTGAGTCTGGACAAAATAACTGCCTTATAGGACAAAGTTTGCCCTTAAGAGGAGAAAAATAAAAGTCAGGGTTTCTACAAACATACCACTTATAGTGTGTGGTGTCACTAAACATGTGAAGAAACAGGAAAATGTGACTCTTGGGTTCTTTCAGACACAGCTTCTAAACCGAATGAGGCTTTTTTCCCTCCCAACACCATATGTGTGGTGTCTTCTCCAACACCAACTCTCCAATTCTTAGATACTAACTCTTCATAATTAGAGGAGATGCCATAAGTTACGGGACTTAGTTTCTCAAACCTGCCCCGATTTCTGATGGTAGTCACAAGTCCCAGGGGGCACTCATAATTTTTACTGACCAGCTAGAAATGAATTTGATCATTCACCTGAATGACTCGCAGAACTCAGGGAAGTGCTTTTCTTACCAATACCAGTTTATTATAAAGGATACAATCAGGGCTTCAAAGGTGGCACTAGTGGTAAAGAATCTGCCTGCCAATGAAGGAGACACAAGAGATGAGGGTTCGATCCCTGGGTCAGAAAGATCCCCTAGAGGAGGAAATGGCACTGCACTCCAGTATTCTGACTGGGAGAATCCCATGGACAGAGGAGCCTAGCAGACTACAGTCCATGGGGTCACAAAGAGTTGGATACGACTGAGTGTCTGAGCACACGCAATACAGCCAAATGGAAGAGATACAAAGGACAAGTTATTGGGTGGGGAGACACAGTTTCCATGGTCTCTTTGGGTATGTCACCCTCTCAGCACTTTGTGAGCTCACCAACCTGGGAATTTTCCACATTAGGAGTTTTTATGAAGTTATAATTAGAAGTCCAGTTCAGGTCAGTTACTCAGTCATGGCTGACTCTTTGTGATGCAGCACGCCAGGCTTCCCTGTCCATCACCAACTCCGGGAGTTTGCTCAAACTCACGTCCTTTGAGTCAGTGATGTCATCCAACCATCTCATCCTTTGTCGTCCCCCTCTCCTCCTGCCTTCAATCTTCCCCAGCATTAGGGTCTTTTCCAATGAGTCAGTTCTTCGAATCAGGTGGCCAAAGTATTGGAGCTTGAGCTTTAGCATCAGCCTTTCCAATAATATTCAGAGTTGATTTCCTTTAGGATTGACTCCAAGGGACTCTCAAGAGTCTTTGCCAGCACCACAATTCGAAAGCATCAGTTCTTCAGCCCTCAGCCTTCTATCTTCTCTATTTCATTAGCATATCAGACACTTATTACTCAGGGGATTTTGAGGGCTTTAGGAGCCCTATGCCAGGACCTGGGGCCAAAGATCAAATATTTTTCATTATATCACAGTGATCTAACATATACCGCAGTGTTCACTGCAGCATTGTTTACAATAACCAGACAAGGAAGCAAGTTTAATGTCCATTGACAAATGAGTGGATAAAGAAGATGTGGTACATAGACACAAAGGAATATTACTCAGTGACAACAAGGAACACAATTGGGTCATTTGTAGTGATATAGATGAACCTAGAGTCTATCATGCAGAGTAAAGCAAGTTAGAAAGAGAAAAACAAATATATATTAACAGATATGTATGAAATCTAGGAAGTGGTACTGATGAACCTATTTTAAGGGAAGGAACAGAGATGCAGCCGCACTAGAGGTGGACTTGTGGACGCAGTGCGGGAGGGAGACGGTGGGATGAGTTGAGAGAGTAGCAGGGACATGTACATACTACCATATGTAAAACAGACAGTGGAAATCCGCTGTATAGGTCAGGGAGATCAGCTCAGTGCTCTGTGATGACCTAAAGGAATGAAATGGGGGAAGGTAGGAGAGAGAATTAAGAGGGAGGGGATATATGTACACATACAGCTCGTTCACCATACTGTCGAGCAGAAAGTTAACATGACATTGGAAAGCAATTACACTTCAGTAAAAAATAAATTTTAAAAGGGATCCACATCAAGGAAAAAATGATCTTTAGAAACCAACCTTAAAATGATGCAAGTTTTGTAATTAAACAGGTAAAACCTTGATGTAGACATAATAAATATGTTCTAGGACTTAAAGGGAGATATACGCAAATTACATGAACATATGGGAGTGTCAGCAGAGAAGTAGAAACTATTATAAAGAGCCAAAGGGAAAATTCAGTGCGAGAAAGAACAATAACTGAAAATTTTAAAATATGAGATGGGTCTAATTGAACATAGACCTATCTATCTCCAATGAGATTGGAGATAATAGTAGAAAAAAATTAGTAAGCTTGAATGTGTATCAAAAAACTATGCACTGAAGAGAGTACAGAAAAAGTAAGATTGAAGAAAAATGAAAAGAGCCTTAATGACCTATTGAACAGCATTAAGCAATTTATCACATATGTAATGGAATTCCGAGAAGAGAGAATGAGACAGAAGAAGTACTTGAATTATTAATGGCCTAAATATTTCCAAATTTGGTGAAAGAAATCGGTTTATAGACCTAAGAATCTCACCAAACCCCTAGAAGGATAAATGCAAAAGAAATTAGATACAGTTACATAAAAGTCAAACTTCTGGAAAACCAGTGATAGTAACAAAATCTTGAAAGTAGGCAAAAAGAAATGACATGTTGTGTAATAGGACAAGAATAATTGTTGACTTCAAAAGAAAGAGTGAAGGCCAGAAGACATGGTACAACATTTAGATACTGCTGAAAGGCAAAACTGGTTGACTCAGTTTTCTATATACAATGAAAATACTATTCAAAATTGAAAGCTAAGAATAAGACATTTTAAGGTGAATAAAAACCAGGTATATTTGTTACCAATAGACTTGCACAGCAAGATATGGTGAATGAAATTTTTCTGGCTGAAGAGAAATGACACCTGAATCTAAATGAAAAAATGGAGGTTTCTAGAATTAGAAAATACGTGGGCATATATAAAATATAGAGAGATGATAGGAAGATATGGAGCTATAGCTATATCAACACATAAAGTACTTTCAGATAAAATATATGTACTATATAATGGATTCTTGTTATTCACGGTAATTATGTTGTATAAGGTAGTCAAGAACATTGAATTAGCAAATACTGAATCATTGTTTCTAGGGGAAAAAACAAGAGTAGGTTCCTGTGAACCTCTGATCATGTTTTTATTCATTCCATATATAATTTTATTTTATCTATGTTTCTGCTTCCAGACAAGTTATTTAATATATATCATTGTTTCATTAGCATTGAACTCGGCCAGCAGAATTATAACATATGCCTGAATGAAGCTTATCTCACACATATGTTTTCCCACAGCCTTCTTGTGTTTAAGAAATGGATAGAACTTCAGACCAACACTTGAGGGTTATTCTAGACAGCAAAATCACCAAAATATGCATAAAAATGCCACAGATACAGTACTAAATAGACTGTGGAAAGGACACTTGTTCACAGTATGAGAGCTGAAGTAACACAGCAGAGCACAGCTTCATTTGAGCTCAAATAAGAATGTGTGCACCACGTGATTCCCATCATTCACCTCTGTGCTTATGTCTGCAAATGACCCTGAAAGAGCTGTGAGTACTGATTTTGGGTTACAGAGACATTTTAGTGGGTAGGTGAATTTGCAAATAAAGAAACCATGAAAAATCAAGATGGACCATACATATATTCTTTTCTCTTAAAAATACATATGACAATTTGCCACTTATAAGATTATAATACTGTATGTAAGATTTTAACACAGGTACTTGGACTGCAAGGAGATCCAACCAGTCCATTCTGAAGGAGATCAGCCCTGGGATTTCTTTGGAAGGAATGATGCTAAAGCTGAAACTGCAGTACTTTGGCCACCTCATGCGAAGAGTTGACTCATTGGAAAAGACTTTGATGCTGGGAGGGATTGGGGGCAGGAGAAGAAGGGGACGACAGAGGATGAGATGGCTGGATGGCATCACTGACTCGATGAAGGCGAGTCTGAGTGAACTCCGGGAGTTGGTGATGGACAGGGAGGCTTGGCGTGCTGCTATTCATGGGGTGGCAAAGAGTCGGACACGACTGAGCGACTGAACTGAACTGAACTGACAGTTAGTATAACTAAAATACTAAAGAATGAGGGGGTAGATAAATCTGTACTGATTAAAGATAATTGTGCTTTATATTAAGAAATATATTATTAATGCTAAATAGATATGAAAGTTAACAATGCATATTGTAATCCCTAGAGCAATCACCAAAATATAATGCCAAAAATTTAACTACCAAATTTATATATTTTATATAAATGTAAAGTATTGCTAAAACATCAATGGAGGAAACAAAATAGAATGCTAAAATATTCTATTACTCCCTCAAAAATGCAGGAAATGAGTAATAAATATACATGAAATACAAAAGAAACCCAGCAAAATAGCAGACTTGAGACTAACCATATTAATAATTACATTAAAATGAAAACACTGCATACATCAATAAAAACCATAAATTGATAAGATCAATTTTAAAATTCTCAAAAAGGAAGTTTTACCTCTCTATACTGGCTATAAAAGATGCACTTTAATACAAAACAGAAATAAGTTGTATGTAAAATAATGAAAAATGCTTTATCATGCAAATATTACTCATATGACAGCTGGAGTGCCTATATTAATATCAGACAAAATAAACTTTGAGACATGGAGTTTTATTAGAGATAAAGCATAACATTTCATGATAATATGAGTCAGTTCACCAGAACGGTATAACAATTTAAAATGTGTACTGGCTTAATTTTACCTCAAAATACATGAAGTTAAAACTTAGAGAACTAAAGGGAGAAATAGATAAATGCACAGTGCTAGCTGAAATTTATAGCATTCTTTTCTTAGTAATTGATAGAACAACAGGACAAAATAATTGGTAAGAATTTTAGAAATTGGATCACTGTTAACCATCTTGACTACATTACATTTGTACAATGCTGCCCCTAATGCAGAATGTACATTCATTCTCAGGAAACATGAGATATTCACTAGAAAAGACCATAGGTTGGGCTTATAAAAGGCCTCAGCATAATTCAAATTGATTTACATCTTATAGAGTATGTTCTCTGATCACAAATAATTTAAATAATAAATCAAGAACAATAAGCTATCTAGAAAAGTCATAAATATTTAGAAATAAAACATTAAATTTCTATAAACCCATGGATCAAAGAAGAAATCACAAGAGAAGTATAAATAATTCTTATCTGAATGATAATGAAAATTCAATGCACCAAAAAGTTGTATGATGTAACTAAAGAACTGATTTAACTGATATGATGATTTTAAATGTTTATGTTTGAAGAGAAGAAAGATATAATAATCTTTATGATGCTAGAAAAAGATGGATAGAACAAAGTCATAGTAGTAGAACAAAGAAAATAATAAAGAGCAGAAATCAATACAACAGAAAGAAGCAAAACAGAGAATAATTAAAAGCTAAAGACAATTCTTTAAAAATGTTAATAAAATCAGTACTCCCATAATAAAACTGATTAAGGGGAAGAAGAAAAGAATACAAAACAAACATCAGGAATAAGTAAGGTCTCAAGATACAAGGTCCATATACTAAGATCAATTATATTTCTGTGTACTAGAAACAAAAAAACTGGACAATTAAAGTCAACTCCACTTATAATAGCATCAGAAAACACAAAATACTTTGGAATAAACATAACATAAGGTAAGCAAAATCTCCATACTGAAAACCATTAAATCACTGAGACAAATTAAAGATGACCTAAATAAATGGATAGCTATACCAATTCATAGATTGGAAAACTCAATATTATTGATACTGCTTATCCTCAAATTAACCTCCAGATTCAATTCAACCAAAATCATAATATTGCCAGGATTTCTTAAAATAAAAGTTGAAAAGCTGATCCCAAAATTTATATGTAAATGCAACCGATGTAGAGTAACTAAATGATCCAGAAAAACAGAACCAAGTTCAAGGACTTAACATATACTATTGCCTTCAAAAGTTGCTACAAAGCCACAATCATCAATTCAATGAGGTACTGGAATAAAGATAGCCAAATAGATCAATAGGTCAGAATGGAGAATCCAGAAATAGATCCACACATATGTGGTAAATCGATATTTGACAAAAATGTCAAATCAATTCAGTGTGGGAATGGAAAGTGCTTTTTAACCAACAATGCTAGAATAAGTGGATATCCACACAGAAAGGGAAAAGGATATTAATCCTTTCCTAATACCATATAAAAAAGTTAATTTTAAATGATAAAAAGTTGAGCATGAAAAATTGTGGCTTTTAGAAGAACAGCGTTTTTGGGGGAAAAAACCCAACAAACAGAGCTTCATAATGGGATAAATAAATATTTCTTAGAGAAAGCAATAACCAAAAAAAGAAAACTGATGTCATACATATCAAAATTGAAAAGGTCTGCTCAGGAAAGGTACTGCTAAAGACAAAAAATTGACAATCCACAGACTACGGAGAAAATATTCACAAAACATATATCTGACAAAGGGCTTGTATGCAAAATAAAGAATCCAATTTGTAAATGGGCAAAGGAGAGACATTTCACAAAAGGAGATATGCAAATAATCAAAAAACTCATGAAAAAGTATTCATCATTATTAATCATAGTTGTAGAGGAAGAGTTAATGAATGTCATAATGAGATACTTCTAAATGCCTACCCCAATGGCTGAAATTAAAAAGATAGTTCAGCTGAGTTGCTCAGTCGTATCCAACTGTTTGTGACCCCATGGACTGCAGCACGCCAGGCCTCCCTGTCCATCACCAACTCCCGGAGTTTACACAAACTCATGTCCATTGAGTCGGTGATGCCATCCAACCATTTCATCCTCTGTCGTCCCCTTCTCCTCCTGCCCTCAATCTTTCCCAGCATCAGAGTCTTTTCAAATGAGTCAGCTCTTCTTATAAGGTGTCCAAAGTACTGCAGTTTCAGCTTCAACATTAGTCTTTCTGATTAACACTCGGGACTGGTCTCCTTTAGGATGTACTGGTTGGAATTCCTTGCAGTCCAAGGGACTCTCAAGAGTCTTCTCCAACACCACAGTTTAAAAGCATTAATTATTTGGTGCTCCGCTTTCTTCACAGTCCAACTCTCACATCCATACATGACCACTGGAAAAACCATAGACTTGACTAGACAGACCATGTTGGCAAAGTATTATCTCTGCTTTTCAATATGCTCTCTAGGTTGGTCATAACTTTCCTTCCAAGGAGTAAGCATCTTTTAATTTCATAGTTGCAGTCACCATCTGCAGTGATTTTGGAGCCCAAAGAAATAAAGTCTCTCACTGTTTCCACTGTGTCCCCATCTATCTGCCATGAAGTGATGGGACCAGATGCCATGATCTTTGTTTTCTGAATATTGAGCTTTAAGCCAACTTTTTCACTCTCTTCTTTCACTTTCATAAAGAGGCTCTCTAGCACCTCTTTGCTTTCTGCCATAAGGGTGGTGTCATCTGCATAGCTGAGGTTATTGATAGTTCTCCTGGCAATCTGGATTCCAGCTTGTGCGTCATTCAGCCCAGCATTTCTCATGATGTACCCTGCATATAAGTTAAATAAGCACGGTGACAATATACAGCCTTGACATATTCCTTTCCATATTTGGAACTAGTCTGTTGTTCCATGTCCAGTTCTAACTGCTGCTTCCTGACCTGCATACAGGTTTCTCAAGAGGCAGGTCAGGTGGTCTGGTATTCCCACCTCTTTCAGAATTTTCCACAGTTTGTTGTGATCCACATAGTCAAAGGCTTTGTCATAGTCGATAAAGCAGAAATAGATGTTTTCCTGGAACTCTCTTGCTTTTTCCATGATCCAGCGGATGTTGGCAATTTGATCTCTTGTTCCTCTGCCTTTTCTAAATCCAGCTTGAACATCTGAAAGTTCACAGTTCACGTACGGTTGAAGCCTGGCTTGGAGAATTTTGAGCATTACTTTACTAGCGTGTGAGATGAGTGCAATTGTGTGGGAGTTTGAGCATTCTTTGGCATTGCCTTTCTTTGGGATTGGAATGAAAACTGACCTTTTCCAGTCCTGTGGCCACTGCTGAGTTTTCCAAATTTGCTTGCATATTGAGTGCAGTTCACTTTCATAGCATCATCTTTCAGGATTTGAAATAGCTCAACTGGAATTCCAGCACATCCACTAGGTTTGTTCATAGTGATGCTTGCTAAGGCCCACTTGACTTTGCATTCCAGGATGTCTAGCTCGGTGAGTGATCACACCATCATGATTATCTGAGTTGTGAAGATCTTTTTGTATAGTTCATCTGTGTATCCTTGCCACCTCTTCTTAATATCTTCTGCTTCTGTTAGGTCCCTACCACTTCTGTCCTTTATTGAGCCCATCATTGCATGAAATGTTCCCTTGGTATCTCTAATTTTCTTGAAGAGATCGCCAGTCTTTCCCATTCTATTGTTTTCCTCTATTTCTTTGCACTGATTACTGAAGAAGGCTTTCTTCTCTCTCCTTGCTAATCTTTGGAACTCTGCATTCGAATGGGTGGATCTTTCCTTTTCTCCTTTGCTTTTTGCTTCTCTTCTTTTCACAGCTATTTGTAAGGCTTCCCCAGACAGCCATTTTGTGTTTTTATGTTTATTTTTCTTGGAGATGGTCTTGATCCCTGTCTCCTGTACAATGTCACAAATCTCTATCCATAGTTCATCAGGCATTCTATCAAATCTAATCCCTTGAATCTATTTCTCATTTCCAATGTATAACCATAAGGGACTTGATTTAGATCATACCTGAATGGTCTGGTGGTTTTCCCTACTTTCTTCAATTTGAGTCTGATATGGCAATAAGGAGTTCATGATCTGAGCCACAGTCAGCTCCTGGTCTTGTTTTTGCTGATGTATAGAGCTTCTCCATCTTTGGCTACAAATAATATAATCAATCTGATTTTGGTATTGACCATCTGGTGATGTTCATGTGTAGAGTCTTCTCTTGTGTTGTTGGAAGAGGGTGTTTGCTATGACCAGTGTGTTCTCTTGGCAAAACTCTATTAGCCTTTTCCCTGCTTCATTCTGTACTCCAAGGCCAAATTTGCCTGTTACTCCAGGTGTTTCTTGACTTCCTACTTTTGCATTCCAGTCCCCTATAATGAAAAGGACATCTGTTTTGGGTGTTAGTTCTAAAAGGTCTTGTAGGTCTTCATAGAATCATTCAACTTCAGCTTCTTCTGCATCACTGGTGGGAGCATAGACTTGGATTACCATGTTATTGAATGGTTTGCCTTGGAAACAAACAGAGATCATTCTGTTGTTTTTGAGATTGCATCCAAGTACTGCACTTGGAATGTTTTGTTGACTATGATGGCTACTCCATTTCTTCTAAGGGATTCTTGACCACAGTAGTAGATATAATGGTCATCTGAGTTAAATTTCATGCAAAGATGGGCACAATAAAGGATGGAAACGGTATGGGCCTAACATGTATGAATGTGAGAGTTGGACTATAAAGAAAGCTGAGTGCTGAAGAATTGATGCTTTTGAACTGTGGTGTTGGAGAAGACTCTTGAGAGTCCTTTGGCCTGAAAGGAATTCCAACCAGTCCATCCTAAAGGAGATCAGTCCTGGGTGTTCATTGGTAGGACTGATTTTGAAGCTGAAACTCCAGTACTTTGGCCACCTGATGCAAAGAGCTGACTCATTTGAAAAGACCCTGATGCTGGGAAAGATTGAGGGCAGGAGGAGAAGGGGACGACAGAGGATGAGATGGCTGGATGGCACCACCGACTCAACGGGCATGGGTTTGGGTGGACTCTGGGAGTTGGTGATGGACAGGGAGGCATGGAGAGCTGCGGTTCATGGGGTCGCAAAGCATCGGACAGGACTGAGCTGAACTGAACAGAAGCAGAAAATATTAAAAAGAGGTGGCAAGGATACACAGATGAACTATACAAAAAAGATCTTCACAACTCAGATAATCATGATGGTGTGATCACTCACCGAGCTAGACATCCTGGAATGCAAAGTCAAGTGGGCCTTAGCAAGCATCACTATGAACAAACCTAGTGGATGTGCTGGAATTCCAGTTGAGCTATTTCAAATCCTGAAAGATGATGCTATGAAAGTGAACTGCACTCAATATGCAAGCAAATTTGGAAAACTCAGCAGTGGCCACAGGACTGGAAAAGGTCAGTTTTCATTCCAATCCCAAAGAAAGGCAATGCCAAAGAATGCTCAAACTCCCACACAATTGCACTCATCTCACACGCTAGTAAAGTAATGCTCAAAATTCTCCAAGCCAGGCTTCAACCGTACGTGAACTGTGAACTTTCAGATGTTCAAGCTGGATTTAGAAAAGGCAGAGGAACAAGAGATCAAATTGCCAACATCCGCTGGATCATGGAAAAAGCAAGAGAGTTCCAGGAAAACATCTATTTCTGCTTTATCGACTATGACAAAGCCTTTGACTATGTGGATCACAACAAACTGTGGAAAATTCTGAAAGAGGTGGGAATACCAGACCACCTGACCTGCCTCTTGAGAAACCTGTATGCAGGTCAGGAAGCAGCAGTTAGAACTGGACATGGAACAACAGACTAGTTCCAAATATGGAAAGGAATATGTCAAGGCTGTATATTGTCACCGTGCTTATTTAACTTATATGCAGGGTACATCATGAGAAATGCTGGGCTGAATGACGCACAAGCTGGAATCCAGATTGCCAGGAGAACTATCAATAACCTCAGCTATGCAGATGACACCACCCTTATGGCAGAAAGCAAAGAGGTGCTAGAGAGCCTCTTTATGAAAGTGAAAGAAGAGAGTGAAAAAGTTGGCTTAAATCTCAACATTCAGAAAACAAAGATCACGGCATCTGGTCCCATCACTTCATGGCACATAGACGGAGACACAGTGGAAATAGTGAGAAACTTTATTTTGGGGGGCTCCTAAATCACTACTGCGGAGAAGGCAATGGCAACCCACTCCAGTACTCTTGCCTGGAAAATCCCATGGGCGGAGCCTGGTGGGCTCCAGTCCATGGCGTTGCAATGAGTTGGACATGACTAAGCGACTTCACTTTCACTTTTCACTTTCATGCATTGGAGAAGGAAATGGTAACCCACTCCAGTGTTCTTGCCTGGAGAATCCCAGGGACCGGGGAGCCTGCTGGGCTGCCGTCTATGGGATTGCACAGAGTCAGACACGACTGAAGCGACCTAACAGCAGCAGCAGCAGCAGCAAATCACTACTGATGGTGACTGCAGCCATGAAATTAACAGACATTTACTCCTTGGAAGAAAAGTATGACCAGCCTAGGTAGCATATTAAAAAGCACAGACATTACTTTGCCCACAAAAGACCGTCTAGTCAAAGCTATGTTTTTTCCAGTAATCATATATGGATGTGAGAGTTGGACTATAAAGAAAGCTGAGTGCTGAAGAATTGATGCTTTTGAACTGTAGTGTTGGAGAAGACTCTTGAGCATCCCTTGGACTGCAGGGAGATACAACCAGTCATTCAAAAAGCAATCAGTCCTGGATATTCACTGGAAGGACTGATATTGAAACTGAAACTCCAATACTTGGGCCATCTGATGTGAAGAACTGACTCATTTGAAAAGACCCTGATGCTGGGAAAGATTGAAGGAGGCAGGCGAAGGGGATGACAGAGGTGAAATGGTTGGATGGCATCACTGACTCAGTGGATATGACTTTGAGTAAACACTGGGAACTGGTGATGGATAGCGAGGCCTGGCATGCTGCAATCCATGGGATTGCAAAGAGGTGGACATGACTGAGCGACTGAACTGAACTGAACTGAAATTCAGTATTAGGACAGAGACACCAAACTCCAGGCATTGGACTGCATTTGAAACACTAAGTACTTTAAAAAAAAAAACAGTCTCCAAGCTGAAACATGCTTTGTGGTCTTAGGGTTAGCATTCTGACAACAAATATCTGAGTGCCTGCCATGCCCAGGTTCTCTCCTGCATATCTCTTAGGAAAACCTTCAAGAATGACGGTGCGCCTGGGAATGGGTAGCTGGGTGAGTTTTCTTAGAGAGATATTAAAGTTGTTGACTTATAAAAAAAAATACACAGTGTGAGAGTTTTACCTGAGACAAAATGAAGACGATAGCATAGGAAATAGCATTTCAGATGGCTCTGAGAAACTGCTCCAAAGAGGTGGGGGGAAGGTTAGCATATATGTGATTTGGTGAAGGGGGTATAGATGCCATCAAACACATAGGTTTTGCAGAGGGTTTCTGCTAGTCACGAGGAGCAGTTGGCAAGTGCCAGTTTGTAGTTGACAAAGTGTTGGGAGTAGGTCACATAGGGGATGGGTCACCCCAAGACCTGACTGGCCCCAGCTGTGGCCTTCCTTGGGGCTGTGGCTGCACCACAACCTAGGCAGGCTCTCTGGTTGTTTGTTGCTCTTCTTCTTGTTGGACCCGTACAGACTCCTGTGCTCTTTACCAAAATCCTGTGAGGATAGAAAAGGATTTTTGTCTTATCAAAGCAACTTTTTAATATTCTTAGGGCTTTCCCTAAGAGAGTTTTCTGGGAAAATAAGGGATGGGGCCTCTTCTGTGGACAGGACATAAACGTATGGTTACCAGATGGTTCTGAGCTCATGGTTCTTTCCTGTCTCCTCCCAGCAATGGGATGCAATTGGCAAGACCCACCCTTCCAGCTTTGTGCAGAGTGATCATGTGAATGAAAGTAGATAAGGGGACATAGATGACTAATTGTGTGATGCATAGTTTGAGGACCCAATCAGCTGTTGCCAAAGCTCCTTCCTCTAAGGTCACTGGAGATAGTGAGGGAGAGTGGGAGGACCTCTCTCTCTTGAGAGACTTGATCCAGCAGTCTGGGAGATGAACCTTAATCACATTCCTTCACAGTACAAAGGACTTGTCCACACACTCAGATGTGAGAGAGCAGGAAAACTCGCCCTCACTCCCCAGTAGGAAGAACAATTAGCTTTCCAGGGGCCTCTGCCTCTCCCTGAAACAATATAGTGAGAGCAGTCTGAGATGGAGGAGAGGGGAGGTGAAAAGCATTTCTTCCACTGACACATTCCTAGCAATGTCCAGGAATCCCAGCCTCCTCCCCTAAGAGAAAAAGAACAAGGAAGCCGCATCAGTTACGAGGCCAGAGATTTGCCTTTCTCTTAACATGCATCACGGACTCGATGGACATGAGTTTGAGCAAGCTCCGGGAGCTGGTGATGGACAGGGAAGCCTGACATGCTGCAGTCTATGGGGTCGCAAAGAGTCAGACATGACTGAGCAACTGAACTGAACTGAACTAACATGTTTCATCTTTTTCACATTGTATCAGCGATTATGTCTTGTGTAGTTTCATTTGTTTTGAAACAATCATTAGCTTTTTAAAGTAAGATGTCTTTGATTTTGTCCTTTTTCTATCTCTGCTCCTCTCCTTCCCCCCATGACAGCCCCAAATACTTTAGTTAAAATTAACTCACCTTTTCTAAGAAGGTTGAGGGAATAAGAAGGGAAGAATCTGGCAGGAGGGTTTAGACAGCAGAGAGCAAAGAAAATTGTTTTAAAACCAGATCGAAAACTGTCTCTCTGGCTTCCCCTTTCTCTGTTCTTCACTTGGTCAAGTAAACCCTCGCCTGATTACAGTAAACATCTTCTTAACAGATCAAAAGGAGCGATTTTTAAAGGGAGTTGCTTACTCACAAAATTCATTATGGTAATGCCTGGTCTTATGCAGCGGAGCCTGTTCCCTCCCAGCCTCACTTTGATCTGCCACTGTGGCCTCATGTCTGTTCCCGCAGCTCATCTACATTTTGTTGGCGTCAGACTTTTTCAGTAAATAGGCCTCAGGTTGTGAACAGCCCAGCAGTATTAGAAGAGCTAGCCTAGAGACAGATTTTCCTTCCCATACCCTAAATATATGTGTTTTTTGAAACAACAACGCATGGTAGACGTTTAACTCCTCCTGGTATGAATGTAGAATTGTATAACCACTTTGGAAAACTGTCTGGTAGTTTTTTATGAAGCTAAATGTGTACCTATTCTTTAATTCTCCAATTTCATTCTCCCTTATTTGCACAACTGAAAGTAAATCAAATGTCCCCCAAAAGGCATGTATAAGAATGATTATTGCAGCTTTTTTTTTTTTTTCACAATAGCTGATAGCTGGAAATAGTCCAAGGGTCCATCAAGAGAAAAATCGATAAACCAACTGTGATATATTTATACAATGAAATAATACTCAGTGGAAAAAAAGTAGTGAACTACATATGCACACAAGAATACAGATATATCCCATAAACATGCAAAGTGAAAAAAAAGATACACAAAATGCATATTGTATTATTCCATTTATATGATGTTTTAAAACACACAAAAATCATTGAAGATGTCTTAGAAGTGTCACAAGGGAACTTTCAGGAGAGATAAAAATATTAGACTTATAATAGGGGTAAGGGTTGCATGAATATATCCAGTCACTAAAAATGTACAGCTAAGATTTGTGCATTTCAACATACACAGATCCCAGCAAAATGACAATAATAATAATCAAGTGAGAGATAGGGAGTAGGTAGATATATAGATGGTACAAAAATAGCAGAATGTTGATTGCTTAAGTAGGGTAATGGGTATAGAGAGGTTCAATATTGGATTTTATTTATTTTTAATACATTTGAAATTTTCTGTGAAATTGTTTCTGAAACAATTAAAAGCCAGCAAATTTAGTATTAGGGCAGAGACACCAAAGTCCAGGCACTGGACTCCATTTGAATTTTTCTAATTTTTTTAAATTTAAATATTAAAAAAAAAATTTCAAGTGCTTTTAAGGAAAACAGTTCCCAAACTAAAACATGCTTTGTGGTCTTCTTATTAGCACTCCAGCAACAAATACCTGAGTGCCTACCATGCCCAGGTTCTCTGCTGGATACTTCTTAGGAAAACCCTCAAGAATGTGGATGTCCTGGCAATGGGAAGCTAGGTGAGTTTTTTGAGGAGAAACATTTAAGTTGTTGACTTGAAAATAAAATGCATAACACGAATTTTATTTGGGACAAAATGAAGACTATAGCATAGGAAACAGCATTTCGGATAACTGCCTCCCTGAATTCGTCTCTTCACTAACTTCTAGGAAATTCACCCTGTGGTTGATAGCTTTTTCACTGGACCTCTCATGTCTGCAATACAGGTTTCTTGCAGAGCATGTTTTGTTATTAATGATAAAACAAATTATAGTGCGCCAGCCTCCTAAACCTCAAAGTACCTTACAGATGCATAATGAAGAATCAGGCCACCTGGACTCTGCACCCAGCAAAGCCACCTGAACCTATAAGAAGCCACCTGCAAAAAGAGTCATTTTGCCTGCACAGTCTCCCAGGACAGCTCAGGCTGGCATCGGTCCTTGGAGAGGGCAGACAAGTAACTGGGACTCTAATTTATGATGAAAGAACTTGACCCTTGGGAAGGCGGAGTGTTCTGATCTGATTTCTGCCAATGACTTACCTGGAGGGATCTCTCTATTGCTCAGTGTCCTGCTCAATAAAACTGATAGAAAATCATCTGTTTTGTTTTACCATCTGCCTGCAGCCACCAAGAGACCAATGGCCCAACTCAGCCTCCTAAATGCCTTTTCTCAATCCTCACTCTCCTTGGTCTCTCTGCAGCATCTAGAACATATGACCAACCTCTCCTGAAATTTTTAGAAACTCTTTCCTCTCCCAGCTTTTATCATGCGAGACTCTCTGTCTCCTCACCTCTTATATGTTCATTTTTTTGTCAACACTTTCAAATTAGGCTGTCCATTTCTTGGTCCCTCTTTCTTTTTTTCCTCCTTGATCATTAATGGAATTGTCTTCCCTGCTAATAACAAGGATGACGGTGAACAAGTAAACTCCTCTATGCTGGCTGTGCTTTACATTTGCTATCTCCTCAAACCTCACAGATTCCCGTGAACAAGGCAGGGCACCTCACCACATTCATTGAGATCACTTCTTTCACATTCTGCTTGCCTAGATTATTGCTCTATGAGGGTAGGGACCATATCCATCTTAGCGCACTTTGGTAACCACCTAGCCATGGGAGGATCTGCAGGTAGAGATGGGTATGATTCACCTTCTTTTACAGATAGCACTGTGTTTTATAGCTGTCCCTGATGTTTGGAGTGATTTCCCCACAGTCACAGAGCTAAGAATGTCAAATATCATCTAGTTTTCTGACGCCAAGCCCATTTATCTTCTTACTACCGTAAGCTGCAAAATATGCAGAAACCAGTACTTCTCTCTGTCATACTGCATAACTGGCAGCCATGCTTCGTAAGATCATGGGAGGGAAACTAGAGTTTATCTACTACTGTGTCTCGGATGTACCTGATCATAAGCATCTCTTGAAGTACTTGAGACTAATGCTGGTTTCTGGACTCCACTCTAGTTCTACTGCATACAAATATCCAGAGAAAGGGCCTAGGAAATTGGATGTTTAATCAGCTTCTTCCTCTCTGTCATTCTAAACACACTGCTTCTCTGGGGCTGTTGGACCTGGCTTCAATTCCAAAGGAGGAGATGAAAGCTATAAACCAAGAGGGACTCCACTTTGCCTACAGAGATAGAGGAAGAGAGCCCCAACTCCACATTTGGAAGTGATTTTTGGGTGTGTGTGTGTTTCTGTGTGTGCTCAGTCATGTTTTTGTATCCAACTCCTTGTAACCCCATAGATTGTAGCCTGCCAGGCTCCTCTTTCCATGGAATTTTATAGGCAAGAATACTGGAGCCGGTTGCCATTTCCTATACCAAGGGGATCTTTCTGACCCAGAGATCGAACCCGTGTCTCTTGAGCCTCCTGCATTGGCAGGTGGATTCTTTATCATTGTGCCCCTTGAGAAGCCCTCAATAGGGAAATCAAGCAAACAAATTCAAACCAGTGGCTCTTCAAACGTGACCTCAAGTCCATCAGCATCACCTGGGAACTTGTTAGAAATGTGAATTCTCAGGCCCAGACCCAGTCCTATAGAATCCACAACTGAATCAACATTGACACTGACTTCTCTTCTGCAACTCTTTCCAGTGTTAATCAGCCATTGTTATAAAGAACTTATATCTCCCCTGTTCTCGAAGCTCATTTTTTTCTTATTCTGAAACCAGCACTTCATAGATTTGGGTTTTATGTCTCTTGGTGAACCAGATAGTTGATGTTAACATTTCTTTAAAGGTATATTTAATAGCTGGTTATTTTAGTGCTTTAGTGAGAACCTTTTCCACAGTGTAACATCCAGTCAAGCAAATATGCAAATGTTTTAGTCACCATTTTATACAAATATTGCTCTGCACTGAGCTTGGTACAAAGAACTCAATAAATAAATGCTATTTTTAAAATAATTCTTCTGTCCTGGTCACAGTATGCTGATCAGAGGTCCTCAGTAGGGAATGGAAATCTCAGAGTCTCTCCTTTCTCTGCTTCAGTCAGTATTACTGCCTGGTTCCCCTCAAAGTCCTATGAGCCTTCTTCATACCTTTTGTCTGCCTTACTCACCTGCTGCCCAGATTTTGAGATACTGCCCTTCCTGTCTTTCATTTCATTTGGTTCCAATCCCTTCAACTGATTTTCGGTTTCACAAAGTGCTGGTGACCCCATTTTCTTCAGTTCACTGTCACTGACAGGTGCAAAGAGTTGGGTGTCTCATCCTTCAACTCCATTCCAAAGTAGAGTTCTTTGGGTCATCATTCTCCATCTCCCAGATAAAAGCTGAAGTCAGGTTCAGCAGACCCAAAGAATTCATGTGGATAAAACAGCAGAGAAGGAGAAAGGGCGTAGAAGCCAAATTGAATCACATGTGTGGGGGGTAGTCTGTTATTAACATGCATTAAGCACTTGGGCATGCTAAGTGCTTAATACATGTCAATAACTGTAATAAGAAGACACATCTTGAGGAAATGGCATTGTGTTTATACCCTCCCTGCCTAGGTAGCTATTTAACATGGTCAGTGGGACATTTGGACTCAGGCCAGTTGGTACCCAGTCCGATCTTTGCTAAGAGATGACTGCAGCTGCTACAGCTTAGGAAGCTCTTGTAATGCTGCCCAGTGCCCAGCAGGGAGATGCAATTGTCCAGCAAATAGATTGAAGGAAACGACTAGGAATAGAGTTTCCCAGGCAGCATTTGAAAAGCTAATCCTTCCATTTCTAACAACAACTACAAAAGAAAATGAAGAAAAATGCAGTGCACTGTGAGAATCAATTGAGATGGGAAATATTCAATAATTTATAACACTTCTACAATGTGTTTCCTATAAAATTTAACCAAATTGAAATTTCATTTTTCTATCAGAGAATCTTCCTACCTCATAACTGCATGGCTATTAGGTATGTGCTTAGTTAGCTGGAAGAGTGAAAGAGAAAATGATTATTGATGGGTTAGAGGTTTTCCATAGAGAGGGGCTTTATTGAGGCAGCATATGAGATGGAAAAAGAAACTTCTCATGGCATCAGGTCATCTGGGTTTAACCATAGCCTCTCAAAATGATTAGTTTCGTAATATTTGATGAGTCTCAAAATCTTTTGAAGCTTCAGTTGCATCCTATGTAAAGTAGGAATAATGATCCCTTTCCTATGCACTTTTAGAGCTAGTTTGAGAAAAATGAGATAATACAGACATATAGAAATGGATGTTTGGGTTTTGCAATAATAATGCTACATAGCAAACCCACAATTTTAGTGGTTTATAGCAATACTATGTCTCCCTTGGGGATTTTTAGGGCAGCTGTGGCTCAGCTGATCTTGGCTAGGTTTGGGTTTCAGTCTCCTTTGGTGCCTTTCTTTCTATGACCCAGGCTGCAGGTGTCACAGTCGTTTAGGTTATACTCTTCTCATGGCCATTGGCTGTGATGCAAGAGAGCCAGTGGAACCTAACTTTGGCTGTTAAAGCTAAACTTGGCAATGACACTCACTTTAGCTCACATTCCACTGATCAAAGCAAGTCACATAGTCAGGCCCAGTGTTGACGGAATAATGAAGTAGTCTCAGGTCATAGAAAAGCCATCACCTGGATGGGAGGGAAGGAAGAATTTTGGACAGTCTACCACAGTGCATAGAATTATTCTGAAAACCATAAGGTAACATTTAGATGTTGGGGTGGCAATGATGATTACACTAGCCTTGCTGGGTCCATAGTCAGAAACTGTCTACAAAAGATATATTTGGAGATTTGTAGAAAAAAAAGCATTTGAGCACACACTTCCTCCTATAAACATTACAGTTCTTGACCATAATCTCAAAGGATGCATCTCCAGCTAACGAAGCATGCATTTAATAGCCAAACAGATACAGGTTGAAAGATACTAAGACGGGGTCTGATCAGGGAGCACAGCTTCTTAATTCTTCTCAGTCACTCACAGGAGGGGTGTTGGAATTCTGCCGGGTCAGAAGGAGGAATTGTCAGGACATAGGCGGTTCAGAGGGAGGGCTCACCAAGCCTCTTCTGCTACAAGCAGTATCACTTGGAAAGCCTGCATGGGTTCCTCATATAGTTTCATAAGCCATGTTACCTGGCTGTTCTAGTTCCACAGCAGGTAACATAGCGACTAGTCATCCCACCACATACATCCCACCATGTGCTCCTGGGTGTTTACTGTATCGCCATGTACTCCTGTATGTTTATGATATCACCATCAAAATGGCTCCTTTTATTCCCAGCCACTTCCCTTATTTGCCAAGTAGATGTCTAATGTACCAGTCACTGCTGATACATAACACTGACCACATGAAGGGTACATGTGATCAGCCACCTCTTATGTTACCAAGCACAGGAAGGACAGAGAACAAAGGGCCAGGCCAGAGCTCACACCCTCTCCATAAATGCTCCTTAAACTTGCAAGGGCTTACAAACGGGAAGAAATGATGATATTGAGGATCAAAATTATACATCAACTTGGCAAACAAGGGAAGTGGCTGGAAATAAAAGGAGCCATTTTGATGGTGATATAGTAAACATACAGGAGTGCAAAACACAAACGAACATTTCATACACAAGGGGGGGCCAACTATGTACAAATGTGATTGGAAAAGATGGGGAATCCCCACAGTGAGGCAACTGCTTATTGTGACTTTTCCAAATGACCATGATCCCAGCCTTTCTAAAACAGAATACACATCCCAACCCAGACCAACAACAATAAGCATGGAGAGAATGCACTTTTACTTAGGAAGACAGAGCACAGAAGAAAAAAGAGATTAAAAATGAGCATTCTGCAGTATAGACATCAGTTATCAAAATACATTTTGTCTAGCATCTATATGTTTTTACACTGTGCTTGGTGCTGGACACACGCCTGAAGGTCAAGGTCCCTACAAGAATGAATAGTCCAGTCTGTGTGTATAACCTCTGTGTGTGCATGAAATCTCAGAGATGGGTGTGAAAACAGTAATTGCAAACAGAGTGGTAAGTGCTTGAATCAAGTTTATCAAAGTCACATCTGTTTTCTCTTTCAGTCATTATTAGCCCAAAGAAACCTGGAAAATGTGGGGGGAAGGACCAGCTAGAGCTGATTCAGATAATTCTCAGATTAGATTGAGTCTTAGACCAAACTGGACTACTCTGAGAGTGGACCTAGTCCAAAGGAGGTCAAAGTGAGCTGAATGGCTGGAAGAGCTGAGGGGAGAATAACTGTCAACACAAAAGTCTTTCTGAATTTTGGGTAGAGGAGATGGTCTGTCCAAGCATCAGTTCAGTTCAGTCGCTCAGTCGTGTCTGACCCTTTGCGACCCCATGAACTGCAGCGTGCCAGGCCTCCTTATCCATCACCATCAGGATGTGAAGATGAGGATGACATGCTCCTGTTCTCAAGGTATATGTGGTCCATGAGAGTTCTTGTGTGCATCTCATCTCCCTAACAATCTGTATCCAGCTCTGAGAGCCTGTGCTATGTTTCCATACTTTTTGTACTATTCCCAGCTTCTCACAGAATATGCACCCTGGAAAGAAACAACTAACATGAGAGATATATGAATAAAAAGAATTGGGAATGAAAAGATTATAGATGGATCCCAAAAGTCAGAAATTAAGCTACAATCCTGGACCATGATTCGCTTCCAGAAGCGTAAGCCCCTTGGCTTTTGTTTCTTGTCCTTACCTTCAGTATCTCTGTTACCTGCTGAAAGCGTGGCTTGGCCACTCTACTCTCTAAAGGGCCAGAAATGGAAAGGCACTGAAATGGTACCATGTTGTTGTTGTTCAGTCACCCAGTTGTGTCCAGCTCTTTGCAACCTCATGGACTGCAGCATGTTCAGTTCAGTTCAGTTCAGTCGCTCAGTCGTGTCTGACTCTTTGTGACTTCATGAACCCCTGCAGCATGTTACTGTTGACTTAATCCTCTGTTTATCATTATCATTTCTGTTAATCACTCTGGGTGTGGGATCCAAGAAGAGATGATGGTGGTTTAGTGGTTTAGTTGCTAAGTCGTGTCCGACTCTTGCGACCCCATGTAGCCCGCCAGGCTCCTCAGTCCATGGGATTTTCCAGGCAAGAATACTGGAGTGGATTGCCATTTCCTTCTCCAGGGGATCTTCGCGACCCAGGAATCGAACCCAGGTCTCCTGCATTGCAGGAATATTCTTCACCAGCTGAGCTATGAGGGAAGCCCCAAGGAAGAAGAGAGGAAATGAAAGAGGAAAAGTATGTCAGGGCAAAGGAGAAATGGTCTGGCAGGATTTGACTCTGCTCAAGAGAAGAAAGTAACAATGGTATCAAGGAGAAAAGCATGAAGCTTAGATTTAAACAGAGCTGGACCTGACTCCTGACTCAGGATCTTACCATTGAGCCATCTTTGCCGAGATAATTAATCTCCCTGAACCTCCACTAGCTTAGCTATAAAATGAATGGGAGGATATCTGTTTTGTAGAATTTTTGAGAGAATTTAATGAGATGTGTATGGAAGTATTTAGCGCTGTATCTGGGTAGTAAAGAACTGACTAATCGACCCTTTCTTTCACCATAATAGGGTTGTTCTTCAAGTTGTTTTTTTTTTTAAGATGGAGAAATAAAGTTGATCAAATATAATGTGTTCCATAAGAAACCTTCCTCTCAGAAAAATTCAGCATTAGTTACCATGGTCTATTTCTGCACAAACCTACAAAGGCACATGCCAAAAATCTCAGCCAGAGAGGGATGTCTTTGTACCTATAAACCATTAAGAGGATTGCATGAGTTAATGCGTGGAAGTGGTTTGAATGCTGCCTGGTACAGAGTAAGAGCTCAATTAACATTGTTGCTGTTATTATTATTATCATTTGTAATAGTATCCTTATTATCGGGTAAATTGGCCACACACATTTCTTCCAAATAGCTAACCAGTCTCATTATAGATGATGGATCCCAAGCTTTATAATTCAAAGGCTCAGGTGGAGTGAGGGTACCCAGGAGGGAGGAACAGAAAAAATGCATGGTCTGGCTCTAACGCCGTTGTTTCTGACACTGGGACACTGATCCTCTTTATGGCTACCGGGAAATGGCAGCTAACGTGACAGTCATTTGTGGACTGTTTCCAGAGGGCCTGCATTTGCCTTAGAAGGAGGCACTCTGGCCAGTTTCCAGGAGGACTCACAGAAAATCCCACTGAGTGATTCAGGTTTGGGATTTAATCCACCAACCTTTCTGGGAAGGAGGCCCCACCATCCCAACTTTTAAAATATAGAGGCAGGAGATACGAAGAGCCGACTCATTGGAAAGGACCCTAAAGCTGGGAAAGATTGAAGGCAGGAGAAGGGGGTGACAGAGGATGAGATGGTTGGATGGCATCACTGACTCAATGGACATGAGTTTGAGCAAGCTCCGGGAGATGGTGAAGGACAGGGAAGCCTGGTGTGTTGCAGTCCATGGGGTCGCAAAGAGTCAGACATGAATGACTGACAGAACAATGGCAGGAGAGTTGTAAGAAATAAGGCACAGAAGGAAATTACAAAGCATTATAATTACCAGTGCTTCAAAACGCAATTGTTACTACACAATTGTTATGTGACTACCACTCTTTCACTATCCAGTGCGGAACCCCTGTTTCTTCACATGCATAACATGTGGGAGAAAGTCACTACAAGACTCATTTCTTCACGACTGGAGGTAGAAGAGGGTGGGTTTCCCATGTCTTTATGGATGCTAGACTCTGCCTTAGAGGCACACCTCTGGGTAACACACAAGCCCAGCAGCTTTTCTCTTGACATCTTTGATAATAATGGCTCATGAACTCAGACATGATTCCAAAGGAATTTTAGCTGGAAGGAAAAACGAAAGGAAATAGGCTGAGAGAATAAATGTTGGTGACCGGTTCTCCGCAGCTACAGCAAAAATAAAGAGGATTCTCACCGCCTGGGGAAGCAGTGAGGAATGCGCGTCATGGATCTTGCCCGTCCATCCTTCCATCCCACCCAGTCTGTTCCTTCTCCGCAGAGAGTCTGTAGCTAGAATGCTGTACCTTGAGGGAAGAACTTGAAATCAGAGCTGCCTTTGCAGGCATGTGAGAACAAAAGGCTCAGACAGACACCCAAACCCAAAAGCCTTCTCAAAATATATTACGGTGTGAGGCCTCATGGCCGCTTAAGTTTAGAGAAAACTCTGGTCGGATATCAAAAGAGGTTTATGGTTGGAGTCGATAAAAAGGAGTTCTCAAAGCTCTAAGAAAGTCACCCCATCTTTGGAGAGCATAGTTCTGAGGCCCTATATAGTCCATGAATGGCAGCTGTCTCATCCCTTAGTAGAAACTGTCAGATTAACAGTGCCTCTGCCAAGGCCATATGGAACCCCAGGCAGGAATTATTGGATATGACTCCATTTCCACTGAAACAAATTTTCCTCTCTGCTTCTTTAGCTATTCATTCTCTGTCAGCAATTTCACAGGTGGCCTTGGCTCCTGAAAGTCAGTCATCAAAATATCATGATCAAAGAGAACCCATAGCACGGAGTAGAGACCACCTACCTAGGAAATGCCTCCGTCAGCATCCTCCCGCTTCTATTTTTCTAGTCTAGAGTTTCACATGATTTTCTGTTCTTTTCCCTGATTCCAGCTCCAGGTATCAGTCGGTATTCCTAGATTTAAGTATCCAGGTCAAGAGAGTAAGTACGTGCCCCGCCCGTCTCACAGCTGGGAGGGCTGTTGCGGACACTCTTCTACACTTAATGTTTTCATTTCCACTCATCTTCCTCCCTCCAATGGCAGATGCAATAAGCATCATTACAGAAAGGCAGCCCTAGACATGAAGAAGGGTTTATCCTGAAACCAAAGGGTAAATCTTCATGCTCAACAGAACTGGCATGGACTTGGCTACCTCTGGGTCTTTATGTGCCTGCAAAATATGACTCCTGCTTTAAAGCAGTTGTTCCCCAGTGGCAAAGGCTAGGGGGTTGCCAGGATCATATGTGCCCTGGTGTTAATGTTTTGAATTTATAAAATGTTGTTTGTAAAATGCACTGTGGTGTTATTTCTCTCTCTTGGACCTATGAAATCCTGGATGGTCTAAGGATGGGGCTGGTATTGCTAGAGAGAAACCTCAATTAATTTCAGAGCATGCCTTACAATATCCTCTCTGATACAGAAACCATGTGAGCAGAAGTAGAAGACAGAGAGAGACACATGGAGGCATTTAGGATGTCAGAAAGAGGGAGCTTTAACAATAAATTAGCTAAGCTAGCAACAAATGAGCTGGAAATGTAAAACATACATCTGAATCTCTTGGGTCAAAGGTAGGGAAGGGAAGAGGATTGATTCAAGTTGGGAGAGGGGAGTGCTCAGCATGGTAAGAAAAGGATAGGGGAAATGACTGGAGGGCTTGGAAAGCAGAGACCTCACCAAAGGGGAGGAAACGCTTGAGAGCAGAAAGGCCAGAGCTAGATTGTGCCAGCGGGCATCAAACAGACATGTGTGCAAGCCCGACAGCTGGAAAGAGGCTTCCAGCAGCTACGACTCACCCAAACACCGACCCATCCTACCCAGGGAGGCAGGAAGAGCAGGTGAAATGCATTCTGAGCTCTGCGCAAAGGATAGAATTAGCTTGACCCTCAGGGTCAGCTTTGCTGACTGACAAGGGCTCTCTCTCTCTTCCTCTGCTGCTCCCATCCCTATTTTCCAAGGTTTAAATGACAGACACTCATGTGCACGCACACAGACAATACCCAATTCCCCCTTCAAAAAAGTAATTTGGGGGAGGGGTAAGACAGTTTACTGGGATGTATGACAGTAGTAGGTCTTTGTTAAGAAGAGAGGCTCCCCTGGGTAGTCTTTCCATCTTGAAAAAAAAGAAACATGTGATTTAATTTTTTAATGTTGAAATAGTTTTGACTGTACTAAAACAATTGTACTTTTCAGTTATTATTTCTGTAGTTGAATTGATTTACTTTTTGTGGTATATCAGTAGTGATGGATCCCATTGTTTAGAAGTTTTCTACCACAGCGGAAAATTCACAGGGGAGGGTCTGATTTACCCCAACACTCTCCCTAAGCTTTTGCCTCCCTCCCCCTCCTGCTTGCTGAGATCTGAGCTTACTTTCTGGAGCTTTTGTGCCACAATTATAGAGGAAGACAGGCCTGGCTAAGTGACACAGTGACTGAATGTCGTTCACCCTGATTAGTCTCTCCGTCAGCAAGGTTAAGTGATGGAGAGAAAATTCTTTTCAGTTTGGGGGAAACTTGTTTGGAACATAAGGGTTTTGAGTAGAATCCCTAGAGAAAGGAATGGGAGATGATGTCAAGTAAGGGGAAAAAAGGTCAAGAAAGATAAGTGGAAGAAACTAAGATTTTTATCATTTTTGCTCCTTTTCTAAGAAGCAGACAAATACAAACTGTGGCGAGGAGCATCTAATTCACCTATTCCAATATTGCATTACTCATAAAGCTCAGTGTTTCATTCTCAATTGTTTGACATTACAAGTCAAGTTCATTCATTCAACAAATACTAGTTGATCAGCTATGTAGGAGTCATGGGGACAAGGTAGGTCTTAGATTCTGGACTTCTTGACAAATGAATAGGTCTATTATTCAGTGATTTTGTTGGTAAGAGCAATACTGTGATTGAAAGTAGATGTTTAGATAATACAGACAGGATAATGCTCCAGGCCCATGTATGTAAACTCAGAAAATCCCTGATTTATCAAGGATATCAGCAGTCATCATCCCATTTTCCTGATACACAATCTCATACTTATCACCCCCTTTAGACATGCTCTGTGAATGCTTTCAGTGCAAAGAGACCACTATATCTGAAGACCACCAAACACTTCTTTACTCTGGCTCTGCTTGTTGCAGAATTCTTTCTTATATTGAGCTAGAAGTTCTCTGTGACTCCCTTCATTGGTCCCATTTTGCCCACCAGAGTAACCTTGAATGTTTTTTTCCACTTGGCAGTTGCTCCTTTACTGAAAGTTAATCCCTATGTATATACTTCCCACTATTGACCCTCTTCTCTAGACTCAACATGTCATATCCATTCACACATTCCTTGCGTATCACGGCTTTCAACTCCCTTCACCAACCTTGATGATCTATAGTTTACCAGCAATCTTCTGCAAGTGTGGCAAAAAAATACCCCAAATATAATTTCTGACCAGCCTAGACTGGTCAGAGTCTCAGTACCCCTTTGTTGAAATATTTCTCCTTTATTAATGCAGGCTAAGTATGTACTAGAGTTTGTGGATTGCCTTCTTACATGGTTGGTTTGTACTAAGCTTATAAGAAATAATGGTTCCCAAGTTGGTCATGTCCATACCTGCTGTTCTTCCAGCCACATTTCTGCCATTTGTACACATTCACTTAATCTTTGGACTCAAATATAAGATCTTTTTGCTATTACATTTCATTCTTTTATAACAAACCCCTTTTATAGACGGTTGAGCTTGTGTGGGAGCCTTTTTTTGTCATTGAGCACAATAAATATCTTTTCTAGATTTATCTGCTGGTCTGCTATGACCAGTATGTCACCTACATCCTTGACTAATTTATGAGAACTATTGAATAGCTTGGGGGAGAATCGATACATGTATATGTACAGCTGAATCATTTGTTGTCCACCTGAAACTATCACCAAATTGTTAATTGGCTATACCCTGATATAAAATAAAAAGTTAAAAAAAAATCAAAGATTTCAAGAGAGGCTTTTCTATAAGGAATCCAAACCATCAATGAAATTAACCTAATGACCTCTCTCCAGTCTGGGGCTTGACTAGTGCTAGGGTGAACATTAAGCATATAAATCAGTGTTGACTTGATGACCAAGTAATCTGACAGTTTAAGACCAATGCAACTATTTTATTTTGACGATGCAGTTTCTGGGCAGTTGTACCTTAACCTAATCCTCATAGTTTGCATTAGATTAAAAAAAAAAAAAGATTAGAGTTCCTTGTTCCTTGAAAAAATTGATAAATGTATCCAAGATTTCCAATAAAATGGTTGGTTCAATGATTCCAAAGTTATTTTCAGGTATGAATGACCCTTTCCAAATTTTAACTTAACATTTCTAACTGACTCTCAGACATCCTAGAATTTTCTGTTGTGTATTATATTTATAATACCTCCCTTATGGTGGTATAAGCTACTTGAAGGCAGGCACTGTATATAGTTCATCTTTGCATTGCATGTAGAATCTAATACATACTTTAAACTGAATCCCTGAGCTGGGATAAGTAGAGAATAAAACTACTGTCTTCCAAGAAGAAATTTACGACCATAGAGTACTTTGAGGTTGTGAGGCACAATCTCATGAGTATAATTTTTCTTCCACATTTAAAGCAAGTCTGTGTCCCTCAGCTTCGTGATCTCTGAATATGAAGTATGTGCCTTTAAAAGAGCCTGAGGCTTCTCATTCAACGCTGCAAACTTTTTTCTTAGTCTATTCTCCCCAGAATCAGTAAGTTTTCCATCTAACCTGCCAGAGAATTGGTGTCTCCCACTCTGCAGTGATTGTCCTGACAAGGTCAATTAGTGTGTTAAAAAATGATGCAGTCACTTGGCTGCTGCTTTTTCTTTTACTCCTGTTTCTCAGCAGAATGCTCCCGGCATCCATTCATGTGGAAGCTGCATTGCACCAGAGGGAAAAAAAAATGTCTATGTTGATGCCAAAGGGAAGTGTCCCTCAAGCAGAGAGAAAGAGAGAGAGAGAGAGAAGAGCTTACAGGTGCTCCAGGAGGCAGGGCTGCTCCAGGCATATCAGGGTGACTACACAATGTGCTCGATGCCTGGGACTTTCCCCTTTGCAGTTTAAATGCCTGAGGAGATTGCTCAGGTCCCGAGCTGCAAGTCTAGAGTCAAGAGAAATCAGTGCAAATGGGGGGAAAAATCCTCTCAGCGAAAGATTTTTAGAAAACGAGCACCAAGAAAACACACCTCTCCTGCTGACTGGTGAAGAGGATGGAAATTAGATCAAGCTTCAGTCAAACTCTAAATCCTTGTTGAGTTTACTTTTCTCTCAAGCACAAGATTCCTAAGGGTTCACCAAGTCTGTCTATGAGATGCTCTGTGTCTTCCAATGTCTTTTACTGGGGGCAAGTGCTACTTAAACAATGTTTAAGTACTATTTTACCTTTTGTGCTTTTTTTTTTTCTCATCTAGAATAGAAGTTGTGATTTTTGGAACCAGGTTTCAATTACGGTTAGTGGCGCATTTTTCATTCCTGTGAAATGGTCAAGGTTGCCCTTCAAGTCTGCATTTAAGGATATGAATCAAAGAGAAGGATTATTCAGGACGATCAAATCGGTCATTGTAGATGGGAGTGGGTGCTTATAAGAGAGAATTAGAGAGATGGAAAATAAAATCAGATTGAGACTCTCTTTCCTAGAGCACTTCTGTTCCAAGCGGTCTATTCTCATCACGTAGATCTCTTCTTTAAGACACAGCTGGTCCAGAGGGAGTGTGGGGAAAGGGGATTATCAGGGAATCTTGGCTCTGATATGGGAGTCCCACTATGGATGGCCTGTAAGCCAGCTCTGCTCTGAGCACTGCGGGCAAGCCTGCTTACTCCTTCCTGTGGGTGGAGATCCAGATGGTCAATGGACAGGACAGAAGGACAGTCAGCATCACCTGTCTCTAGGTCAGGCTTCAAGTTTAAGGGCCAATGGGGCTTTCATTCCATAGGACTTAGCCGAGGGGGAAGCAGCCATATGAAGCAGATTTCACAGGATATAGGCCTGGGACACCAGCCACATAATAACAACCCATATCAGAGACCTATGAGGAGAAAGATTAAACTTCTCTTAACTCTGGGAAACAGCACAAGGAAAAAATTATGTCTTCCAAATAGCTTTCAGTATTGATCGAAAGGCTGACCTGACAAAGAACCGCTTAAAATCTTGTTTGCTGTTGCTTCTCTCCAGGGTCCTACGGTAATTTGTAATTCAAACTTGGAAAGAATCCTGAGCTATTTCCTTTAGATTTATTCTTTCCACATGTGAAACAAATAATTAAAACACCTCATCAACTTTTAGAGCTTGCATGTAAAAAAAAAAAAGACAAGGAATTGCTGATTGAATCCATATTCCTCCCAATCTTCTACTAATTTAATGTCAAAAAATTATTTACTATAATGAACAACAATTTTGCATACAAACGGATATTTGTGAGTGGATTTTTAAGTTATATTTGTTAGTAAGTTGTAATAAACCTATCACCCCCTTTCTTATTACTCAAGATCAATTTCACAATACTTGAGGGTAAGAGGTCTCATGCATAGTTAGTTCACTTAAGGGATAATATTTCTGTTAGGCTGTAGGATGCTGGAAATAGCTGTGTACAGTATTCAAATGCTTTCATGTGCACACTTGCAATGGTCATTAGGCTAAATTAACAAATTCCTTCTAATTATGGCAATTGGGACAATTCCAGTTGTTTCTTATATGGCATATGCCACATTTATAAAGTAAAATGGTTGAATCATATGAAATTTCATGCTAGAATGTACCTAACAGTCTATTTAAAGAATCCTGTCTATTTAAAGAATCCTGTCTCTGATATGGGCAATAGACAATGTCTTCTGGGAGATCATGGTTGACCTGCACGATACCAATTATAAAAAGGTTTTTTTTTTAAGTGTACCAAATGTCTTTAACTTCTCTTTAAGAGTCCAAGAATAGCCTCACATTCAGTTCAGTTCATTTCAGTTCAGTCGCTCAGTCGTGTCCGACTCTTTGTGACCCCATGAATCACAGCACGCCAGGCCTCCCTGTCCATCACCAACACCCAGAGTTCACCCAAACTCATGTGCATCGAGTCAGTGATGCCATCCAGCCATCTCATCCTCTGTTGTCCCCTACTCCTCCTGCCCCCAATCCCTCCCAGCATCAGGGTATTTTCGAATGAGTCAACTCTTTGCAAGAGGTGACCAAAGTACTGGAGTTTCAGCCTCAGCATCAGTTCTTCCAATGAACACCCAGGACTGGTCTCCTTTAGGATGGACTGGTTGGATCTCCTTGCAGTCCAAGGGACTCGCAAGAGTCTTCTCCAACACCACACTTCAAGAGCATCAATTCTTTGGCACTCAGCTTTCTTCACAGTCCAACTCTCACATCCATACATGACCACTGGAAACACCATAGCCTTGACTAGACGGACCTTCGTTGGCAAAGTAATATCTCTGCTTTTTAATATGCTATCTAGGTTGGTCATAACTTTCCTTCCAAGGAGTAAGCGTCTTTTAATTTCATGGCTGCAATCACCATCTGCAGTGATTTTGGAGCCCAAAGAAATAAAGTCTGACAGTTTCCATTGTTTCCCCATTTATTTCCCATGAAGTGAATGGACTAGATGCCATGATCTTCGTTTCCTGAATGTTGAGCTTTAAGGCAACTTTTTCACTCTCCTCTTTCACTTTCATCAAGAGACTTTTTAGTTCCTCTTCACTTTCTGCCATAAGGGTGGTGTCATCTGCATATCTGAGGTTATTGATATTTCTCCTGACACTCTTGATTCCAGCTTGTGTTTCTTCCAGCCCAGCATTTCTCATGATGTACTCTGCATATAAGTTAAATAAGCAGGGTGACAATATACACTTATCCACATCCTCTTGCGATTGTGTATATTTTCAACCTGCTTCACTTGCTAAAATTTTTCCTTCAAGAATGTCTTTAGAAAACCCACCACCTATAATCTTAACTCTAGCCAATTAAAAAACAAGATAGCAGTGTCTGTCTTATTCACCTCTGTCTCTCCAGTGCCTCACTCAATATCTATATGTTCTAAAAACACACAGACACATACACACACAAAAACACAAATGCTTGTTTTAATAAATTGCAATTTCTGGCCAGTAATCCAAGGAAACAAACAAAAGATTATGTATTATTAGGTTGGCCAAAATATTGGTTTGGGTTTTTCTGTACAATGTTATGGAAAAACCCGAATACAAACCTTTTGGCCAACTAACTCAAATATTTGTTTTTATCTTCGTCTTATATAAGCTCTCACCAAAAGGATGGTAAAAATCCACTGTCAGGTTTCTTTCTGTGGATCACCAGGTTCACTCACTTCAGGGACCTTCTCTGCTAACTCCCCACCCCCACCCCCACACACCCCACACTGCAACTGGAATTTGTATGAAACTGTTGATGGACACTTATCACCTCTAGAGTAGAGTTTTATCTCCTCATCGTGGCATGCAGTCCTTTTCTCCTGATCCCTCCCTGCACCATCCCCTCCATCTGCCCACTTCAGCATTTTAACCTTATCTTTCACCAAGAGCTCTGACCCACTCGGTGTTCCAGCCACTTCCCAAGTCACCTTCCCCGTTGTGTGCTGAAGTCTGATCTGTGCTCTTCCATTTTCCCACCACACACTTCCACAACTCTGTCCTGGAATGCCTCATACCTTTCATCCATACTTCTAAATCCACCTCCCCAGCATGTCCTTTTACATGCCTCAATTCCAGGAATTGTGAATCCTAGCTGTACCTTAGAATCATTTGGAAAGCTTGTAAAAATGACTGGGTCCCCCCAAGATCAATTAAACCATTCATGGTATTTTTAGAAATTTCTCCATATGATCCTAATAGGCAGTCAGAGCCTCTACTTTCTCATAATCTTTGTGTTTCTCCTCACTTCTCACAAGCAAGGACAATGCCTTATCCATCTTAGCCGGTCTTCCCAGCAACTGCAGCAATTCCTGGCATATAGTGGATGTTCAAGCGTTTTTTGTAGATTCAAAATGAAATGCTCATGAAGGTAGAGCTACCTTGACAGAGCTTAGCGAGTCCATAAATCCAATTTATAGTGAGTCCTATAGGCAAAAACTTTTCATAGACATATTCTTCAAGGTTCCAGTCTAGAGCTCAGGAAGTGTTTGATTTTATTTCCAACCTGGGTCATAATTCTAACTGAAAGCTGAAGCAGTGGTGAAGGGAGGAATCGTTTCCTTTACATACGTTCTCTAAAGATAATTGTTAATTTTAAATACAAATTGGAAACCTGGTATGTCAACATAACAATGTTAAGGTTATGACTAAGGAAAAAAAAAAAAAACTTAGGGAAAACAGTGGGGATCAGCCCTCACAGATGTATAGAGAAGGAATCTAAGGGTAGAGCCTTTTTAATGATTCCTCCCTATTCAAGTCACAATGCAGGCCCCACCATCTCCTTATTCCTGTCCCCACCCCACGTTTGAATCCAGCTAATGCTCTCCCTACCTTGTCCCCAGTTGGTGAGGGTTATAGATGGATGGTGTGGGCGTTGAGTCACTGCCTCCATACTATGATTCTGTAGACCCATTAGGTGACCTCACTAAACCTCAGCTTGCTCCTTGGTTAAACATCAACAGCTTTCTTGAAGGGTTGTTAAAAGGATGAAACTGCTTTATACATACGAAGGCTTTAACTTGTGCCTGAGCTGTAATAAATGCTTAGACAGTAGCAACTGCTACTATTGTTTGCTTGTTCACAGCAAACACTATTTCATCACATGGCAAAATGAGCTAATGCCTCAGACTGAAACAGAAAGAGACTACTGGCATGTCTTTGGACCAAAAAACATTTCCTTATATAAAAAGACAATTTTGCTTAAGTCCAGACATTATGACCTTTTGAAATGCATTATTGACAATCTACTTAACACACAAATTTAATTTCTGATCTCCAGATGTAAGAAAGGAAGCCGTGCTCATTTCCATCGTAAAGATTTTAGGCATAGTATTCGAATAATTTAATCAGTTAGAAAAGTAGAAATGCTTTCTGGGAAAAAAAAGTTTTTAAAATTGTGTTTTCAAAGCAACAAATATACTTAATATTTAAACACTATTTCCTTTGTAAAATACCTGTCAAGGCCAAGGTAGCCAATGACTGATTTAACCATTTTCACCTGAAGATTGTCTCTCCATGTGTGCCTTACCAGCCTTTCTAATCAGGTTCTTCTGTTCTTGGAAAAGACTAATTTTTATTCCTTTCCTAGGCATGAAGCAAAAGTTGGTGCTCCCACCCTTCTTGAGCATCTGCCTCTTTACTCACTGAGGGAAAGCCTTCCTATGGGATGCCATCATAGCGCCCATGCATTTGCAGGCAGGTTCTTCACCGCTGGTGATGGCAGGTTATTCAGACTCCTCCTGTCTAGTTTTCTAGGCAGGTTCTAATATCTCTACAAATCCCTCTTCCTGGATTGCCTTTATTTTGACTATAACATGGAGTGATGCTTTTACCTTCTGCTATTGGATCCAATGTGAAGTTTCCCTGAATTGGTTTTGTGTTTCTTTATGCTCATCAGTTCCTATTGAAGAACTCACCCCCAAATGAGCACCCCAACACTGACACCATTATTTAGCCTGTGCGGTTTGCTGTCCACTGGAGTTTCTGAAGTCAGTAGGTCTGGAAAGTATGTACATGTTTTTATTTACCCTGAACTTCCTTGGTTTAGGTATCACTTGTCTATTACACAGCTTCTTCCTCACCTTAGTATCACCAGTATTAATATACAGCAAAAGCCTTATAGTCAGCACACTATTGATGTGCCAATTATATGTCTAGGGATTTATTGTAAGAAAATAATTAAGGACATTGTCCAAGATTTCCTTTAGATGAAAGTTAGACTATCACGAAGAGTTTTATGGCAACACTGGAAATAACATAAAAATCTGCCTTTTGTTAAATACTAATTATGCTAAATTAACATAATTAACTAATTTAGCATAGTAACAATTAGCTAAATATTGGCCCCAATACATAATGGTCTACTTTGTAGTGTACACAGTAGTATAGAATAGAATTTTATGGCCCAAAAGTTGTTTGTTAAGTGATAAGCTAGGCAATAAAACAGTGTGAGTTAAAACAGCAAAACACGGATGATTGGCTACATTCAGCCTGATGTGACGTAGGTAGATAGAGAGAGAGACAGAGAGATGCTAAACCAAGGCAATAATAAACCAAAACAACACAGCAGTTTCCCCCTCTGGGGAAAAAAAGCCAGAACTGAGAGTGTGAAGACCATAGTGGGAAAGTCAATGGACTTGGTAATGATTCTACTCTTCAGCTGGTTAATAGGTCCATTTTTCAAGTGTTTATAACTTTTTCAAGTGTTTATAACCTGCATTTTTATAAGATGCATGAATTGTTTTGTAGGTACCAAATATCACATAATAAAACACTCGAAACTGTATATGCCATATACCTTCATTTTCAGGGCCACCGCATGCGGGTGTACCAGTTGTCCCCAGATAGGGCGGTTACATCCTGGTTAGAGAATGCCTTAGGCCAAAATGAAGGACATCCTTTTTCTAATTTGTATAAGGGTACTCCCTACTTGTCAAAACAGGCATCTAAAGGGGCTGCACCTGCCCATTTCGGGCCATGTTTTTAAAATTCGATTCCCAAAGAGGAATGTCTTTTTCTGTTTCACACGCAGGCACTACATATGCTGATGGGGACGTGCATGTATGTACGTGTGTGTGTGTGTTCTATATTTTTAAAAATTTGCTATCTACCACTTTCAACATGGAAAGAAAATTTTAATACATATTCCCTGGTAAGTCATTTCCTTTCTTGCTGGCGACGGAATGAAACACCAACACTGCAGAGTGGTTTAAATCTTTATATTTTAACACTTGCTTCTTACAGCTACTTTATTTTATATCCCTTGCACAACAACCTACAGGGCAAGCTGCCAAGCACTATGATTCAGAGACTATACAGTGCGCAGGCGCAGGGCGAGATAACCTTTACCTTGACTTATTTACTGCAGCTAAGACTTTGTTTTGGGGAACTTCTTTATCAACTTAGAATCCGTTTTGTCCCAGGGTCTGTTCCTTTTGAGGAATCAGAGAAACATCCTTGTGTGCAAGAAATGTTCTTTTCCCACGGGAACAAACAGGATTCTTAGCTGAACATCTCGTTTGCAAGAATGTTCAGCCCTGGTTGAGAGTCTCGTTTGCAAGCACTTCTCAACCTTCCTTAAACCTAGTTCCCTACACTGGGCAGAACATCTCGTTTGCAAGAATGTTCAGCCCTGGTTGAGAGTCTCGTTTGCAAGCACTTCTCAACCTTCTTTATACCTTGTTCCCTACACTTTCTCAAAGAGCACCTACCTTAAAAATGGACATTCGAGTATGACACATACATCAGAAAATTTCAGGTCTGACCTAAACCTTTGGGTTTTGACCTTGCTGTCTCTCTCCCTCCGCCAAATTCTACTTCTGACAGAACTCCTGCATCACTGTGTTGAGACAGCAAATCTTTGCACACAAGCAGCTCGTCTTTCGAAGGATGCCATGCATCACGCTTCGCACTGTGGACATTTCAGAAATGCTGCTTTTCTTAAGTGTTTGTCAGCATATTGTGGCTCTGGCACTGAAAAATGTCAGGGAAGCCAACACAAATTCTGCACATGGAAAAATGTGGAGGGAGGAAGGAGAGCAACTAAGAGAGAAATTTTTTTTATGGAGTGGTGTGGATAATTTAATCTACAGTGTCTGGCTTATTCATATATGAGTTTAAGTATCAAGGGGATGCAAAATCTAATAAGCTTTGTTGTTCTTTCCCCAAATAGAAATGACTTTGTTTCTTTTCCCAATTTAAAAGTAACATTTATGTGGTTAGAATTTTTATAAAATATACAAATAAATTTAAAAGCAAGTAAAATCTATCTTTGATAATTAATCCCCATAAGAAATTTCTACTGTTAATATTCTGGGATGTATCCTTTCTGAACTCCAATTTATTTACATCATAATTACTGCTCATGAAGAACTTTCTATGAGTCAGCTTAAGCACTTCTTTTATGCTATATCTTAAAATTTTGTTATACAAAATCTCTTACAGTAAACTACAGTATAAATAAGAATTGTATCTCATAGAAACTGAAGCCCCAAGGGTTACAGTAATGTGCTTGTGGCCATATAGTAAGACAGAGAAGAAGCCAGGATCAAAAGCCCATTTGTCTGACTCCAAAATCTGATATACCTTTAATAAACTGAGTATATGCATGAATGCCTGCTAAGTTGCTTCAGTTGTGTCCAACTCTTTGTGACCCTACGGACTATAGACTGGCAGGTTCCTCTGTCCATGGGATTCTCCAGGCAGGAATACTGGAGTGGGTTGCCATGCCCTCCTCCAGGGGATCTTCTTCATGTTTTCCTCAACCTTCTTTCCTTCGGATAAGTTTGCCAAAGTGAATTCCAGGGCCAAGTGTGTATCCCCTGTTAAGACTTTTGAAACATTATTACCAAGCCATCTTCCAGACAATTTATAATCGTACTAGCTGTGTGTACATAATGCAGCAATGATTGAATAGCTGCTCTTCAGAAACCAAGGTTTTCATAAAATACTTCTTGAGAATATTGGTCAGAGTGGGCCTGGTTGGTGTCTCCCTTTCCCTCTTGGGGCTGCCATTAACCAGCACCAAAGGTGGGATTCTGAGACATTATAAACAATAATACCACAGCTTACAAGTTCAAAAATTCTAAGGTGGATGAGTAGAGTCTTATATTGAAAATCTGGAGGCTCCCACTATCTGGCTAATTTATTAGTATGGCACAGCTTCTCTGTCTCTGTTGCCCTGTGAAAATCTAATGGAGAATCTTATAGGAATGGTTTTAACTCTAGAATCATATTGCCTGGGCTTGACTCTTATTTTCACTGCTCCTTAGCTTTAGGCCCTTAGGAAATTTATATAAACTCTTTAAGCTTCTATCCCCTCACATGTAAAATGGAAATGAGGACAAGCATCCGTACTGCACAAGGAATTGAGAGACACCTAGGAGATAATCCCAGTAAGGACATTTAGTAAGAGTCTACACATAGTAAGTACTCTACAGATGCAAGTATGTATCTTTATTATTACTAACAGTCTTGCCATAATTTTGGCCAGTTAGTACAACTGATTTAGAGTTGATTCCCAGGAGGCCGAGGTCATAGTTTCAACCCTGGTTTACTTGGCTTGGTTCCATAGTCACAGATTGCATCCTAGCCCTAGCCAGCTGTCTCCCAGGCAGCCTGAAAAACACATGATTAAATCATCAAGCTCTATTGTCATAGCCATCCAGGAGGAGGGCTTGGAGACTCTGCTCCCATTGAGGATATTGTCTGTAAAGATGGAAGCTGGAAGTAAAAGGAGTATGAATGGAGAGCAGAGTCCTCTGAACCAAGCAGAGTTAGGGCAGAGCTGAGCCTATGGCTTTGTGGAAATAAGGTTGTCGTTGTTCAGTCACTAAGTCATGTCTGGCTCTTTGCAACCCCTGAACTGCAGCCCACCAGTCTTCCCTGTCCTTCACTATCTTCCTGAGTTTGCATAAATTCATGTCCATTAAGTCAGTGTTGCCATCCAACCATCTCATCCTCTGTCACCCCCTTCTCCTCGTTCCCTCAATCTTTCCCAGCATCAGGGTTTTTTCCAGTGAGTTGTCCCTTTGCATCAGGTGGCCAAAGTATTGGAGCTTCAGCATCAGCATCAGTCTTTCCAGTGAGTATTCAGGGTTGATTTCCTCAGGACTGACTGGTTTGATCTCCTTGCTGTCCATGGGACTCTCAAGAGTCTTCTCTGGTACCACAATTTGAAAGCATAAATTCTTCACCACTCAGCTTCTTTATGGTCCAACTCTCACATCCATACATGACTACTGGAAAAAACATAGCTTTGTTTATATGGACTTTGTCAGCAAAGTGATGTCACTGCTTTTTAATAGGTTGTCTGGGTTTATCATAGCTTTTCTTCCAAGGAGCAAGTATCTTTTAATTTAATGGCTGCAATCATCATCCACAGTGATTTTGGAGCCCAAGAAAATAAAATCTGTCACTGTTTCCAATTTTTCCTTGTCTGTTTGCTACGAAGTGACAGGACCAGATGCCATTATCTTAGTTTTTTAAATGTTGAATTTTAAGCCAGATTTCTCCACTCTCTTCAAGAGGTTCTTTAGTTCCTCTTTGCTTTCTGCCATTAGAGTGGTATCATCTACATATCTGAGGTTGTTGATATTTCTCCCGGCAATCTTGATTCCAGCTTATAACTCATCTAGCCTGACAATTCACATGATGTACTCTGCATATAAGTTAAATAAGCTGGTAGAAGGGGTCTTAGTTCTGAGAGGGAAAAGCAACAGTAATAACATAGTGAATCTTCTTCTTTTCTCTGTTATCTTCTCTGGTAGCTTTTCGAACAAGTGTAGGCTCCCTTTCTGGACAGGCCAAGACCCATCAAACTGGCTTATTCCACATAAAGCCTGAGAAAAATAAGTTATGTATCAAATGTTGCAACTGTAGCCAAGAGATAGTTTTGTGAAGGAAAGTTGTCTGCACTCTTTCTGACAGAACTTGCAATGGAAACTTGTCTTAATAAAATGTGTTGTCTTCATCTTTCCAGGTAAAGTGGTTAATGGCAGAGCATAGATTTCTTTGGTACTGAGTTTTGCCTTATGTCCACACCCCAAAAGGGAGTTAGTGAAGGCCAGCTTTGAAAGATTGAAGCCAAGTTTCCACAGATTTTTTTCCAAGGAGAGAAACTTCTTTGACCTCCTATATACAGACTGCAGTAGGAAGAAATTTTCCTTTTTCCAAAACAATCTTATGAGATCATTTTCTTACATATTCATCTTTGAAAAACAACATCAGCACACCTATTGCTGTAAAAAAAAGTCACAAACGAGCAAGATCATTAAAAACAGGGTTAGCTTTTGTTTTTCGTGTTCATTGAGAGCATCTATAAAAAATAAGCATACAGCCCTATTTCTGCCCTCTTGGGGGGAATGTTTTTGAAAAATTTATAAATCATATCACTCAATATCTTCAACATGAAGGACCTAGAAGATAAAGTTCTCTCTTATCTGAGTGCCAAAAGAGTTTTTCTTTCTTCAAGATATAGCATGTCTTTTCCTTACAGGCAACATAAATCTTATTTTCCTTTTTGCTTAGGTGGCCTGGAAGCTCAGAGCTCAATTTGTAGACTAGTTTCAGTTACTATGTAGAAATCTACAGCTATTTAGCATTTTAACTTTTCTTATATCTATTTTCTATTTATTCCCTTGTCTTTTGTAGTTTTTTGTTCTATTGAAAACAATTTTAAAGAAAGCCTTAAGTCCAAAGCAGAATGAATTAGAATATAAATAAACAGTTTTATAGACAGCATTCTCTAATGTTGTGATGGCTAATTTAATGCCTCAACTTGTCTGGTCTATGGGATTCCCAGATAGCTGGTAAAACATTATTTCTGGGTACATCTGCAAAGGTGTTTCCAGAAGAGATTAGCGTTTGATTTAGTAGACTGAGTGAAGAAGATCTGCTCTCACCAGTGAGGGTGAGCCTTAGCCATTTTGTGGATCGGAGGACTGGAACAGAACAAATAAGCTAGGGAAGGACTAATTTTCTCTCCTTGAGTTGACATGTGCATCTTCTCCTGCCCTTGGACATCAGAACTCCTGGTTTGGGGGCATTCACACTCAGACTGAAATATATCCCCAGCTTTCCTGGTTCCTCAGCTTGCAGATGGCAGATCATGGCTTCCACAACCATATGCACCAATTCCTGTAATAACTGTCCTCTTAAATATGTCTTTATGTGCCCTATTGTTTCTGTTTCCCTGAAAAACCCTGGGCAACTCATATGGCAAAACATTTAGAATTAAAAGACCTGTCTTCAAGTTTCTGTTTGAAACTAGTTCTTTTACTAATCTCTAACCTCGGGACATTACTTTCTAACCTTGGGACATTACTTTGCCAACAAAGGTCCGTCTAGTCAAAGCTGTGGTTTTTCCAGTAGTCAGGTATGATGTGAGAGTTGGACTGTAAAGAAAGCTGAGTGCTGACAAATAGATGTTTTTGAACTGTGGTGTTGGAGAAGATGCTTGAGAGTCCCAAGGAGATCCAACCAGTCCATACTAAAGGAAATCAACCTTGAATATTTATTGGAAGGACTGATGCTGAAGCTGAAACTCCAATATTTTGGCCACCTGATGCGAAGAACTGACTTATTTGAAAAGACTTTGAGCCTGGGAAAGATTGAAGGCAGGAGGAGAAGGCAACAACAGAGGATGAGATGGTGGAATGGTATCACTGACTCAATGGACACGAGTTTGAGTAAACTCCGGGAGCTGGTGATGGACAGGGAGGCCTGGCGTGCTGCAGTCACTGGTGTTGCAAAGAGTCAGACACGATTGAGTGACTGAGCTAAACTGAACCTTGGGACAGAATATTTAACCTATTTTTCTTGGTTTCTTTATTTGTCAAATGGGAGTATATAATATTAACTACTCCTAGAGTGGTATCTTTTGAACTGTGGTGTTGGAGAAGACTCTTGAGAGTCTCTTGGACTGCAAGGAGATCCAACTAGTCAATCCTAAAGGAAATCAGTCTGGAATATTCACTGGAAGGACTGATGCTGAAGTGGAAACTCCAATATTTTGGCCACCTGATGCGAAGAACCGACTGATTGGAAAAGACTCTTATGCTGGGGAAGATTGAAGGCAGGAGGAAAAGAGGACAACAGAGGATGAGATGGTTGGATGGCATCACTGACTCGATGGACATGAGTTTGAGCAAGCTCTGGGGGTTGGTGATGGACAGGGAAGCCTGGCATGCTGCAGTCCATGGAGTCCCAGAGAGTTGGACATGCCCTAGTGACTGAACTCAGAGTGGCAGCGCAGTGGTACAGTAGTTACTAATATAAAATTAGCTAATATTACCACAATATAATTATAGGGATTATATTCTATTCAGATAGAATAAAAATCTATGCAAATTAAAGTCATCTTGGTCTGACATCATAGAGATGGACAAGGCTTTTTTGAAACTGAGAGATTCAATGGGTGTCATTTAAAGGCAATGAGAGTAAAAGGTGACTTTTAGCAATGGCTCGAACATTACTTGCACTCAGGTTATAAACAACCTACAGATCTGCTCTATCAAAAGTTGAGATATTCAGGGACAGGCAATCTTTCTTCAGGTTTGAGACTGTTAGGCTTCTACCCTTGTTCCACCCTGATAAACTTTTCTCCCTAGGCGTGCTAGGGAGACCAGGTGGTCCAAGCAGCAAAGGATTCAGCCAAAGATGACGAAGCAGAGCTGTCTTTCTTGCACAGTTTTGACATACTCTTTCCCTGCTTAGATCCCTTCAATGACCACCCAGCACCCCTAGAATAAGGTCCAAATTCCTTATCAAATCCCTTCAGGGTCTTGCTCTTTTCTCTCCACATCCCCAGCTTTATCTTCCATTTCTCTTGCTTCCTGAGTTTCTACCCACACAGCTTTGTGTATCTCTGAGCCTTTGCACATGCTGTTCTCCCAAGAATGATCTTTCTCATTTCCTCACCTAGTTTTCCATATTCATCTTTCACTGGGACCTCCCATGACTCCCTTGGGCACAATGACATCATCCCTTCTCTATACCACCTGTGCAAGCAGACCTCTGAGACAGCAGATCTCTCACTAGACTGAGTTGTTGAGAGCAAGGTCAGAATTTTCTTCACCTCTATATTTCCAGCACCTGGTTATTGCTCAATTAAAACCTGTTAAATGAAGATATTGCAAATGTGCTCATGGACGAGCAGAAGAGGCCAGTCATTAGCCAGCCAGGAAGCAGAGACGGGACTGAAGAGTTGAAGGTTGGGACAGGGAAGCCCAGATGGCTGCAAAGCATGAAGGAAACAGGCTTCACCTGCTGGGAGAACCAGAGGTGGGATGCTCAGGCACATGGAGCAGCTTACCATGGGCACTCTGACCCTGAAAGCTCCCAGGATTCATTTCCATGTTAAGAGTCTGGGGGTTTCTATTTTCCTCCAAGCCTGACAGATCACAGGGTGCTAAGCAGGGTTACTATGTATAGTTATCCCCTTACATACCTTGGTGCAGGGGATACATAGAAGTTGAAACTCAGCCTGCCCTCTGCTTACACAAGCCATTCACCTTGGAGCTTCTGTATCTGCACATCCCTCCCCCACCCCAGGGTTGGGGGCGGGGGTGGTGCCTTTATCCATTTCACATGGCACAGGCTGGATTATGCCCACCTGCTTCATTTGAGTTAAAGAACTAATCTACATTTCTGCTGAAGCTTTTCACTATCTAGTGTTTAAAGACCAAGGAATTCATTTTAGGAAAGATTCAGGGTGCAATGGGAGCCTAGAGAGGACATGAGATTGAGCCAAAAGTCTTGTGACTATGGGTTTTTCTCCAAAATCTTCTTGTGTAAAGGACAAACTTCTCTGTGAAGCATTCCCACCCTCACTTGCCATTTCATGGGCCTTGGTTTCTCCATCAGTAGACAGCCTGAGTCCTCTGGTCATTTTGATACGACATCTGCAAACTAATCACTATGTGCTCCCAATATGCTCAGAAGGCAGTAAGTGCATGACTAGTTTAAAGACAGGCTCTGCACTCAGTTTCATCTAAGCCATATATCAGCTATCACATCTGGTTGCATATCTTAACCTTGCTGTGCTTAAAAAAAGCAGGGGGATGGGGCAGGGGGAAGAAAAAAAACAGTATGTCTCATGGCAGACGCAGACAGTAAAGCGTCTGTCTAGAATGTGGGAGACCCAGGTTTGATCCCTGGGTCAGGAAGATCTCCTGGAGAAGGAAAAGGCAACCCACTCCAGTACTCTTGCCTGGAAAATCCCAAGGACCAAGGAGCCTGGTAGGCTACAGTCCATTGGGTCACAAAGAGTCGGACACGACTAAGTGACTTCATTTCACTTCACTTCATGGCAGACATGAAAGATGTGCCTTTAAGATCTCAGGGACTAAAACTGACCTATGGCCCCAGCTCCTCCTCTCTGAAGTCACCACCTTCAATCAAAGCCACACTTCACACGGGCTTCTCCCAACCAGTGACCGACCAGAGCAAGACGTGGTTATATTCTGTGCTTAGTCGCTCAGTCATGTCCAACTCTTTGTGACCCCATGGACTGTAGCCCTCCAGGCTCCCCTGTTCATTGGATTCTCCAGGCAAGAATACTGGAGTTGATTGCTCTGCCCGCCTCCAGGGGTTCTTCCCAACCCAGGGATTGAACCAGGGTCTTTTGCATTGAAGGTGGATGCTTTACCATTTGAGCCATCAGGGAAGCCCAAGACGTGGTTGCTGCTGCTGCTGCTGCTGCTAAGTTGCTTCAGTCGTGTCCAACTCTGTGCGACCCCATAGACGGCAGCCCACCAGGCTCCCCCGTCCCTGGGATTCTCCAGGCAAGAACACTGGAGTGGGTTGCCATTTCCTTCTCCAATGCATGAAAGTGAAAAGTGAAAGTGAAGTCACTTTAGTCATGTCCGACTCTTCGTGACCCCATGGACTGCAGCCTACCAGGCTCCTCCGTCCATGGGATTTGCCATGTAAGAGTACTGCAGTGGGGTGTCATTGCCTTCTCCGAGACGTGGTTGACATAGGTCTAAAACAAGACATGGAAGACATGAATCTCCTTTGATGACCAAATTTGACACAAGAACTCGACCAACTTTCCAAACTTTCCTTACAACTGTACTGCAGTTTAAAGGTATCGCCCCAACCATCTTTGCTTCCTTCTCTCATTCGCTCAGTGTCAGATATGCTCTCTTACCCTCCCCTCTTTTCTCATTTTCTCTCAAGCCCATTTCCCCTAGTAAATGTCTTCCATGTTTAATTTTGTCTTGGTATCTTCTTCTTGGAGGCTCTAGGCCAACACACTATTTCATAGAGTTGCTGTGACACTTAAATGATCTGATGTACACAAACTTGCAATTGTTAGAACATAGTATAACTTCTTGTCCTCCTCATATTCACTGGCCAGACACCACCCGTTCTTAGCTGTGGGCTTCCTCATAGTTCTTTACTCCTTATAATGGTAGTTGTCCAATACTTATCACTGGATTTTGTATCTTCTAGAACAAAGCCATCTTTAGAAGAGTCTACAGCTTCAGTACCCATTCTTCTAGTTTTCATTTTTGAAGTAAAACTTTCTACCCCACTGAGTTTTTGCAGAACCCAGGGCCATCCAGTTGAGGACTACATTTTCCAGTCTTGCTTACAATGGGTGGTGATGAAATAGCTACGTTCATACCAGTGGAATTATAAACAAAAATGATATACGCATTTTCATTAATTTCTTCAGACAAAATTGTTTGCTCCCTCTTTTTCTCTTTTTCTCTTTTCCCCACATAGCTGCACTGAAATGTGGTTGCATTGGTGAGATAGGTTCAACCATGTAGGTAAGGAAAATGCCATAATAGATGTCAGAAAAATGAGCTAGAAGAAATATGGTCTCTAGATGATCTTAAGAGGGAAGCTGCATGTCTTAGACCACCCACCTACCTCTAACTTTTGCTTCAAAAGAGACAGAGTATCTTTTTTGAGTCATTGTGTTTTTAGGGATACTTTGTTACAGCAGCTAAGCTAGTACCCCCTACCTAACACACCATCTTTTTGATATATTGCTACATTCTCTCTGCTTTGGTTGACCCAGGACTGGTTGACAGTGCTTTTTCCTTAATCCATTAAAGTCTATGCCTCAATATGGCATTTAATTACATTTGATGACTTTGAGGGACAGCAAAACTAGTTCCCTTTGGGCAAAGGATTATCTCAAGCCAGAGCTAATAGCCTTAATGGTTTAAAATGGCACTAAATGGTTCTCTACATTTGGCCAAGGCCATCTGGTCATTTGCAGATAAGCATAATAATAAGCACCCGGGCAGATCTCCACATATGGGCTGAACACAGACGTGTTCCAAATTATATATGCTATAAAATTTACTATCTTTCACTAAAACCCAAGCCACAAATGATCCCTTACTTGAATTGCAATAATGAGTCACCACTTAGACAATATGACTGAAATGAATCTGACTACAAACAAAGCTCTAAAACCACAGTGCCCAGATTCCAGTCAAGGTCAAAATGCAATTTTAATTCTGGGGAGATCTTTTGAGCATGCACATCAGAAATGGCCATGGGACTCTGCCCACACATGTCCATGGCCAATGGGTTTGTTTAAATTTGAGCCCTGACAACTGGATGAAATCATATGCTTTTGCTCCCAGAACATTTACATCCTCTCAGTGTGATCAATAAGTCATGAAAGTAAATTAAGGAAATAATGAAATAATTTTCTTTGCAATTATAGTGTTTACTTCCATTTCCTGCCTTTCTTTCTGTCAGGGTTTCTAGCCAAACTGGATATTGACCTTAAGAAATCTTTAGCACTGAAATTATTGATAATTCCCTATCTATATTTCTTTTCATAATTCAAAGTAGATTAATAATAAAGCTTAGACTAAGGAGTATCCAAAGTTCTGAATTTTAGCATGAAGACGATTTGAAAGTTATGCATCAATTAACTTTAAAAATTTAGTGCCTTAAGCCATGTAATTTACTTTCTCCTTGAATCATCCAATAATGCCCCTTTGAGTTGGTGGTGGTATTGATGACAACTTTCCCTTTCCATTTCAAGACTCTCAAACCCTAAATTGTTTAGAAAGATCATGTCCCTGTAATGGACAAAGCACCAGACTAAGAAACCAATAACTGGCATTCTTGAATACCCTTGGCAACCATGCCTCAGCTACTGAATATGGAAAGCAGGGATGGAGCGTATGAGTGACTAGCCACTTACCTGATACAAAGAGACAGTAATGGAGAATAATGAAGGAATACTAGCAGCGCATCTTGAGTCACTATGAATGAAGTTACTGTATGCAAATTACCATGGCTTCTTTGGGGCTTCCCTGGTGGCTCAGAGGTTAAAGCGTCTGACTCCAATGTGGCAGACCCGGGTTCGATCCCTGGGTCAGGAAGATCCCCTGGAGAAGGAAATGGTAACCCACTCCAGTATTCTTGCCTGGAGAATCCCGTGGATGCCCATTCCAGTATTCTTGCCTGGAGAATCCCGTGGACGGAGAAGCCCCGTAGGCTCCAGTCCGTGGGGTCGCAAAGAGTCAGACACGACTGAGCAACTTCACTTTCACTTTATGTCTTTAACTGAAAAGCACTGGCCATGAACTTGAGATAATGGTAGAGGCTTTATAGTTCTAGTAGATAATTTTTGCTTTATCTTAGTAAAAACCAAAGCAGTGAATGGACAGAATTTTCTTTGTGAATGGCCTACAAGCATAGACGGCTAAGGCAGAGGAGTTTTTTTTTTTTTTTTTTTAAATCAGTTGTCTTGATCAGATGAGACAGGCCAGGACCAAATGGGTTTTGGGCTGCCATTGCATATTTTAAACCCCCTCCTCATCTGCCATCCGGTATAGCACCTGGGTCTCCTTTGGCACCGGTGTGGTCCAGATTTCCTTGGCCCAGTGAATATCTGCTTTTTGAATTATCTTTCCCCAGATGTAGTTTCCATGTAGCCAAATTTAACCTTGTTCTATTATTTCCTGTCCCTCATTTCTAACCTCTTTGGGGACATTGTGATCTGCTGGGTGTTGACAAAGCTGCCTAATTCAGAAGCATCTGTGATTTGCATCAATAAGAGAATCCCTCTTTTCAATTTATTAATAAAGATACTAAGAAATAATATTTCTATCAGAGACTATGCTTTGTATTTGGAAACACTGGTGTTTCTCACGGACTGTTGCATTTATTAAATCTTAGCCTATTTCCAAACCACATTCTTCTCTAGTCCAGTGTGATGTTGGTGCCAAGAAATATACTGAGACACTGATTTTGTGGGAAATGGTTTGCTCATCTCCAACACATGCAACTTTGTCTTCCCCAGCTGGTGGTAGACAGCACAATTGCCCAGAGTGACTCTGAGTCAGTGTGGCATGGCTAGGTCTTTACATGTGGCCTGTGACTCCATTTTCCCTTTGAATTCTGCCTAGATTTCCCTTATACTCTGAAACTGCTCTACCAGTAGAATATAAACCTCACAAGTGTATTGTCTCCTGGAGTTGGTCCCACTCAACCCACTGCAAAAGACGCTTGCTCCTTGAAAGAAAAGCTGACAAACCTAGACAGCATATTGAAAAGCAGAGACATTACTTTGCCAACAAAGGTCCATCTAGTCAAAGCTATGGTTTTTCCAGTAGTCACATATGGATATGAGAGTTGGACCATAAAGAAAGCTGAGCACTGAAGAATTGATGCTTTTGAACTGTGGTGTTGGAGAAGACTCTTGAGAGTCCCTTGGACTGCAAGGAGATCCAGCCAATCAATCCTAAAGGAAATCAGTCATGAATATTCATTGGAAAGACTGATGCTGAAGCTTAAGCTCCAATACTTTGGCCACCTAATGTGAAGAACTGACTCATTGGAAAGGACCCTGATGCTGGGAAAGATTGAAGGTGGGAGAAGGGGACGACAGAAGATGAGATGGTTGGATGGCATCACCAACTTGATGGACTTGAGTTTGAGCAAGCTCCGGGAGATGGTGATGGGCAGGAAAGCCTGGCGTGCTGCAGCCCATGGGGTTGCAGAGTCGGACACAACTGGGTGACTGAGCTGAACTGAGCCCACTGCAAAGAGCAAATGTTCATTTTCATTTTTGTTAACGTTTATTGGTCATCTGGGCCATGTTAAGGTCTTCCTAGAGCCCATTTATAATAAGAAAGATATTTTTTCAGGTACATTCTCAATGGATACAATTTCTTCCTAAAACTCACCTTGTTTCCTCCCTTTTCTCCAGCCAATCCCCTTGTCCATACCTGGGATCAGGCCACCTGCTAGAGGGAGAGCAGTTCTCTCCTAACTGGTACCTACTTGCTAGTGTTGTCCTTTTCCAACCCATTCCCTACACTGTCAGCCCTGCTCAGATCACTATTCTATTTAAATCCGTCTGTGGCTCTGTGATTGCCCTCAGAATTAAGTTTGAATCCTTTACAACTTCCCACAGGGCCCTGATCTGACTCTCCAACCTAACACACTAAGCTCTGGTCGTGTGTAGTAGCTTAGTGCCCTGATCTCTCACCTCCAGGCCTGTGTGATGATGGTCCTTCAGTCTAGAATGATCTTATTTTTCTCCACCCACTGTCCTGCCTCTCTTCTATCTGCCTCTTCTATAATAAGGCAAACTCCTATCCACTTTTTTGGGTTTCAGTTCATACATCATTTCCTCCAGGAACCCTAAGAAAAAATCAGATCAGTAACTGGGTTAGATTCCCATCTCACCCTGTGCTGAAAACCTTCCTATACAGTTTTGGCCCTGTAGTCTAAGGGTCCGTTCTCCCACAAGGTACAAATTCTTTCAGTGCAAAATTCGTGCCTTGATCACTGTGTAACATTCAGCCCCAAGCAAGAAACTAACACTTAGGTAGGTACTTAAAAATTATTAGATTCTTTATATCTAATTTACATAGATATACTACATATGTCAGAATTAATTTGTTTTTATTAAAATTTTCTATAATTAACTTATTTTCTGTTCTTGGTTTAATTTTGGCCATTTTTACACTCGTGGCCATTTCTTTCGTCCTTAGTCAAATCTGGTTGTTTCTCCCAGATGTCTGTATGTATCCTTTGGGACAGTCAAGAAGGAAAGCCAACATTGGTCAGAGACAGGAGAGCTACTTCTGGTTTCTTAAGACTTATGCTGTTACTCTCCCTGACCCAGAATGGGCCACTAGGTTTTAAACCACTGATGAACTTTTCTACTTACTTGTTTTTGGCTTGGATGTATTGAAAATCAATTCCACAGGAAATGGAAGTTGCTGCAGCATCCCAGGTGACTTCCTGCTTCAGATAGGACTTGCTGAAATGAAGTGTGGGACTATGTGGACCAGTGTTTCTTCCAAACACAGGAAGCGGAAGGAAAGGCAGTGTGGCATCTCAGGCTGAGGATAGGCATATTTGATTTCTCGTGGGCAGAAATGGGGGAGGGGAGCTTTTCTGACATTTTTCTGACAAGTTGTCTTGCCTCATTTTACTGACCCAAACTCCCCTTGGGAATGAGTTAAGTGCCCATGTTTTTCACTTCACCCTCTTCATTTTCAGGTAGAAGATTTTTCTCTCTCGAGTCTTTACCTATCCCCTGGGTTTATCTGCACCTACCTTCCCCCATCTGCAGTGCCTCTGGATATTAGATAAATACCTTCCTATTTTTCTAATCCCTTTCGTTGGCATGCACATGGTCATCCATTACCTCTGCCTGGACTGCTTCAATCAAAGCAGCACGTTCTTGTTTGGCTCTATATCCAGGAGGTTTCTGTCTGGTTACTTTTTTTTTTTTTTTCAGCTTCTTCCCCTTTACCCATAAACTTTTATTAGACCTTTGTGAAGCCAATAGAGATAGCAGGGAATAGACATTATAATTCATTCAAAAAAGAATCAGCTGCATTTTGATTAGAGGGATCATTTCGCGAGGCTTGTGGGAAGCACGGCTATTGTTGCCTTCTTCGTCTGCAGGGTTGGAAAGCCCCTGCTAGCACTTGTCTGTTCTCACCTCGCCTTAGCAGTCCAGTCACATCTCCGGCCTGGCCCCAATTGCTAGCCATATCTCACCCTCAGTATGGCAGGAGGCAATCAATAGATGGATTAATCACACTTTGGGGAGCTTACACCCCGAGAAGGAGAGAAGATGAGGATTGGAAGAGGAGGCTGTTAGCCAACATGTTCTGCCTAGAGTTTGCAGACTGGTGCACACGACGTAGCACCACAGAGAAACCCACTTTGCCCAGGTGGATAACCAAGACCAATTGCATAATGAGGCCTTCTAGAAACTGACCACTAGCTTGACCTCGACTGATTAGCAATGCTTAAAAAATTGATTTGGGCCAAAGTTAAAGCTTTAAAAAAAAGTGTAATGAGACATAAGTGACCTAGTAAATAAGATGATGCTTTTTCATGCAGCCAACCTACAAATATGTGTACTTTTCAATATGAAAGAAAATCTGTGTGTGTATGTGTGTTTTAAGTGTATTTCTGCAGACTCAGAAATTGGAAAGGGTACAGGGTGTTTTGTTCATTTGTATAGTTTATTTACTTGTAGCTGGGAGATTTTCAGTGAAGAGTCCTAGCCATTAAAATCAGCTCCTGAATTCTTATTTGGGGGAGGGTTGACAGGGACCCTGGTTACTCAATAAGGGGTCCAGATGGCTTGGAATACAAGAACCCAAGAGCCCCCCCAACAGAAGCTATTTATGTCCAAAAAGCACTGCATTTTGGAACCAAAGGTTTAGGTTTGCATCTTCCCTCTGCTACTGACCAGCTAAAGGAAAGCTGCTGAAGCTAACTCTCAGTTTTCTCACCTCTGTAATGAATTAAGCCTGGCTGTTAAAGTTGTTGCAAGGAGCAGACAAGACAATACAGATGTGCAGTTTCATACATCGAAGTGGGCTTTGAGAATCAAAGTGGGCTTTGCAAATTGAAGCACTGTTACAGTCGAATGGGCTTAGAAAGGATGGGGGGCAGTCTGCATATTTGGATACTCATAACTTAACTAATCGTCATCATGCTTATTCAAGGTAAAAAGACATAGAAGGTGTTATTGTTTCAAATGCAAAAAACGTTAACAACAACACAAGCCTACTACTGATTTGTTTTTCTGAGTAAAGTTATTTGCTTTTACCAGCACTTATCCTCAAACTCCATTCTAGTTCAAGAGGACTCAGGGCTCAGCCTCTGACTGTTCTACCTCCCACCCTGGATGGAAATCATCATCATTTACAAAACGGTTTGATTAATGTTTGATTAAGGAGTTCTGACCTTTGGGGAATTAGCATCATAATTACAGAGCTGTGCATTGTCCCAGCCACTCATCTGGCTCCCCAGTTGAGGCCCCTTTTCAGCAGTGAGTGACAGGCATTGAGGAGCAAATCTCCCCTAATACTATAATCACCAGGTACCACTTAAGTACAGCTCGCAATTTTTTGCTCCAGAACAGAGAGCAAAGGAAGCTGCCTTTTTCGGGCTCTGAATCCTTTTCTGTGTGCTCCATTGCTGCTTTTAACAGCTTTGTTAATTCAATCACCACCTCCATCCAAACAATAGCCAAGGTGGGTTGGGAGGAAGGTAGGAGGCAGTTTTGAGGCTGATCCCAATCTTCATCACACTCCCCCGAATGTTCATGTGCTGGGGGTGGAGGGAGGGGAGTGGTGGGTACCAGCTGGGCAAGCTGGCAGGGCTGCTGGGCCTCAGGGTGGGCAGCAGGTGCTCCCTGTAAAGGTGACACGCTTGAGCAAGGCATCACACGGAGAAGGGGCCTTCTTCTGCTTCGGAAGCCTGGCTCCCTTTGGCCTCCGGAGTTTTCAAAAGCATAAGGGAAATGAGTGAGAACAGGAAAATTGGCCTGTTAGGTGAGAATTGTCATGTTTAGCTGCTCTGTTTTATCCCATTGGTGAGACGAGATGAAAGAGAGAAAACATAGCCACCAGAGCCCAGCTGGCCCCTCGGCCACTTCTAGGGCCCCGCTGATGAATGGTGCTTGGATCCTGCTCTCAGAAGCAACCTAAGGAGAATATTACTGCTCAGTTAGCAGAAATCCAGTCCACCATTTTCTCAAAATGTGCCTGCTCAGCTGTTCAGTCGCGTCTGACTCTTTGCGACCACATGGACTGTAGCCCACCAGGCTCTTCTGTCCATGGGATTTCCTAGACAAGGATATCAGAATGGGTTGCCATTTCCTCCTCCAGGGCATATTCCTGACCCAGGAATCAAACCCGCATCTCCTGTGTCTCCTGTGTTGGCAGACAGATTCTTTACCACTGAGCCACCAGGGAAGCCCATTCCTCAAGTGTAGGGGATGCAAATAGAGGTCACCTCAGAGAAGGTTCTGGGCAGAAATGTCTTGGAAATTTAGAATTAAATGAATTGAAACTGGTTCCTTCACTGTAGTACTACTTCTCAGAATCTTAAATTCCCTCCTTTGCCTAATCAATCTTTAAAAGAAAGATAAAAACAATAGCATGTCCTAAACTTGGCATATGGATGTGAGAGTTGGACTGTGAAGAAGGCTGAGCGCCGAAGAATTGATGCTTTTGAAGTGTGGTGTTGGAGAAGACTCTTGAGAGTCCCTTGGACTGCAAGGAGATCCAACCAGTCCATTCTGAAGGAGATCAGCCCTGGGATTTCTTTGGAAGGAATGATGCTAAAGCTGAAACTCCAGTACTTTGGCCACCTGATGCGAAGAGTTGACTCATTGGAAAAGACTCTGATGCTGGGAGGGATTGGGGGCAGGAGGAGAAGGGGACGACAGAGGATGAGATGGCTGGATAGCATCACTGACTCGATGGACGCGAGTCTGAGTGAACTCCGGGAGTTGGTGATGGACAGGGAGGCCTGGCGTGCTGCGATTCATGGGGTCACAAAGAGTCGGACATGACTGAGCAACTGAACTGAACTGAACTGAAGATTGGTCAAGACACAACTCTTACTTTCACATAAAACCATTTGGGAAATGTTCGTTTCATCCAGTCAGAACTTTTTTCCCCTAAGAATTCAGTTTTTCTCTTACTAGATCAGCTGGAGATTTATCAATTTCGGGACGTATCCAGACTTGGTGTCTGAGATTTTATTTTTGAATTTTTTGGCCATAGCATGCAGGATCTTATTTCCTCAACAAGGGATCAAACCCGAGCACCCTGCATTGGAAGTATGGAGTCTTAACCACTGGACCACTAGGGGATATCAACTTTTTGTCTGCAATTCAAACTTTGTTGCTTCCTTGTACATTTTTTTTTTTTTTTTAATGTAAGTACATTTCAAAACTTGCCATTAATCATTAGCAGCAGAACATTCCAGTGGCCTGGAATTGTTTAATATACTCTAGGTAGATGACAGAGAAGGCAATGGCACCTCACTCCAGTACCCTTGCCTGGAAAATCCCATGGATGGAAGAGCCTGGAAAGCTGCGGTCCATGGGGTCGCTGAGGGTCGGACTTGACTGAGCGACTTCCCTTTCACTTTCACACATTGGCAAAGGAAATGTCAATCCACTCCAGCTTTCTTGCCTGGAGAATCTCAGGGATGGGGGAGCCTGGTGGGCTGCCATCTATGGGGGTAGCACGGAGTCGGACACAACTGAAGTGACGCAGCAGCAGCAGCAGCAACAGGAAGATGAACCTGATGGCGTAATGAATGCTGACCTTCTTCCTCTGTTAGCATCTGGAGTCTTGGGACCATTTGTATCTTATTCCTCCACAGAACTGCTCTTGGAACATAAACATAGGCAGGAAAGAGATCTCTGGAATATCAGATGCTGTGGACTCTTTTTTTCCTCTAGCCACAAGTTATCATGTAGGAAGAATGTAGCATAAGGGGTAATGGCTCTGGGTCACACAGGTTCAAATCCTGGTTCTGACTTTTAAGAGCTGTATGGCTTGGACAAGTCAGTTCATCTCTGTACCTCTACTTCCTCAGGCATAGAGTAGGGTTAATAACACTCTGGGCATCATGGACTGGTGTGACGATGAAGTGAGGTGATCTCTGATAGCACTGGGAAGGCCCAACTCCTTATTAGAAGCCAATTGGAAGAAACAAGTTGCCGTTTCATAATGAGGCATAACATTCCGACACCCAGCACAACGCTGAGAGCAGTTGGCAGCCAGTATTTGCTTAACTGAATTGGATACTCAAAATCTGAACCTCAAACTACAATTCTTTTGAGCTCTTTCTTTCTCGCCTAGTCCAGGAATCAGCAGATGGCAGGCATCCAACACTGCCAGATTTGGGGGGAGAATGAAAAAAATTAAACTTTTCCCAGGGTCATTCAAGATGTTTCTCTTTATACTTTTTTTTTTTTAAGTTTTAAAATCATTCATGCGATTTTGATATTGGGACTATAAAGAAATGTTTGATTTTTTTAAAAAAAAGTTTTTATAGGTGGCTTCCCTGGAAGTTCAGCAGTAAAGAATCTGCCTGCCAATGCAGGATATAAGGTTTTGATTCCTGGTCCAGGAAAATCCCACATGCTGTGAATCAGCTAAGCCCATGTACCACAACTCCTGAGCCCGTGCTCTAGAGCCCGGGAGCCGCAACTACTGACCACATGTGCTGTAGCTACTGAAGGCTGCCCCACAGCAAGAGAAGCCCCGGCAATGAGAAACTTGTGCACCGCAGTGGAGAGTATCCCCTGCTCGCCACACCTAGAGAAAAGCCTGTGCAGCAGGGAAGACCCAACATGGCCAAAATCAAAATTTTAAAGTTTTTATAAAGATGTTTCCCATAGCATTACCTTTACTGGTGATGAAATAGAAACAAAGCAGTTCTCATAAATAAATGACCAAGTAAATGATGCTGGAGCTGTATGATACAACAACATGCACTGAAATCATTTTTATATATAGTTTTACAAGGAGAAAATAATTATGATAGAAGTAAAAAAAATGAGGTACAAAATAATATGGAGGATGTGATCATAATTATTTAGAAATAAGGACAGAAAAATTTAGGTTGAAAATAACCCAAAGGTGAACAGTAATTGCATTTAGGTAAAGGATTTTTTAACTCTAAATTTCCAAACTTTCTATAATAATCATGAATTACTTTTATGTTTTAAAAAGATAATTCCATGGAAAAAATTACAAGAAACTAGCTTTAATGCTTCCAAACTTACTGCTTTTTTCCTGATTCTCGGGCAAGCAAGCATTTAGCCATAAGCAGCAATAACGACCCAGACCCAGATGTCTTCTGCCGGCTAGAGATGACAGCCGAGAAGGAGCAAGCGGCTGAGGGTCTGGGGCCAGTGACACAGAGAAGTCTAAGGGGGCTCTTAACCTGTGCTTTATATATCCTAGAAGAACAGACTTCTTACCCATCACCTAGTAATTTCCATAAGACCTTATATGCCCAAACTTCTGTCTTTGAAAGCTGCTTGCCTCATAGGAGTATGAAGTATTTATTCTATCCCAAGGGTCTTTATGTCTCACCCATTACTAGGAAAAAGTTATTTCTAGTGCTCTGTACAAGCTGGCTACAAATTATCTTCGCAGGATTTTCTCCCAGGACTCCACAAGTCTTTTGCAACAATTAAACTGGTCCATTTACCATATCTGAGAAGTACATGTAGAATCTTATATTTATAGGCCAGGCAGCAATGTAGCTGTGACATCTCTTACAGGTGAACTTAATAAATGGTGGGCACTGGTGAAAGAGACAGATAGAGATGATATTTCAGCTGTGAAATATCCACAAAAGAGAATAAATGGGGCCAAACTCAGGGCAACTAGCCCACACTTTGCCTCTATCTAAAATGTTCTTTGTGTCTTCAAATATCTAAAGCATCTTATAAAGTTAAAATCTTACAGGTGTTTACCCAAAAGAAATGAAAACTCACTTTCACACAAAGGCTTGTGTATGAATGTTTATTCATAATTGCCCAAAGCTGGAAATAACCCTAATGTACTTAACTGGTGAAAGGATAAGCCAACTGTGGTCCATACAATGAACAGTAGTTACGGCAATACACAGCAATACAAAGGAACAACCCACAATGTGAATGAATTTCAAATGCATCATGCCAAGTGAAAGAAACCAGACTCAAAAGTTACATACTATGGTGATCTGTGGTCAATGATCTTTCATATCACTACTACAACTCACTGAAGACTCAGATAATGAGCATTTTTCAGCAAATACGTATTTTTAATTAGGTAACTACTTAGTTTTTCTTTTTTTTTACATAGTGCTCTTGCAATCTCAGTAGATTATAATATACTGTAGGGCACAAGAGAACTTTGAGATGGTGAAAATGTTCTGTGATTTGAATATGGTGGTGAATCCATGATTCTATGCTGCATTTGTGAAGGTTCAATTGTACACAAAAATGAGTGCATTTTATTCTATGTAAGTTAAACCTGACTTTACTGGAAAGAAAGATGACATGAAACACACACACACACACACACACACACACACACACACACACACACACACACACATATAAGCCTGTGGTTCTCAAGGAGTTTGGTTTCAGGATTCCTTTACACTCTCAAAAATTATCAAAAAGCGCAGACAGTTCATTTTTATATGGGTTATATCTATTAATATTTATTGTATTAGAAGCTAATGGTGAGAAAGCCATCCTTAACTGTAACCAAATAGTAATCTCATCCAAATAGTAACCTCATTACATATTAGTAAGGCCAGTATATTTCTATGAAAAATAACTATTTTCAAAAACAAAAAAATTAGTAAAAGTAGTGGCACTGTTTTACACTTTCACAAAGATTTCTGATGTATGATTTCATAGAAGATATTGGAATTCTCATGTCTGCATTCAGTCTATTGCTGTATTTTGTTTTGGTTGGAGTACATGAAGAAAATCCTACTTCGTGCAAATATATAATTAGAAAAGGAAAAAGTATTTTGATATTTCTCAGATAATTCAAGCTATTCTTCTTTGATGCTGCACCAAAATTCTTCAAGCAGTAGCTTTTTTCCCCTAAGATAGCTGCAATATGAAATCTAAAATCATATCATGAAACTTTCCATAATCTGTTACATTAAAAACTGTTGGTCTATCTTACATATTGAATGCATTTAAAAAATAAGTTATGCAGATCTTTCAAATTTTGGCCCATTTCATCATTGTATTTATATACAATGTATATGATATATGATGTATATATATCGCATTCATTAATTTCATCACCTATCTCATCAGAAAACTCATCAAGTCTTGGGAAGCTGTCAAGCTTATGGTGGTGGATATGATTTGCCAAAATTCTAATTTTTCACTTGAAATCTCATTTTATTTTTGCCAACACATACTGTCAGTTGTTTTCCTCGAAGTGACAGGCTCACTTCCTTCAGTTTCAAGAAAATGTCTGCCAAATATCTAGGCCTGAATAGCCATACTTTATCTGTTTGACATCCCTTCAAGAAAAAATGTTATCCTGTGAAGAAAAAGCAGCTATTTCAAGTTGCAACTCAATCATAAAGTACTTTTTTAAAAGACACTCATCCTTCAAAACACAGCAAAAGTGCTTTTTGTATACTTCCCATTTTATCACACAGCATATGAAAAAAAACTTACACTCAAGAGTTGAGAGTTAAAAAATTATTTTGTTGTTTCATCGAGAATATCCTTAAGTGGAGTTGGCAATCTGTTTAAATCATGAGTGTAACAGTAAGAGAGTATCTATATACTACCAACTAGTTTGGGGCCACTGCAGTTTTACAAGCTTTTTTTGGGGGGGGGGGGCATTATCAATACTACAATCAGCTCAGCAAAGAAGGCAAACTCTTATATTGGTATAAAAACAGATTTATGCTTGCAAACTTATTGAAAGGCTGTCTGGGACCACACTTTAAGAACCACTGATCTAAACCCTTCTCACTTTTATGTCCTCTCTTAAATCTCAGTATCTCCTTGGAATTTTCCCTTCCTAAACCACTCTATAGTTGTTATCTTTGCTTCTGTATTCTGATAACACTTGTTGGTTCCATTTTAAGTCTTATATTACCCACTTTTTTATCCATCCTGTCTTTCTCATTACTTTCCAAACTTCTTGAGTGAGGAATGTTTCTTTGAACCCTTACCCCACCTCTAGCTCAGTAATTAGTAGAGTACCCTATACATAACACACACTATGAAAGTTTTTGATGACTTGTAAATGTTAAATATTACACCCAATTAAACAGCTCCAGGTACATGCATAGGCATAATGTCAAGGTTAGTCCAGTTTGGAAAATAAGAATTACTTAAGGCATCATCACTTCTGACTATTTTCAGGATCATCTGAACTCAAATTTTTCTCCTCTGGATCTTAACACTTTATATTTTCTCCTTGGTCTGCCTTCACTCTCAGTTTAGGCTAAAGAGTAGACTGTGGTATTATAGAGATAGCCCATGCTTTGGAGGTCAAAAAAAAAAAAAAAATGAGTTCATATTCTACTTCTACTGTTGATCTGACCTTAGCAAGATACTTCAGATCTCTGAGCCTTCAGCTATCCCATCTGAAATGAAGCCTGAAATAGCTGCCTCGGCCACCTCATAAGGTTGTAAGGATTAAAGAAGAAAACAGCTAAGACAGACTTAGTTTAGAGATTTTCTCAAAAATGCTGGTTCTATTGGCCCAAGTTTCATTTGACCTTCTATACTGGGAAGGAGCAGCTGCCTTCTGCTATGAGGTCGGTGGCCAGGCCAGCTCCCCTCTTGTTCAACAGACTTCACAGAACTTTTCCAATCCTTGTTTGCTCATGACTCTTCCCCTAGTCCCTTGCCATTTTGTCCTTGGATTAGCTGAGATCTCTTAGTCTAACAATTTCAGCCCTTGCACTTATGCTTAAGCCATCATCTGATGCATTTCCAGTCACTAAACAGGGAGATGAGGGCATGCATGCTCAGTCACTCAGTGGTGTCTGACTCTTTGCAACCCCATGGACTGTAGCCCACCAGACTCCTCTGTCCATGGGATTTTCCCAGCAAGGATACTGGAATGGGTTGCCTTTTCCTCCTCCAGGGGATCTTCCTAACCCAGGGTTAGTATTCACGTCTCATGCATTGCAGGTAGATTATTTACCACTGAGCCACCTCGGAAGCCCCCAGACAAGGAGATGGATGAACCCCCATAGGACAAAGAAAGTTTTCTTAATCTAAGAAAGGGAAGATTTGTTTATTACATCTCTTTTTCAAGTTTTCCAAGGTTTGAAATTATTGTATGGTTTAGTGATATCTTTTCAAATCTTATTTGAGGCAAGAGCCTGATTTGTTTTGTTTTGCTTTTATTCATTGAGGTAGTATATTTCGACATTTGAAAAACAACAACAACAACATCTAATGTGTTCCTAGCACCATGCTGGAATCATTAGGAATAAAAACAAATTCTCGATTATTGTGATCCAAGTCTAAGCTGGTTACTAAGGGAATAAATAAATTCGGCATCTCATCCACAGCACTATTCGGTATGATCCTATTACATTTAAATGCTAATCCACAACCTGTAGAATTCTGATTCACTAAAGGACTAATGTTGCTGATAGCCAAGCAGATAGCTCGGTCAGACATGACATTCTGAGCAATAGTAGAGCAAAACCCTCTCAACCTTCAATTCCTCCAAATTACCCATAAACACAGCTTTCTGACTGAGCTAAGAAAGATACACAAAAGAAGACAAAATCTGTAAATATATAGAGAAGGATGGTGAATTTTAAAAAATAAAGGTGCATTTTATGGACATCATTAATCTCATTATTTAAAAATTTGGCAAAAAGTTTGTTATTATGTTTTTTCTTAAACCTAGTTTCATAAAGTTTATTCCACTCTTAGGTTAAGGGAGTATTGTCCTTAGTTGGTGAAACGTTCTCTAGCAAATTTTATTGTAGTACTTTTACTCCCCCTCCCCCTTCTAAATTTCCATATTTCTGTTTTCCTCCTTCTGCCATACAAGTATTCAATCCAATGAATCTGATATATATCCTTGTTGCAGTGGTTGTTCAGTCACTAAGTCATGTCCAAAGCTTTGTGACTCCATGGACTGCAGCATGCCAGGATTCCCTGTCCACTATCTCCCAGAGTTGGCTCAAACTCATGTCCATTGAGTTAATGATACCATCCAACCATCTCATCCTCTGTTGCCTCCTTCTCCTCCTGCTCTCAATCTTTCCCAGCATTAGGGTCTTTTCCAGCGAGTCTGCTCTTCACATCACGTGGCCAGAGTACTGGAAATTCAGCTTCAGCATCAGTCCTTCCAATGAGTATTCAGGATTGGTTTCCTTTAGGATTGACTGGTTTGATCTCCTTGCAGTCCAGGGGACTCTCAGGAGTCTATTCCATCTTCACAGTTCAAAACTATCAATTCTTCAGCGCTCAGCCTTCTTTATGGCCAAACTCTCACATTCTTACATGACTACTGGAAAAACCATAGCTTTGACTATATGAACTTTATTTGCCAAAGTGATGTCTCTGCTTTTTAATATGCTCTCTAGTTTTGTTATAGCTTTCCTTCTAAGGACTAAATGTCTTTTAGTTCTGTGGCAGCAGTCATCATCCACAGTGATTTTGGAGCCCAAGAAAATAAAATCTGTTACTGTTTCCACTTCTTCCCCATCTATTTGCAATGAAGGATGCCATGATCTTTGTTTTTCAAATTTTTTGAATTTATAAATTCATTAGGAGAGAATTAACCACAATGATAAATCATCTCAACCTATACATGAGATAGCCCTTTTAACCAAATATTTTAAATGGAGTTTAATAAACTTTTTATAAGGTGTTATAGATATTTTTACGTTGATTTCTGAATACCTCATAGGATAGATTGGAGATAGCATCTTGCAGCTATGTTAGTAGAAATTTATTCACACTTCTGTGGTGCTAGAGAAGAGCTTGGACAGCAAGGAGGTCAAACCAGTCAATCCTAAAGGAAATCAACTCTGAATATTCATTGAAAGGACTGATGCTGAAGCTAAGCTCCAGTACTCTGTTACCTGATGTGAAGAGCCAACTCACTGGAAAAGACCCTGATGCTGGGAAAGATTGAAGGCAGGAGGAAAAAGGGGCAACTGATGATGAGATGATTGGATGGCATCATTGACTCAATGGACATAGTCTGAGAAAACTCCAGGAAATAGTGAAGGACAGGGAAGCCTAGCATGCAGCAGTCCATGGGTTGCAAACAGTTGGACAGGACTTAGTGACTGAGCGACAACAACAATTCATATTTTTATGTTTTCCCCCATAAGATTCCAGTGATTGAATATATGAGTATGTGTGTTTACATTAAAATGAATAATCCACAGTTCTTGAACTCATATATAACAAATTAGCAATTATTTAAATTGTTCTTCAAGAATAAAGAGCCTCTTGATGAAAGTGAAAGAGGAGAGTGAAAAAGGCTTAAAACTCAACATTCAGAAAACTAAGATCATGGCATCCAGTCCCATCACTTCATGTCAAATAGATGGGGAAACAGTGGAAACAGTGAGAGACTTTATTTTGGGGGGCTCAAAAATCACTGCAGATGGTGACTGCAGCCATGAAATTAAAAGATGCTTGCTCCTTGGAAGAAAAGTTATGGCCAACTTAGACAGCATATTAAAAAGCAGAGACATCACTTTGCCAACAAAGGTCCACCTAGTCAAAGCTATGGTTTTTCCAGTAGTCATGTTTGGATGTGAGAGTTGGACTATAAAGAAAGCTGAGCACCAACGAATTGATGCTTTTGAACTGTGGTATTGGAGAAGACTCTTGAAACTCCCAAAGAGACCCAACGAGTCCATCCTAAAGGAAATCAGTCCTGCATATTCATTGGAACGACTGATGCTAAAGCTGAAACTCCAGTACTTTGGCCACCGGATGGGAAGAAGTGACCCATTTGAAAAGACCTGATACTGGGAAAGATTGAATGCGGGAGGAGAAGGAGATGACAGAGGATGAGATGGTTGGATGGAATCACTGACTCGATGTACATATTTGAGCAAGCTCCAGGAGTTGGTGATGGACCCGGAAGTCTGGAGTGCTGCAGTCCATGGCGTTGCAAAGAGTCAGACCCAACTGGGCAATGAACTGAACTGAACTTGTTTTTGTCATACAACTCACCTGAAGCTCAAAAATAAAATAAAAATATTCTGGATGAGTTCTATTTTGCTTTAGAGCAGTGACTCTCAAAACAGTGTACAAAGTTACCCATGGGGGAAGTATGATAGTCACTCAGTTGTATCCAAGTCTTTGTGACCCAATGGACTGCAGCCAACCCATGGAATTCTCCAGGCAAGAATACTGGAGTGGACAGCCATTTCCTTCTCCAGGGGATCTTCTGGACCCAGGGATTGAACCCAGTTCTCCCACATTGCACGCAGACTCTTTACCAACTGAGCCACCAGGAAAGGCAGAGTTACCTATATTCTTAATTAAAATGCAGATTCTGAGAACCTAACCATAGAAATCCCAATGTGGATAATTCCGAGATGGAATTTAGGAATGTTCTGATGCCACTGATTTACGAACCAAACCTTGAGGGACATGATTCTAGGCTGTTTTATATAAAATGATATTTTATCCACAAAGATACTAGGAAGCAGTGAAGCATATACTTGGCTAATTTAAATGTAGGATGAAACATGAGGATGTCAGCAAATCAGGATTGAAGCTTAAGCAATGCATTTTTTGTTGTACAGAAGGCAGGGTCTGAGAGAGGGGGCTCCTACCATGTCCCAGGTGCTACTTTGAGCAAGTCACTTGCTTTCTTGGAACTCCTAGGTCTCTCACATATAACAAGAATGAATTAGATCATTTTAAATGTTGTTTTAAGTTTTACATTCTGCCATACAATTCTGATTCTATGTTGTGATAACACAGATCTACCAAGAAATTAGACGAAGGCAACATTTGAAATTGCATTTAAAAATGAAATGTTAACGCTGATTCTTCCTAGGTAACATTTTCTCTTTTGATACTACAGCCTTTGACACTTTTAGGGTGGGCATCCAGCAACCAGCTTGCTGCTCCTCAGTCTTTTACTAACAAGAGTTTTCACATCTCATACGGAGGCCCGTGTGAAGTAACCAGCTCTATAGCTTTCTCACATCTAATAAGCTATTCCACCCCAGGGACAGAAGACTGCTCTCTACCTCCTGAACATACCAGCCCCATCTCCAATACCAAATCTTCACTCCTTACAATACTCACTCATTGGAGTCTTCATTCATTCGATAGAAGACACTCTTCTCTCTGCTTCTCTTGACTGAATTCCACTCACTAAATCAAGTTCAGTCCGAGGTCACTGTGTCCTGAATGCTCTTCCTGAGCCTGATTACTCTGACCTAGATCAATCTCTGTACTCTGACTTCCTCTAGCATATAATTCAAATAATATATCACTTAACATTCAATCATATCCTGTCTTATTCCACTAGTTCAAGGGTTCCATGTAGGGATAAGATTTCAAGTCCCTTTGGTCTAGGGCTCAAATAGTCCAAGAATTCTAGAAAAGTCTTTTAGCACAAAATACACCCAATCAATTCAAATTCGGAGTCCTCACTCTCGTCAGCCCTTGTCTCTCAGACCGGTCCAGGAGAAAATCAGATAATGTCTGGACAACAGAGCCACATAGCATTCAAGGCACCCAAACTTTTCCATGGTTCTTAAACCTGTTTTACCTCCAACTCACAGCATTATATTAGCATCCATTTCCTCCTGATTCTATTTTCAGGTTTATTTTATCTCATGCTAATAGCTGGATGGAAGCAGGTTGCAACTGGATAATACTTTCCACACTTAAAAAAAGTCTAATGTCAAGATTTCTGTTAACATTTTGGGCTTTTCAAAAATGTGTCATTCCAAATCCCATTGGGTCCCAAGGAAGAATTTCACTCCATTGCCTAAGAGCCATCTGTTTTGCATTTTTAAACTGTGACTTTTATCTGTAAGTACAGTTCACCCACCAAATAATTACTATGACCACTTTCTTAATTACATACATTAGTTTCTGAACTTTTCCTTCTATGACCTATTTCTTATGTTTCCAGACTTTTCAGCCTCCAAGGGACCAGTTAAGACTTTGTAAATGTTACTTCATCAAATAAGAATGGCATCTTGACCAGGGAAAGGAGCTTTAAATTAGAATTCCTGGGTTCCCATTCCATCTCAGTTAACAACCAACTGTTTTAGAATCATAGAAAGTTAAAGGTGAAAGAAAAGTTTGGGAAAAAATAGTTCAAGTCCTTTATTTTAAAGCTTCTTTAAAAATCTTTGTGCAGTTTGTTTCTCATACTCATTGTAGTATGCCATTCATTTGAAAGTACCAACCTCCATTTGGGAGAGGGTTCAAAGAAAGTTAAATTAATTAACTTCTGTAAAGAAGTCTACTTGGTTTGTCCTTGGTATCAGATGAAGGAAGGTTAAAAAAATAAACCCAGAGTGTTAATATCAATAATAATAATGAGGAAGAAGGAATAATTATAGAAATAGTTCCCCAGTGCAGTTTAAATTTCTTGATCACATATTTATAGACCAAATAAAATGAAAGAGGCATCACAGTAGCTCCATAAAAACTTGGAAACCTCAGAATTTTTTTAAAATTTACCTAGGGCAGAGTATACCCTAAAGAGCTATCAAACATGGTATTTGGTGGAGCTGGTCTTAGAGTGGGTCATGAGACATGGCAAAAATTTCATTATAGGCAAAGGATTTGAACAGACATTTCTACAAAGGATGTAAGTGGCCAATAAACACATAAGATGTTCAACATTAGTCACTAAGGCAATACAACACATACATAATAAGGTATCGCTTCATACCCACTGCTATGTACTAAGTTGCTTCAGTCGTGTCTGACTCTTTGCAACCCTTTGGGCTGTAGCCTGCCAGGCTCCTCTGTCCATAGGATTCTCCAGGCAAGAATACTGGAGTGGGTTGCCATTTCCTTCTCCATCACACCCACTAAGATGGCTATAAAATAAAAAAGCTTACAAGTGTTGGTGTAATGTGGGCTAACTGGAGCCTTCAAACATCACTGGTAGAAATGTAAAATGATATAGCTACTGTGAAAAACAGTTTGGCAGTTGCTCATATGGTTAAACATAGTTGCCATATGGTCCAGCAATTTCACTCCAAGGTATATACCCAAGGGAATTAAAACCATATGAGCAAAACTTGTTCATATACAAAAACTTGTGAATAATATTGCTATGAATGTTTGTGTACAACTATAAAAAATGGGAACCCAAATTAACTGGTGAATAGATGAATAAAATGTGGTATATCCAGATGATGAAATAGTATTCAGCCATAAAAAAGAATGAAATAATATAATATGGGTAAATCTTGGAAACATTCTGCCAAGTTAAGATGCCCGAAGTAAAGGGCCGCATATTATGTGATTCCATTTATATGAAATGTTCAGAATAGGCAAACAGATATAGATAGATAGTAGATTAGTGGTTGCCAGGGCTGCAGGGAAAGGGGAAAGGCAGTGACTGCTTATAGGTATGAGATCCTTTCTGGTTTAATGAAAATGTTCTGGAATTAGATAATGGTGCCTGTTGCACAACCTTGTGCATGTACTAGAAACGACTGAATGGTATATGTGAGGAGGGTAAATTTTATGTGTCAACTTGACTGGGCCATGGGGTGCCCAGAGTAAACATTTCTGAGCGTGTCTGTGAGGACACTTCCAGAGGACATTCACATTTGAATGAGTGGACTCAGTTTACCAGGTTGCCCTCCCCAGTACGGGTGACATCATCCAATCCTTTAAGGGCTTGAATAGAGCAAAGAGTGGTGGAAGGAAAGATTCACTCCTTTCGTACTTGCCTGTCTGAGCTGGGACATCAGTCTTCTCCAACCCTTGGACAGAAATATATACCAGCACATTTCTGAGTCTCCAGCTTACAGACAAGAGATGGTAGAACTTCTCAGCCTCCATGTGAGCCAATCAATCATAAGTCAATCAATCCTATTGGTTATGTTTCATTATAGAACCCTGACTACTACAGGATGTGAATTATATGTCAATAAAAAGAAGCAATTAATTATCCTAGCTTTATACGTTCAGTTTATTTCCAAATGCAGCAGTGACCCCACACTCCTATTTACTGGTACATATAAATCACCACCGAGCCCACTGAGTTCTTCAGAGGGTTTCTTTCCTAGGATTCTGATCCCATAGCCATCACCATAGTCCAGACTTTGATCACCCTATACTGGAATTACATCAATTGCTGTCTAACTGGACTCCATTTCCATCATAAACTATCCCATATGTAAGCCACCCCCCATATTCTTAAGATAGCTTCTCCTGCACATACATGTTTTCTCCATCAGCTGAAAAGTCTGTAAGAGCTCCCTGTTACCAACTCATCACATTTAAACCTTGTATATGATTCAAGGACTCTAGAATCAGATTCTTTCTTGCTTTATAACTTTCTTTTCCTTTCTGTGAAGATATACCCCCTCTAAATAGCCATGCCAATCTCCTCCATATGTCTCACATATATCTTGCCAAGTCTTGCCCCTGCACTTTGACTTTTTCCTATAACTTTTCCTGGAATGTTTCTCTATTGCCCTTTCTCTATGCCTCCAATTTTCTTTAAGACTTTCCTCAAAGCTCCCTTCCTTCAGAAAGTTTAACCCACTCTGAATAACACCTTGTCATAGTAAAATTAATAACTACATACTAGCTATTAAATGTCTACTGCATACTAGATACTGTGTTTGGAGATTAAACATCTATTATTGCTTTACCCTTGCAAAGGCCTATTGAAGTAAGTATTACTCCTATTTACAGATGAGGAAACCAAAGTTTAGAGAAGTTATGGCATATATACAAGGTTACACAGCAAGGAAGTGCCAGAGTTGAGATTTGAAATCATTGTTATTAGGCCCTACACTTAATACTCTTGACTCCTAGAATATCATATGATACATGCACGATTCTGTCCAAAAGTTTTCTTTGAGAACATTGTTTCCTCAAACTGTGGAATATTTTTCAAGGGCAAAATACTGTGCCTACTGTTACCAGTTAGCAAACAACTAAAACTCCCTCTAGAACTAGAAAGTTGTTAGCTGGATCACTTACAGAGTCATCTGAAAGCCTGCAGAGCCAAGGTCAGAAAACCAGAAGTACCGAAGGAAGTTTGGACAAAGCAGACATGTAGCCCAGGTCCTTGCCCCTAGAATACTCTGGTGAGAAAGCTACTGAGGACATGACTGCCCCTGGTCACCTGACTGCACCATTGCTGAGTGAGTGATCTCTCCTCCTGTTCCTTGTCCTTTGAGTTATTCCCTCTGGATTATCTTGTGGCAGAGCCTCTTTAAGGCTTCTGAGGTGGGAGGTGGAATGCACAGCGTCCACCAAGCTTCACCCTAGGGGGTTGTGATGGCTTGATTTTTGTTCTACAAATATTGACTTTTCTTTCCTTCCCATGGGTTCTGCCATGCAACATTTTTGGCCAATGGGATGTTAGCAGGAGTTACATGAGCAAAAGGCCTGAAATACTCTACACCATGGGACTCACTCTCTATGATGCTGCTATCGCCATAAGAGGAACATACTGTGAGAAGCGGCCTGTATCCCAGAATGAGCAACCATGGAGCTGAGCGCCCCCAGCTGACTCCCAGTCCCACAGTCAGGATGGGGCTGCCCTGAGTCACAGAATGATGGCAATGATGAGTATTAATGCATATGCTGTATGCCACTGAATGGTTTGATGAAATGGACTTTTCACAAATAGGAAGTGTTATAAGATACTCCAAAATGTCAAATATTCATTGTGTTTCATCTCCTATCTTATCGTATTACCTACTTTTCAATTCCTTGCAAAAAGCCTGTGTAGCATTCAACACAGAATATTCATTCATTCAATATATTTTTGTTAGCTAATGAGTACAGAGTTTCTGATTGCACTTTATACAGAGAAAGATAAAAAATACAAAACAAACTTTGTCATTTTCTTGAGTCAACAAGACCAGAGGCTTCCTAGATTCATGAATGTAGAACATAAAATAATTAGTAATGCTCAAGTAAGTAATTTACTTCTTAAAGTGGCAGGCAAAATTCCATAGGATAGACAGTGAGACCCTAACTAGAGAAGTTTGATATGGAGGATTTAATTACATGCCTTTTGCTAGTGTGAATTAGGTGTCATGTGTGGTCACCACCAATAAGCTGCACCTGTCTACCCCAGTCAGGCTCATGGAACTCAAATGTCCCCCCATGAGACTGAAGCATGGGATGTAAGGAAATGTAAAATTCTTAAACATCACTTGAGAAAAAAGTCCTCTTGTCCTTGCTCCAATACTAGACCAATCAGTCAACAAGTATTCAGTGATCCTCGTATAGATTTCCCACACTAGCCTTAAACTCTGGCCTTAAATCCTACAGAGCCTATGCCAAGAGTACAAATTAAGGTCCATGTAAGCCAGTCCATTCTGAAGGAGATCAACTCTGGGTGTTCTTTGGAAGGAATGATGCTAAAGCTGAAACTCCAGTACTTTTGGCACCTCATGAGAAGAGTTGACTCATTGGAGAAGACTTTGATGTTGGGAGGGATTGGGGGCAGGAGAAGAAGGGGACGACAGAGGATGAGATGGCTGGATGGCATCACTGACTCAGTGGACGCGACTCTGAGTGAACTCCGGGAGTTGGTGATGGACAGGGAGGCCTGGCATGCTGCGATTCATGGGGTCGCAAAGAGTTGGACACGACTGAGCGACTGAACTGAACTAAACTGAAGATATGACAATATTTAAAGTTATAAATCAAGCTGCTGCTGCTGCTGCTAAGTCCCTTCAGTCGTGTCTGACTCTGCTAACAAACTACAAAATAACATAGGTTCTTATTCTCCTCTCTTGACAAATGTACTTTCATAAAAGCAAATAGCACAATGACAACAAAATGGGAAGATGCAAATAAATCCATGATTTTTATATGAATGGATTTTAAAAGACAGAATTTAAATATTTTGCTTGTGGTTATATGTTCTATTTATGGGCTGACAGTTTGAGTAATAAGATCCATATACAATTCAAAAACAATGATACATTTATTCTACATAATTTTGCCCCCTTTTTTTTTAGAGCAAATCACTATGTTAATATAATCAAGATTTTCACATAACTTATAATCTACTAACAGTAATGATCTAAAGGATTAAAAAAGTGTATTAGATTCAAACCAAATACAATTTAAATGTATTTTCATTAAGAAGAAACTTAAAAATATACTTCTCCATATTTCCAAAATGTTATTTTTTCCATGGTACTTTAAAATATCTATGAAGAATGAAAGATAAATTCAAATTATAATGAGTGAATATCAAAAATTTAAGTCAAAATTATTTAAATATGGCTGATATTTTTATTTCAAATTTTTGAAAATTTAATTAAATCTTACTAACAATTCCATGTCTATGTACATACATAAGAGAAATGAAAACATATCCACAAAAAAACTTGTACCTGAATATTCATAGCAGCAATAATAGCCAAAAAGTATAAGCAAATTAAATGTCCACCAATTAATGAACGGAAACACAAAATATCATTGGTATATCTATTTCATTGAATATTATTAGGCAATAAAAAAGAATGAAGTGCTGATCCATACTACACCATGGGTGAACCCCGGAGCCATTATTCTTAGTGAAAAAGTCAGTCACCAATTACCATATGATGCATGATTACATTTATATAAAATGTCAAAAATAGGCAAACCTAAAAAAACAGAAAGTAGGTTTGTATTTGCCAAGGACTCAGTGGCAGGGATAAAGGGATTGAGGATGACAGCTAAGGGGAATAAGGTTTCTTTTTTTATACATATATTTATTTTAATTTAATTTAATTTAATTTTTTTGGTCTGTAATCATTTGTTTTTTTCCTTTTTGTCATATAAATTTATTTATTTTTATTGGAGGCTAATTACTTTACAGTATTGTACTGGAATAAGGTTTCTTTCAGTGGTGATAAAAATGTTCTAAGATTGTGGTGTTAAATACACAACTCTGTGAATATCCTAAAACCATTGAATTATACACATTAAATGAGTGAATTGTGCAGCATGTGAATTCCAGCTTCAAAAAGCTGTTACAATCTAATATTCTTAGTTTTGTTCTAGCAATGATGTCTATGGAGTTAGCCAGGTAAAGAATTGACATCATTCTTTCATGTGTGATATGTTTGGATTTACGTATATGCAAATTAAGAGGAATATGAATTGTTTAACACAACAAACTATTCCTCAGACACTACATGCACTGCCATTAACACTACCTAATACCAATAACCTCAGATATGCAGATGACACCACCCTTATGGCAGAAAGTGAAGAGGAACTAAAAAGCCTCTTGATGAAAGTGAAAGAGGAGAGTGAAAAAGTTGGCTTAAAGCTCAACATTCAGAAAACTAAGATCATGACATCTGGTCCCATCACTTCATGGGAAATAGATGGGGAAACAGTAGAAACAGTGTCAGACTTTATTTTTGGGGGCTCCAAAATCACTGCAGATGGTGACCGCAGCCATGAAATTAAAAGATGCTTACTCCTTGGAAGAAAAGTTATGACCAACCTAGATAGCATATTGAAAAGCAGAGACATTACTTTGCCAACAAAGGTCCACCTAGTCAAGGCTATGGTTTTTCCAGTGGTAAAGTGCTACACTCAATATGCCAGCAAATTTGGAAAACTCAGCAGTGGCCACAGGACTGGAAAAGGTCAGTTTTCATTCCAATCCCAAAGAAAGGCAATGCCAAAGAATGCTCAAACTCTCGCACAATTGCACTCATCTCACATGCTAGTAAAGTAATGCTCAAAATTCTCCAAGCCAGGCTTCAGCAATACGTGAACCGTGAGCTCTCTGATGTTCAAGCTGGTTTTAGAAAAGGCAGAGGAACCAGAGATCAAATTGCCAACATCCTCTGGATCATGGAAAAAGCAAAAGAGTTCCAGAAAAACATCTATTTCTGCTTTATTGACTATGCCAAAGCCTTTGACTGTGTGGATCACAATAAACTGTGGACAATTCTGAAAGAGATGGGAATATCAGACCACCTAACCTGCCTCTTGAGAAATCTGTGTGCAGGTCAGGAAGCAACAGTTAGAACTGGACATGGAACAAGAGACTGGTTCCAAATAGGAAAAGGAGTACGTCAAGGCTGTATATTGTCACCCTGCTTATTTAACTTCTATGCAGAGTACATCATGAGAAACGCTGGACTGGAAGAAACACAAGCTGGAATGAAGATTGCCAGGAGAAATATAAATAACCTCAGCTATGCAGATGACACCACCCTTATGGCAGAAAGTGAAGAGGAACTCAAAAGCCTCTTGATGAAAGTGAAAGAGGAGAGTGAAAAAGTTGGCTTGAAGCTCAACATTCAGAAAACGAAGATCATGGTATCTGGTCCCATCACTTCATGGGAAATAGATGGGGAAACAGTGAAAACAGTGTCAGCCTTTATTTTTTTGGACTCCAAAATCACTGCAGATGGTGACTGCAGCCATGAAATTAAAAGACGCTTACTCCTTGGAAGAAAAGTTATGACCAACCTAGATAGTATATTCAAAAGCAGAGACATTACTTTGCCGACTAAGGTCCGTCTAGTCAAAGCTATGGTTTTTCCAGTTGTCATGTATGGATGTGAGAGTTGGACTGTGAAGAAGGCTGAGCGCCGAAGAATTGATGCTTTTGAACTGTGGTGTTGGAGAAGACTCTTGAGAGTCCCTTGGACTGCAAGGAGATCCAACCAGTCCATCCTAAGGGAGATCAGCCCTGGGATTTCTTTGGAAGGACTGATGCTGAAGTTGAAGCTCCAGTACTTTGGTCACCTCATGTGAAGAGCTGACTCTTTGGAAAAAACTCTGATGCTGGGAGGTACTGGGGGCAGGAGGAGAAGGGGATAACAGAGGATGAGATGGCTGGATGGTATCACCGACTCGATGGACGTGAGTTTGAGTGAACTCTGGGAGTTGGTGATGGACAGGGAGGCCTGGCGTGCTGCAGTTCATGGGGTCACAAAGAGTCGGAAACGACTGAGTGACTGAACTGAACTGAATTTGTGAGGACCTCTGAAACCACAGATTGGAACAAGAGAGGTGGATAATGTTCAAAAAAGTTTAAGAAGACTACTTCATTACATAGGATTCTATTTCAATGCTACTGAGAAGGAAAACTTGACAGTTTTTTTTTAACCCTTATTTAAATGCTTTCATGGATCAAATCCTCCCCAGAGTTTAAAGCAAAGTTCATCTCTGATGTCAGCAGAATAACACACAAACCTTCCCAGCATTTGGATGGTGTTGCCTTTTGATTCAAGGACACAATGCAAGAGATTTGAAGGAATATTTCTCTGGGTCCCAAGTATTAATCACTAGAGCAGATGCTTAGAGGCACAGGTTGCATTTAGCTGGAACTAAACACTGGATTTTGAGTAATAGAAAGGTCCTTGTGTTCTTATGTATTAAATGTGTTTGCAAAAAGGAGACTAATTCATTTTGCTGCCTTGCAGAGGTATAGAAAGTAATTTTTAAGCCGTATGAATCCAAGTTTGGGATGAATGAAAGACAGAGAGGCAAGGGCTATGGAAGCCCCTAAACCAAACTGGATTGATCTGATCCTTGTTGGAAAGATCCATGGACTTTTGGGTTTATATCTGTGATTCTTCCTTTCCATTCCATTCCTTATTAAGCTTGAATCAGGCAAAGATTCTGATATGGATGTTCAAAACCCATTTCCTTTTCTCACTGGATGCACCTGCCATGCCAAATCATTTCAGTAGTGTCCAAATCTTTGCAACCCCATGGACTGTAGTCTTCCAGGTTCCTCAGTCCATGGGATTCTCCAGTCAAGAATACTGGAACAGGTTGCCATGCCCTCCTCCAGAGGATCTTCCCGACCCAGGGATCAAACCCATGACTCCCTGCAGCTCCAACATTGCAGGCAGATTCTTTACCACTGAGCCACCAGGGAAGCCCATATCCAGCTTCTCTTGCAATTAGATGGGTCCACATAACTAAGTTCTGGTCAACGGAAGCTAAGCCAGAGTGATACACATCCCTTTCCTACCTCCCCTAAAGTCACTCACACAAATCTTTACTTTGTCTTTTTGCCTTGTCTGCCAGCCAGATTCACAGGAGCCAGTTGTTGTTCAGTCGCTCAGTCATGTCCAACTCTTTGCAACCCCATGGACTGCAGCATGCCAGGCTTCCTTGTCCTTCACCATCTTGCAGAGTTTGCTCAAACTCATGTTCATTGAGTCAGCAATGTACTCCACTGCCTCCCGCTTCTCCTCCTGCCTTCAATTTCTCCCAGCATCAGGGTTTTTTCCCAGTGAGCCAATTCTTTGCATCAGGTGGCCAAAGTATTGGAGATTCAGCATCAGTCCTTCCCAGAATATTCAGGGTTGATTTCTTTTGGGACTGACTGGTTTGAGCTGGGATTGTGGCAAACTGACAAGCTTGCCTCCTGCTCCTGATGAAACAGGTACTGCCAAGGGCCAGCAGGATTTTTCCATGGGGAATGGTGAAACTGCTGCTTCTGGATCTTTAGTTTTTTTCAATAGATGCTAGACATAAAAATATGTACTAAAGTATCCTTTATGTCTGTGACATTATATTTTTAGAAAACATCACGTGGGCCAATATTTTGTAGGTGAAACAGAACCTATCTGTGGATTTGATTGAACTGAAAAGCTGCCTGTTTTCAACCTTTGCTGTACAAGCTAGACCAGCTTCAATGACGTCCATTTCTTTGTAGGGGTATAGATAAGATGAAAGAGAATAAAACTGGAAATACTCCTTCTCTGCAAAGTTTCTATGACCTGTTCAATGATCTGGAACTCATGTGTTTAGAGCAGCTCAAAAAACAGAATCGCAGTCACATATATAACTTCAGATCTTCTAGTAGTCACATTTACAAAGAAACAACAGGTAAAATTAACTTTAATAATCTATTTTACTAAGGACAACATAGTCAAAATATTATTTCAATGTACCATCAGTATAAAATATTTAAGTGAGATGTCTTACACTCATCTGCTTTTACTATATATACTGTTTTAAATATATCTACTCTTTTTTGAAATCCAGGGTATTTTACCCTTAGAACACATCTCAGTTTGGACCAACCACCTATCTAGGTCTCAGCGGTCACATGTAGTTGGTGCTGGTCTAGTCTGTCTCGAGTGTTGCTTTGGGAGGACCTGGGGTTCGAACTAACAACAGGTGTCATGCAGTGCTTCTCAAAGTGTGGCTGGTCACAGTAAAGATTTCTGGAACTCCCCCATCAAAGTCTCTGATCTGGAATCTTAGACATTAAGGCTGAAGAATCTGCATTTTTTAATAGGCAACCCTGTTGACGCCAGTGTCGCACGGTGACATTGGAGAAGCGCTGCCTTCCAGCCATAGACTAGGTGCTCTTCATTCTTTTTGTGGTTTTTAAATAATGTCTTTGTGGCCTGAATAATTTTATCAACTCAGAATAGACCAGAAGTTGATGGTTGCTATGGAATCAGAGCCACGGTTGCTGTCAGCCAGTAATTATTAAAACTCTGCTCCACCTGTGCAGTCTGACGCCAATCACAGCCCCTCCCTCCGGGTGTAATTTCTCCATCTGAACCGAGAGCAGTGGCCCTCTTGCTCCTCTGGGGAGAAACCCTTCCTAAACAGAAGCTTTAAAGCTTCCCTTCGTTGCTTGGATTCATCCCTGTGGTTTCTCAGCTCCAGATTTTGGCCACTGTCTCATTCGGATTCAAAACAGACAGCCATGGTTGTATTTTAGTTGTTGTGGCTAGATTCCCAGCGTATGTGCCCAGCTGCGCCTGCTGGACATCACACCCCGTGCAGGGAGGACATTGGATGGCGCGGTGAGCTCCAGAGGACCCACTGTGAACACGCACAGTCACCCTGCCCCCTTCCCCACTCATGTTCCTGCCAAGAGCTGAGGGCCAGATTTTTAGCCCTACTGACACAGTTCTCCCTCCCAGAGTGGAGGATTCCGGTACCTCCTTTACCCCAAGATGTTCAGAAGCTTCACAAACTACGCGTGAGGTGGGGTCCTCACAGTTTTAGAGCATTACAACACAGTATCTTAAGCAATTTTTAAAATGCCTTGCTGCGGCTGCTAAGTCGCTTCAGTCGTGTCCGACTCTGTGCGACCCCATAGACGGGGGCCCACTGGCTCTGGGATTATTTGTGACTAATTCTCTAGGGAGAAACGGCAGGTGATTATAAACATTTGAAACCTTGAGGGAAAAGAATGCTGCCAGAGCCCTCGTGGGTGGTGGAGCGGAGGGCAGAGCAGTGGTGGTTGCAAAGGGCCCGTTTCCAGGGGTGCTGTCGGGCGGGCGGCCAGCCCAGGATGTTGGCCGGATCCTTCCACTTTCCTCCTCTCTCCCCTCCCTGCTTTTCTGTTGTTACTCCTACTTCCTGTTATTATGTATCTTCCTGTCAGTTTCCTCATGGCGCCCCACCCCCTGCCCCAATCAGGTCATGGAAATTCTAAGCTCCTGAAAGACAATTCTATGATACTAATTACACGTCTGGAAAATGAAGCCCCAGCCTGCAGGTGGTGCCCACTAACAGCTATCACTATTACTATTATTATTGTTATTGTTATATTAGTACTGTAGCTTTCCAGGGCTGAATTATCTTCCTTTGGCTTTGTTGCCAGGCTTTGTGTGCCCTCATCTGCTTTTTGATAAGGCTTTTTTTTTTTTTTTTGCTTATTCCTCTATGCATCCTTTTCTTCTTTCCCCGGAGTTAAAGGCAGCCAAAAAGAATGCTCAGTTAATCAAGATGCTAAGAAAATAAAAGGTTGCTTTCAAGCTAAGCAACACTGAGTGACAGAAATATTAATTGAAAGGTGTGACATTTTAATGATGTTCACACAAATATATGAGGGCCTACAATGTGCCAGGCACACCTCCAGGCTCTACAGATACACCGGTGAACAGGATTGGAAAAGTTTCTGTCCTTCTACTTCAGGAGGCAGACAATAAATAGATTATAAACAAAACATGTATCTGGGCTGATAAGTGCTATGGGGAAATAAAAGCAGGAAAGGACAAAGAAAGGGCTGGTGGGTGGCGGCAATTTTAACTAAGGTGGCCAGAAAGATCTCACTAAAAAAGTGATCTTTGAGCAAAGACAAGACAGGCAGCCACACAGACTACCTAGAATATTCTTTCCACAGATTGAGGATAGAGCATGTGCAACAGCTCTGGGACAGGCGTGTGTCTGGTACACGTCCCAGAACTTCATCAGTTTGGATTCCTGATGGTGTAGAGCAGAGAGGAGGGAAGTAGCATTGGAAAGAATTCATTTTGTCTGAACTGACACCTTAGGGAATACTGACACCTTGGGAATTTTAATACTTTACTTTTTGCTTAGTAAAGCTTATAAAAAATGATAGTAGATGAACTTATCCTCTTCAAACTTCACTGATACATTAGGATAAGTTCCCCAAATATTAGCCTCCTAGAGAAGGAGAAGGCAAAGGCAACCCACTCCAGTACTCTTGCCTGGAAAATCCCATGGACGGAGGAGCCTGGTAGCTGCAGTCCATGGGGTCGCTAGGACATGACTGAGCGACTTCACTTTCACTTTTCACTTTCATGCATTGGAGAAGGAAATGGCAACTCACTCCAGTGTTCTTGCCTGGAGAATCCCAGGGACGGCGGAGCCTGGTGGGCTGCCGTCTATGGGGTCGCACAGAGTCGGACAGGACTGAAGTGACTTAGCAGCAGCAGCAGAGAAGAGAAAGGAATGGAAGAAAACTAACAACTCTCTAGCATTTGGTCTGCACTTGGTGTTTAAAAGCCTCCTCGGAGCCTCCCAAGCCTAGAAGCTTTGGAATACTAATCAGATTCCATTAACCAGAGTGCTCTCAGCCCTGTGGTTCCTTGCCTGCACCAGCACATGCAGGATTACCGACTCACTTCCGAAGTCTCACCCTCTTGGTAGGTATTGGCGGGTGGTGCCCGGCAGGGTGGGGGGTGGAGGGATGGACAGGAGGTGTCACCCATACACTCAGGCACCAGCATGGCTGGGCTCGCAGTTTCCCTCTGCTGCCAAGTGCCGGTCCCAGACTGATCTGGAGCACCCTGGCCTCTGCCTTGCCAGTCATTAGTCACCACTGCTGTTTCCGCTGGCTCACTGGCTGCTGGGCACAACCCACTGACTTCTTTCGGTGGCTTTATCTTAACTCGCTTGGGAGGATGTGCAGTGGTCCAGTGAGCTGAGAGTCCTAGGAGGAGCCCAGGATGTGTCTATAAGTTCTGTTGCTTTACAGATGCTTTACACTTTGTTACTCACTTGCCAATCCCAATGGACAGATGGGAAGAATTTCCCTTCTATATCAACACACACTTTGACTTAGTCTCCTTCCTCCACTGTGTTTTGATCCCAAATATATGGGACGTGGTACACACCTAAAGGGCTTTGGGACCTAATGATGGCTTCCTATTCTCAGCCAGTCTATTTTTCTCCACTTGCAAGAAAACAGTCCACTTTCTTCCTCCTTCCTGATCTGCCCTCCAATATTTGGGGTAGGGGCACACTTAGGGTCTGAAAACACTCAAATCTAAGATAAAACCAAATCTATGCAGATTGAACCTCATAAGTGGGAAAGAAGATAATAAATGCCATGAACAGGACATTGAGCTAGGAGTTAGGGCCCTGGATTCACAGGAGTCCCAGTACCTACTCGACTCTCATAGCTGATTGGACCCCATGAGGCCCAGTTACTCCATGACTCTCATAGCTGATTGGACCCCATGAGGCCCAGTTATTTCACGACACTCATAGCTGATTGCACCCCATGAAAAGGGGCTCTGGCTCTGCAGCTGATGATAAAGCTCTGCAGTCATATGAAGTTCTTCCCTTGAATGGAAAGGCCCAGCTAAACAGCAACAACATGGATTCAAGGAAATGGGACTGTGACAAATAATATTTATTATGTACTTATTAAGGGTATGGTGGAAAGAGTTCTGTCCACCGAGGCTGGGAATCTGGCTAATATTCAGCAAGTTATTTAATTTTTAAAATAGGGATAATTCTAACTTCCTTACCAAGGTATAGGGCTAGCTTATACAGATCTTAAATTATCTTGTAAGAAGCGTGTGTGTGCATCTGTGTGTGTCTGCCTATGTGAGTCTACCACTATATGTTTGTTGCTGAAAGTTTGGAGGACTGAGATGGTCATTTCAATTGATCATGGAGGTAGGCTCAGAATGATGTAATAAGAAATATCTGTGTCTGAATCCTCCCATTTCCAATATAACCTTGTGTAAGTAATTTAACCTCTCTGACTCAGTTTCCTCATCTGTAAAAGGAAGTCAGTTGCAACTAAGCCAGAAGGTTGTTGAAAGTATTAAAGAAAATTACATGTGAAACCCTCAACAGAGACCCTGAGACAAAGTGAGGACTCAAAAGAAAAAAAAAAAGTTATTTCTTTTTCCTTTGGGAGAAAATGTGCACAGATGAAGCAATTAGAGAACAAGACAATAGGTACAAAATGCTAAATCGCTGGTGGAGTCAGTAAGAGCTCAAGGAGCCAGAGGAAAGGAGAGATCAAAGGAGCTGGGATCAGCGCAGGAAGGGGGAGAATGGGTGAGCTGGGAGTCTTGGGCACAAGACTTTTACCTCCGGGTTTGAAATGGATATCACAACCCTTTAAGGACCGAAGTGCTTTGCCCATTTGAACTTCACACTATTTAAAAGCAGTGGGGGCTGCAAACCAAACCACCACAATAAAAACGTGACGTATTTTAAAACGGACAATAAGACTCTGATGCAGAAAGTGAAACTGTGCATCCGGCTTTGCTTACAGGATTCCTGTTTTACATGTTCCTCTTCTCGGATGTGTGGCTTTGAGGGGGGGAGGTTGGCGGGATGAAATACAAAATTCTCAGCTGCTGATATCAGCAGAAGTGATTAGGAAGGGGGTGGGGCGAGGTGGAAATCATCTTTGAGTTTAAATTGTTGTAAATCAGACCCAAAAACTAGGCTATACATTATGCTTTTGTTACTCTGAGAGTTAAATTACAAGGAAATGAGCTGTGCATGATAATTCCCCTCGTCACTGATTTCTCTGCTTTTCAGCTCAATGTGCTCGCCTTAGAAACAGGGCTGTCTCTTAAAGCGATCGCTGGGTGACCGGCGCCCTCTAGTGGTGACTTCGGCAAGGACGCTGGAGGGGAGTAAAGAGGTTCAAAGCTGACCACCCAAACCCACAGGAGCCTTCCTGGTTTTGGAGACAGCGGGACATAAAGGCCAAAGGCAGTGGCTCCAGGGAATTGTTTATCTTCCGTGGACTCTCCAAGGTGTTAGTAGAGGACTGTAAGTTATCTTTTGCCTGTCAGTATCATCTCCATCGGAGCAGGGAAATAATAGTTAACAGTCAGAAATTCCCATTTAAAGAGCAAATTGAGAGCATTTGATCAGATGTTTGATAAAAGCTTATGCAAGGATGATGTCTGCCTACCCTTCCCCTACCCCTCCACCCAGCCAACCCCTCGCCCCATGGCTCTGCCCTCGCTTCTTGAGCTCGGTTTTCTAAGAGAGAACGTCCTCCTGTTAATTTAGAAGCCTGTCTAGCCGAATTCCTGCGGAACAGAGTGAAAGGTTCAGATTGTTCTGGGGCCCTGCAAAGCCTTTGACTGGAATGTATTATTTTTTCTTCAGACCAAAGCAATGTAAAAAAAAAATCAGAGTTTCAACGAGAGAACTCATAAAGAGGCTTCCAACGGACTGGGTTTAAACAACAACTAAAAAAAGGTCTCAGGGAAGCAGAGTCTCTCCCCAGGTTTGTGTTCTCTCCTCAGGTGTCTTAAGGAGGAAGACCAGACAGAGTTCACCCTCTGGCCCCTGCCCTCTGATTATAACTAATGACACTGACAGTTCTCTGTACCTTGAACACTGCCTGGCACATATCTCCCGTCTTCTGTTTCGTAAGCGGACAGAGTGACGAGGTCACAGTGCCGCGTGGCCTGAAATTGCTGTAGCCACACTCGTTTCGTCCCCTTCCCATCCCCCCATCAGGTCGTCAAGACCCAGAACGCGTGGTTGTGTCACGTTTGATTCTGTCACAGTCTAAACCATAATGTCTTGCTGGAAATACACGTACACACGCACAGCCTCCGTGAGAATGGGAGGTGTCCCTTTCTGGGCACGCACAGCATCTCAGGCCCTGGGTTTTTGATTGGTTTGGGGCGTGTATACACATGCTTTGGGGCTTGGGGAGGCGGCCACAGGCTGGGTCGTTGGAGACACCAGCAGGCAGATGCAGGCGCTGTATTGAAGCGTTACATATGGGCTTAGCCACTGACAGGCTCACGCAGAATTTATGGAGAGCCTTATTCAGTGTAACAGCAATAGGCTCCATTTTAATAAATCCCCTTGGTAGTAGAGTCATCACTCAGACAGGAACAACTGCTCTATGGGGCTCTGCACCCTCTCGATGACCTTTGTACCTTCCAGCTGAAACCGAATCCTTCCCATCTTTTTTTTTTTTTTTTCCGTTGCACCAAAAATTTCATCTTTAAAATGAATCAATATGTGCCTGGTGAGTGCAGTGGGAGGCAGACAGAATAGCAGCATGAGCCCCTCCACCAGTGAGGCAGGTAAGCCTGCTTACTTGAAGGCATGATTTGCCTTCATAAATGCCATGAAGTAGAATTTCGTGGTACAAATTAATGTGTGCGTGTGATTTTTTTTTTCCCCAAGCAAATGCTTTGTTTCTGAGTGTGCATAGGCACCACATGCTGCGGTTGCTATGGTAATTACTAGCCTCTGTTGAATAGGGACGCAAGGGGTTACTTAGAAGTGAACCAACTGGCGAAAGTGCACGTTCGAATGAATAAACCCACTTATTTGTAAAAGGTTGCAAGAGGCACTCAAACCAGAAAATAAAGGAGATGGTGGTAGGGATATATTTTAACAAAGACTCAACAAAACTACTGCAGGCGTCTCTGGGTATCCATGAGTGGTTGGTTCCAAGACCCCAAAAGATACCAAAATTTGCAGATGCTCACTCAGGTTCCTTGTATAAATTGTGTAGTATTTGCATATAATCTGCACATATCCTGCCTTTTACTTTAAACCATCTCTCCACTCACAGTAACCAGAACAATGTAAATGCTATGTAAATAGTTGTGAATACAATACAAATTCTATGTAAATACTTGCCAATATGCAGCAAATTCAAGTTTGGCTCTTTGGAACTTTCTGGAATTCTTTTCCCAAATATTTGTCAGCCTTGGTTGGTTGAAAAATGCCTATGGGGAACCCATGGATATGAAGGCCAACAGCTACAGCAGTTTTCATCACATTTCTGGAGTTTAAAATGTTGAAAACCTTTGAGACACTTGCACGTGGGTTTCTCCAGGCAAGGGACACATTCATTTCTAAAAGTGGTACAATTCCATGCAATAGCAGCACTACTCGATAACAATAATGATCCCTCTTTATTGAGTGCATGTGATGTTTCCAGTGCCTTTCTTATTTTATCTCATTTAATCTACAAGTGGTGCAATGGTAGAGAATCCACCTACCAAAGCAGGAGATGCAAGAGATGCGCATTCCAGCCCTGAGTCGGGAAGATCCCCTAGAGAAGGAAATAACAACCCACTGCAGTGTTCTCGCCTGGAGAGTCCCATGGACACACGAGACTGGTGGGCTGCTGTCCATAGGGTCGCACAGAGTCGGACATGACTGAAGTGACTTAGCATGCCTGCATGCATTGGAGAAGGAAATGGCAACCCACTCCAATGTCCTTGCCTGGAGAATCCCGGGAACAGAGGAGCCTGGTGGGCTGCCATCTATGGGGTCGCACAGAGTCGGACACGACTGAAGTGACTTCGCAGCAGCAGCAGCAGCAGAGCACGGCACAATCTACATGATAACCTTAAAACATGTTCATTAGCTTGTTTTCATGTATTTTATATTTATGAATCATCTTCTGTGAAGCACAGAGTTGTTGCCCTGAAGATATAAAGATGGGGAAGGAGGGTCTCTTCAGTCATGGAGCTCCTGGCTAGTGAGAGAGAAGAAAATCAAACAATTTCAAGAGGGGGCTGGGTACCTAGGAATCTCACAGCAGGGAAGCCTTCTCCTTGGGCTTTGGGGCAGTGCTGGGCGTGGGGGTGGGCAAATGGAGGGGACTTCTGCAGAAGAAAGGGACATCCAGGTAGGGGAGGGGACTAGCGGGAGGTCAGCAGGGACCAAGAAGAAGGGATGTTCTAAGCAGAGAGAGAAATTTGTGCAAGCTTGGTTAGGAGACAAAGCTTCCTATTCCAGATTCCCAGAATAGGAGCTAGTTCACTGTGGCTAGGTCAGGGAGCAAGTTGGGGGATGAGTGGGGGAAGCCAGAGAGAGACAGCAGGGCCAGATTAAGAAAGGTCTTGAGATCCAAGTGAAGGGATTTGAACCTTGTCCTGGCCAATGGCCAGTCAAGTAGGTAAAGAATACTTTGTACTAACACAATTCGGTTTGTGTGTTAGCAAGTTCGCTTTGAGAAGGCAGTGGAGGTGGGGGAGGAGAAAGGCAGGGGTAGCCAAGAGAAAGCTTCAGAGAGGGAGAGACCATGATAGGTGGAATTAAGAGAGAAGCAAGAAGGAAAGTTCCAGAAAGCCAAACTTGAATTTGCTGAATACTGAAGAGTACATAGCATTTACATTGCATTCACAACTATTTATAGAGCATTTATATTGTACTAGTTACTATAAGTACAGAGATGGTTTAAAGTGTAAGGCAGGATAAGAACAGGTTATATACAGCCTCAGATCTGTGGCTTCTGAGGGGGCCTGATCAATAGGACTTGGTGGGGTGGCTGAGGAATAGGAGGCAGTAAAGTACTGGGAAAGTGACTGCTACTGCTGCTAAGTCGTGTCTGACTCTTTGCAATCCTATGGACTGTAGCCTGCCAGGCTCCTCTGTCCATGCAGATTCTCCAGGCAAGAATACTGGAGTGGGTTGCCATACCCACCCTCCAGGGGATCTTTCTGACCCAGAGATTGGACCCACATCTCCCGCGGCTCCTGAATTGCAGGCAAATTCTTTACCACAGAGCCCCCAGGGGAAGCTGGGAAGTGACATGATTGCTGTTTTATCAGGACAGAACCTAAGCAGAGAGAAGTGAAGAAACCTGCCCAAGTTCCTGCTTCTAAGTGGTGGAGCAGGTTTTGAATCCACACCATCTGATTCCAGAGCTTCCAGTCTCCAATAAGCCCTGTCACCCCCACGACTAAAGGGGATACCTCCTGCCCAAATGGGCCTGAGAGGTGTCTTTTACAAAGGAAGGAGAGGCACAGAATTCAGCTAAGGAACAGAAGGCCCAAAGGCAGAGCAGAGAGTTTTCCAGATGGATCACAAGCATTTAGGAACAGGAACGCAAAATGAATCCTCACGTTCAAATGTAGTAGTTGGTTCTTTCTCTTAGCCCAGCTTCCTATGGAAATATTTTCATTCAGTCACAAAGAGAGGCACCATCTGCTTTTTAAAAAATGGTCTCAAGCAGCATCAATGTGGAAAACATCGTATGTTCTGCAGACCAGAGTTTAAAAAACTTCTTGTTTGTTTTACAATGTCCCTTCTTTAAGAAGTAGCGTGATTAACCAACTAGTAAATCAAGTGCTATATCTAATTTCAAGAATAAGACAATATACATGATTAAATCTCCTTTTAAATTTAATGACAGCTACCAGTTTAACTTTCCAGGCAAAAGAGTGCTTTTCTTTTTCAAAAAGAGAGATAGAGATAGGTGGGGAGAGAGAGACAGAGAAGGAGGCGAAAGAGGGGAAGGAGAGGGGAAATAAGAAAACAAGAATAACAACAAATGAGAATCAGGAGTACATAACCCATTAGATTTTCTTTTTGGCTTAAGCAGCAAAATTTTATAATATTTCATTTTGGAACACCATCTGATGCATCTATAAATTATTTCTAACCTGACCTGCCTCTTGAGAAACCTATATGCAGGTCAGGAAGCAACAGTTAGAACTGGACATGGAACAACAGACTGGTTCCAAATAGGAAAAGGAGTTCATCAAGGCTGTGTATTGTCACCCTGCTAATTTAACTTATATGCAGAGTACATCATGAGAAACAGTGGGCTGGAAGAAGCACAAGCTAGAATGAAGATTGCCGGGAGAAATATCAATAACCTCAGATATGCAGATGACACCACCCTTATGGCAGAAAGCGAAGAGGAACTCAAAAGCCTCTTCATGAAAGTGAAAGAGGAGAGTGAAAAAGTTGGCTTAAAGCTCAACATTCAGAAAATGAAGGTCATGGCATCTGGTCCCATCACTTCATGGGAAATGGATGGGGAAACAGTGAAAACAGTGTCAGCCTTTATTTTTGGGCTCCAAAATCACTGCAGATGGTGACTGCAGCCATGAAATTAAAAGACACTTACTCCTTGGAAGGAAAGTTATGACCAACCTAGACAGCATATTCAAAAGCAGAGACATTACTTTGCCAACAAGGTCCGTCTAGTCAAGGCTATGGTTTTTCCAGTGGTCATGTATGGATGTGAGAGTTGGACTGTGAAGAAAGCTGAGCACCGAAGAATTGATGCTTTTGAACTGTGATGTTGGAGAAGACTCTTGAGAGTCCCTTGGACTGCAAGGAGATCCAACCAGTCCATCCTAAAGGAGATCAGTCCTGGGTGTTCTTTGGAAGGAATGATGCTAAAGCTGAAACTCCAGTACTTTGGCCACCTCATGCAAAGAGTTGACTTATTGGAAAATACTCTGATGCTGGGAGGGATTGGGGGCAGGAGGAGAAGGGGACGACAGAGGATGAGATGGCTGGATGGCATCACAGACTCGATGGATGTGAGTTTGAGTGAACTCCGGGAGTTGGTGATGGACAGGGAGGCCTGGCATGCTGCGATTCATGGCGTCGGAAAGAGTTGGACATGACTGAGCAACTGAACTGAACTGAAGCTCTCCTTATTTTTTAAACTTTAACTCCCTATACTTTAAATGTAAACCACTTCCATTTGTTTGAGGAATAGGGTAAAAAATAAATATAAGCAAAAATGTATTTTCTTTGAGTGCATCTTTAACAGAATTATTAAAAAAACAAAAACAAAGAAAACCCAAAGGACCAGCATGTGCTAGATACACAGAACAGCTCAGTGTACCAGGGATCACACCACCATCAGTCAGGGTGACTTTGGAAACCAGTGCCTACTGGCTTGTGCCCTAAACAGACAAAGAAACTCTGCCATCAAGGGATCAAACCATGCCAGTCTTGGGCACCATGAATGTATTGAATGGTCTAGTTTAAGTGTTAAAATAGTGGACTTGAACAGGATTTGAAATGAGTGGAAGGAAACCAGAGTAGATCCTCTTAGCACTCCTTTTCTCCTCTTCCTTCAACTCTTTCATTCCACTCTCACCCTTAACCATCACCTGTTACACCCTGTGCTCCTAGCTTCTGGGGGAGGTGGGCTCTGAGGTAGCAGAGAAAAGCTGAGAGTGGGAGCCCATGGGGGTTCAGATCAGAGTTGTCAGGGGAGGTGCCCAGCCATAGGTCGTGACTGTGCCTTCCAGGCCACTATGAGAGGCCAGCTGAGGCTGGTTTTGTGCTCAGTGATTTGACATTTGCATCATCCTCAGAAAACTCAGCACTTTATACTTTAATCTGAGAAATTCATAGGTCTTATGAGGTTCCTTTTAATCATCATACAACTCAACTGTGAGACCAGGAGGTGGTAAATGGCACTATTCTTTTTTGATAGAAGTGCACACTGGGGCCTGGATCCATGGGGAGCTGCCCAAAAACACGTAGCAGAGAGTGAGTCATTTGACAAAGCAACCCAGAGCAGCAGCTCTCCAATTTAGCATTTATCTACCAGGCTGTATCACTTCAATTTCATTTAGGAGGCAATGTTTTCAGTAGCTTGTGATCGTTCTTTCATATACTGTGGGGACTGGATAAAACTTAGAACCCTAATTGCATTCAGATAGCACTGGCAATGTTTTCTGGAAGAGTGGAATCCCTTCTCTCCCTCTCCTGCCACCCAGAATGAGCAATGGCTGATTGCAGCCTGTCACCAAGTTCTTCCTCTTTCCCAGCAGTGGGTTTAAAGGTAGGCATCTGCCCCTATGCTAGCCACTGAGATCAGGAGAATGGTTCTTGGAGTCTCACACCCCCTTTCTCCTTGTCCGTGGAAAGGATCATGAGGACTTGATACTTAGAACTGTGGTTCTAAGAACTGAAAGGAAGCCAAATGAATCACAACACGTGCAGCTAGAATATTGCCATGGCGATGCACACTGATGCCAGCAAATTGTGCAGTTGGCAATTTTCTCTTTCAGTGACTGCGTTGGTGATGTAATATTTGTGACACACACCTACCTTTCTTGGAAAGACAGCACATTAAAAAATGTACTGAACCGAAGCCTTACTAGGAACCAAAGCCTCGGTTGGGTTTTCACACTTAGGTGTTTTTTTTTTTGGTTTTTTTTTTTCCTTTTTAGTCCAGATGGGACCAAGGATCATGGCAGAGCCAGGGGCCGATGTCAGGCCCCCTCCCCGGCCATGGCGTGTGGTGCTGCAGCACCAGCCCCATCCGCTCTTGCTGATCCCTCACTAATGATGTCAGGTTGTCTTTCACCCAGGCCAAGGGGGCTTCGTGGGGTCTGTACCCACATCTGTACCTTGCAATTAGCAAGGCAATGAGTTCGTACTGCACCACCAGCCCAACCTGCTTTGCTGTAATGGCTTTCACGTTCTCTTTTGACCTCACTGAATTCCTTTTTGTTAAACAATTATAGCCTATATGGGCTATAATTATAATTGCTGTCTATCATTGAACTAAGAGAAATTAAGAACAAATACAGTATTTCATATATTAAAAAAAGCAGAAATCCCAATACCCTAATTTTGGATCTTGAGAAAAAATGTTTGATAAATCATTAGGGCAAAGAAAAGTGCCTAAATTATGATTAAATAGAAAAAGTCTCCATATGGTGAGGCAGAGGAGGGTTCCCTTGGAATTGTTGAGAAAACATTTTAAGAAGGCAAATCCAACTGAGTTACCAACCACTGTCAGTGATTGGCAGATGCTTGGTGACTATTTCATATGAGATTTGTGTACCGACTGAAATATTGCAGTACCATTGTACCTCCCTTCACTCATTCTTGAATGAAATTTCTGTAAATCGAACCCCATTTTAAATGTCCATTGAGTGATTTCACATCTAAAATAATCCTTTTGAAAACTGGGTAACCTGTGTATATGAAAATATTGAATATTTTGGTAGTTTAGGTTTTGGATTTTAGGTGTGACATTGTCTCAGGCTAGGAGCAAGCAGGGGACCTCTCCACTGCCAAGATGTTGCTCCTTTATGGCCCCCACATGAAACAGAGCAGGATCCTATGGTCCTTGCCCCTTCCCCATGTCCTCAGCCTACCTTTTGTCTGCGGAAGAACTTTAGCCAAAGAATAAGTTTAATCAGAGAAGTGAGAACCTATGGAAACAAAGGGAAACTGTCAAAGGAGACCAAATAATAATGATGTATTCAATAAGCATAGTCAAGGACCTTTGGTTCCTTCTCAAGGGCTACAGAAATATTCTGAGCCATATCCTGTGAGCTGTCTTATAGATACTGGAAACCCCACCAGATGGAGAAGTTAACTGCATGATGACCAGACTGTAGCCATGACGTAAGCTGCCAGAATTCTGAAAATTGGCCTCAAGAAATGGAAACAAGCCGATGCTGAAACTACAGATTAACTGTACCTGAAACAATCAAGATGATGCTGGTCAGACCGCCAATGACCAATTTCAAGATGACCATCAGCTCTGACTTTGCTGTTTCTGCACGTATCCCCCTCCCTCAGCCCATAAGAGCTCTTGCCCACTGGCTGTGGGGTGGTGGGGGAGTTGGCCTTTGGACAGATGTCTGCCCTCCTCCGCTGGTTGCTGGCATCAAAAAATAAAGCAAACTTTCCCTTCCACCAACATGACCTCTTAAATGGTTTTTGAGCAGTGAGCAGCCAGCCCCTGTTTTTGGTAACATGCGTAGGCTGAGGATATTGGACATTGTACTTTCTCTCTTGGATGGCAGCACTAGAAGATAGAACACCCCACCTTGGCTTGGAGATGAGATAGTCTTCTTTAGTAAAAAGTGGATAGAAGGTGAAGAGGAGTTCACATGGGGAGAGACATTTCTGAATGCAGGCAACAAGCTTCTGGAAAAAATTATCCAAGAAGGAAGGGCCTTGAGGCCTGGGAATTGGTGGGATAAGCATGGATGTGCTGACATCTTGAGCACAGATTCCTACTGCTCTGATCACTGTCGTGTGTGCACCAGCTCCAGCCAGGGACCAGGGTGCCTGTGTTTCAGAATCCTGACCCCTGGTCCCCAAGCGCAAACATATCCAGGGGCAGTTGGCTTCTTGAAGCTTGAATGCAGCTCCCAATGCACGATGAGGATTTTGTAAATGTCAAGAAGAACAACAAACAGACTTTTTCAAAGCAAACTGTTTTCTCCATTTTCTAAATGAACGCAAATGTGTTTGTGTGGGGAAACTTGAACAAGTTTGTAAGAATTTGGTGGCTGGACGAAAGGAGCATACAATTGGTTTCTAGACACAAAGAACTCTTTAGAAAATGGTTAACCTTTAAAGCAACTCCTAAGAAAGACAAAGATTTTGTATATTCAATGAGACCCTTGGAATAATGATTGCTTGTGTTTTCACTGCCCAGGAGTGTAAAGGAGCAAACAAACCAATTTACATTTCCCTTAGCAGTAGTTTGCTTGTTTTTATTTTCTTTAAGAGTATCAGGGTCTGGTTGGTGGCTGCAAATGGAATTTAAATATGTAGAGTAAAGAGGCAGTCAGACTAAAGTAAATGAGATTTTGAATAGCCTCTGTAATATTTATAATCTTGTACACTCTGAATTCCCATCATTTCTTAGTCATCCAAACAAACCCAAATGGGTATTTGGCCCATGAGCCTTCTTTTTCTAAATACAACCAGTGACTGGGCACACACACACACACACACACACACACACACACACACACACACACACCTGCAATATGAAAACGTTCTGACCTAAGATATTGTAATGGCTACAAGAGGATGTATTTGGAAATCATAAGAATCCCTCGTGGTTGAACCTTTGAGTGACTTTCCAACCAAATGTACTGAGTCCAAGCCTGCATCCACAGGAGTCATTCTGGAGTCAAACACATGGGTCTGGTCAGAAGTCAATGTGAAAAGAGAAAGAAATTAGTGAGTAATTACTTGGAGGGGAAAACAGAGAGAAGCAGCCCTGGGGATCAAGAGGGAATCTGCATGGGCAGGAACACAAATTCCCTAGTAATCCACTGCCCCCGGAGTGGGGCTGGAAAATGTCAGGGGCCCCCCGAGTCTGCACAATTAACTCCTGGAATGAATTCAGCACACCTGCCTCCCCTGCACACATGATCTTTTGGGAATGATGTGTCTCCTGGCCTGGCCCTCCCCTGACTTTAGCAAATTGGGGTGTAGACTCTGATCTGGGGCTTCACCTTGGTCTCATGCTTTTTAGTTGGTCAAGTTCCCTGCATTATCTCATATGATAGTCCCAATAGTTCTGGGCAGAGTGCAAAGTGGGTATTACAACCTTTGTTGTATAGGCGAACCTCAAAGAGGAGAAAAAAGTTGGATCATGACGTCCCAAATCAAAGGGCTGGTGGGTGGCAGGGCCAGAAGCAAGTCCTAGGGTTTCTGACCCATGGGCTGGTCCTTGCAAGTTCCCTGCTGCATTTCCATGCCACCAGCCAGAGACCTCCAGACAGATGAAACGCTCAAGCACACATTGTCTGCAGTATTCCCTCCATGTCATGCAAATGGAGAGCTAGTCAAAAGCCTAATAATTCCCTACGCATTTTTGCTTGAAAGAGCCAAAGGTAAGTGGACTAAACAATGAAACAGGTCCTAGATTTCTGTGTTTGATGGTCCTAGATTCCTTCCCTTTCTTTGTTCAACTTTCTCAGTTTTGACCTCCCCGCTCCCTTGAGGAATGTGGCCACCTGTCTCCCAAACTAATCATTCAAAGTCTTGAAGGAAAGCTTGTTTTAACAATTAACACAAGTACTGTGAGCCAAGCAGTGTAGCTGGATCCTGGGATACAGAAATACAAGGCAGGGGTCCTATGCCAAAGAAGGTCCCTTGTGATGGGAAAGATAAAGGTCAACACAAACAGTGATCATTGCAAAGAGGGAGACAGGAGTTGTCTGGTCAGAGATCCTGGGGCCAAGAAAACCATAGATCCCACCTTCCTCTTTCTCCATCTTTATGCATCCTCTCTAGAAAGTACAAGATTGTTCTATACACAGGTTCTAGAGGCTGGGTCCCAGGAGATGAAGGATGGAAAGGTCTGGAGTGATGACATTATTTCCTCCCCCAGACCCAGCCTGGGATCACACAGCTCCTGGCTTGATGCCTATCTTCAACCCCATGTGCTACGATTGACTCTAGAACTTGCTGCTTGAGATGTGGAAAGGAATAGGGTGAAAGGGGAAAGACCTGGAGCTGGGAAGAGAAGCTTAGGGAACTTCAGCCGTCTGTGTGAGCACTCATGCAGGTGAGGTGGGGGCTAGGGAAGATGTGGGGCACCGGTCAGGTAGGATCCCAGGTATTGTAGAGCAGATCTGAGAAGTGTGCATGTATGCAGCTGAGGGAGGAAGAGATAGGACAAGCCCATGTGCAACAGGAAGAAAATCTCCATACTTCCCTGGTGGCAGGTGAAAGCCAGCAGCATTCAAATGGGACACTTTAAAAAAGGACAATTGTAGGGGACTAGACAGCGTGGAGGGAGGAAACCAAGCTAGATGCTGGAAACAGCAAAAAGGCATTACAATATCCTCAGAGGTCCTCAGAGTAACAGCCTCTGAGAACCGTCTGTGGCTGCCAGGTCCTCAGCTTTCTAAAACCCATTCTTGACACCGTCCAACTTTGCCCAATGGATCCTGTACCACCCTAGATGGTCAGACAGCTTCTGATGCCTGCATGCTCTCAGTCAGCCAGTAGCTTGCATTGTGACCCATTTTGCACAGGTGCTTCATGGGAGGGTAGCCTGGGGACCTGGGCAGTACTTCCTGATCAGCTCCATGGTCAGGTGGCCCAGGAAAAATGTACATTGCATTTTCTAACCCTTTGGTTATTTACTTCCACAGCAATCTTCCTGGTTGTGTGTGCAAAGCACATAGGCATGTGTATTTGGGCACATAAAAGGTGCCCAAAAGTGCTTGTAAGAAGGGGTGGGATTGCTGTCTGTCTGTCAGATTAGGCAGCCTGTTGGTGAAGAAGGTGTGCACTGGGACCCTTGGTTGGGCTGTGCCGAGCCATGTAAAGAGAAGAAGAGGACAGTGGTTTGTGGTCTCGAAACAGTTTCATGCTTTATTACCTGGACTAAACATAGGCAAAGGGCAATCAGGTGGTGATTTTCTCAGTTTCTGTAACCATAAACAGAACACTCAGGCTACTGTACCTATAACTCGCCATTTGCACCAAAATCAGTGGGTTACATTTTACCTCTGGAAACGAAAAGTACATTTTAAACTTGGAGGGAGTGTGAAGTAAATTTCTTTTTAATAACAGCTCTTTTTTTCAAGAGTCAAATAGTATTATCAGAAAGCTATTTTCAAAGCCTAATTTTGGTTACACTCTTCTCCTCATTTTAAATAAGACTCACCTTCTATTATAGGGTTGATCTTTCAGTCTGCAAGAACTGGTGTTCTGTGGCAAAGTTTTTCTTTGACCTGAAATTCCATTTTTCTACTTTGCACCTTCCTCCCAGGTAAGTTGTCAGCTCCTTATTAGTGTAAGTCTCCTTGAGGGAACTGGGATAAGGCCCGCCTCTGGGGACTCCGGTGGAAATTGATTTAATTGTCACAAGCCTCTCAGACTAAGTATCTGAAAACTTTGGAGAATAAAACAAAGGAGAGCCCTTTAAGTAATCATTTGCAGCTCTCTGCTACTAAGGAGTGCAAAAAGAAATTTTTTTTAAATTTGAAAGCCTGTCAGTCCTGATGGTTTTCTTTTTAAAGGTCAAGAAACATCCTGTGGGATTCTTCTTTTCACCAGGGCTTCTTATCTAGTTTAAAAACTGTTCCAGATTAACAGCCAGAAGGCAAAAGTGAAACATCGCCCAAACAGGTATCAGGAGCTGTCACTCAGGAGGGTCGGCAAGTATCTGTGGCATGTCCAACTGAGTTCATTGTTGGAATTTACAGGGAGTGAAGGTTTCTGGAATGGACTCTTATCCTCTAAAGATCTGGAAAAAATCTTTAAGCTGACCATCCTCTCAAGCTTCCCTTTAGACTTAACCAAAATGATGCTGGGAAAGATTGAGGACAGGAGGAGAAGACGGCAACAGAGGTTGAGATGGTTGGATGGCATCAGCTCAATGGACCATGAGTTTGAGCAAACTCTGGGCGGTGGTGAAGGATAGGGAAGCCTGGCGTGCTGCAGTCGATGGGGTCGCAAAGAGTCGGACACAACTGAGTGACTGACCAACAACAAAAATTTCCCCAAATGTTGCTGAAAGAACATTTTTCAATCCACTTCAGCTTCTCTTCTTCAAACCGATCAGGAAAAAAGACTAAATCTGCAAGAAGGATCTAATTTAGTGCTTGATGATTAGAAAGGCCCTAAACCTGTCGTCACAGGCATGCTATCCACACCACTCCAGGACAGAGGAACCATTCAGTGGCAATGTGGAGCGTGAACAATTTCAGGATTAGACATGAAAACATTTGCATTGATGTTTCTCAATTGCCAATTACAGCTGCTTGTACAACTCAGTTACCAAAAGCATTGTGGTATGCCTTGATGAATAAACACTTATGACTAATTGGAAAATGTATTTCTAGAGTACCATGTTGCAGTCCTACAGAGCTCCTTTATTATCGCATTCTGGCATCCTGCCCATCGCGAGGAGCCCACTTCTCTTTGAATAAGGCTGAGATGCGATAAGCCGACACTTTCCCTCCTCTGACAGTTTCAACAACACAGCTGATTATTCAACCATTTTCTCTGCCCTTTGCTGCCTTCTGTGCTTTTTTTGGTTCTTACCATTCAAAAAATCTGGCTGTTAGAAGCTCCAAAATTACTAGTTCTCTGAAAATATGCCTTCCAAGCTCACTTTGCATCCAGTTTATAAAAATGTTTCTCTTAAGGCACAGTTAGGAGAAGTAGGGGGAGAATGGCAATGTAATTTAAAGCAGTTTTCCCGTTTGTTTATATTAAAGCAATCGTTTAAGCAAGTTAGCGTGATTGCAAAATACAGGCATGTGTGTACACACATGCACACACCATTTGTAAGGCTAGATGTTGTAGTTAATAACTGACTTTATTAAAAGATACTGTAATTTGAAAGATTTTTTTTCTGTATTTCCTATTTATTTTAGATTGGAATATAAGTTAATTTATAATGTGTTAGTTTCAGGTTACAGCAAAGTGATTTAGTTATACATATTCATATATCATTTTATCTTGATCATGTATCACTAATATAATCAAAAAATGCAATGATATTAAATAATGTTTCATTTACATGAATCGTTTTTCTAGAGAAAGGTTATCATAGAAACAAGAAGTATTAATATTCTCTTCTATTTTTGGTACGGGTAAGTGAAGTAGCAGAGAAAGTCCATGAGAAAATTAATTCTTAGTTGTATTTCTAGAAGCATCTGCCTTCTTGTTTTAGAGACTTACCATTGATCCATTTCAAAGTCACTTTCAGGGACATAAACTGAGATGGAGAATGGAAGGGTGGCAAGTCATTTCCCTCTCATTTCTCTGTCTGCTGGTAGACTTGCACTCTCTCTAACAAGAGAGGCAAAAATCACTCCAGGGAAATGGAATTTTCCTGTGATGGCTACATATGAGTCTCAAAATGTGACAGTGTTGCACGTTCTAAGGATTCACCATTTAATTCCTTTAAGATATATATCTTCTCTCTACAATGCATGCGTGTGAAATCACCAGTCGTGTCTGACTCTGTGCAACCCTGTGGACTGCGGCCTGCCAGGCGCCTTAGTTCATGGGATTCTTCAGGCAAGAATACTAGAGTGGGTTGCCATGCCCTCCTCCAGGGGATCTACCCGACCCAGGGATCGAACCTGTGTCTCTTACGTCGCCTGCATTGGCAGGCAGGCTCTTTACCACTAGCACCAGCTGGTAAACCCTCTCTATATAGTAACTGCTTGCAAATACAGGAAGTGAGAAGTGTAGGGCAGATTCTGAATATTGAAAACTTTTCCTCTATGAGGGAGTTAGAAGGTGAAGGACACAAGAAGAACCACTACAGAATAATTATACATTGAAGTTTTGATAAAGTTTACCAGAGCACACACAGGTTTTCACAAAAAACAAGAAAAACCACCACATCATAGATTGGGGCACTAAAACAATTCATTTCGCAAAATTCTGAAAGCCTATGCTACTCCCAAACAAGACTTGTGAATCAGATTCTTTTTTGCCTGGGGACTGTGAGGCTTTAACAGAAAGAGAGAAGAGAGCTGTATGGGTAAAATAAATGTCCAAGTTTAACTTTCCCAAAAAGGAACATGTAACTATGCTGGATAGAAACTTCTGAAAAGAATGAAAAGTTTCCTCTTGTCTGAGTAATTTATATTTTATCAGTTTTCACAGAGGGCTTCGCCAAGTTCACAGCAGCATCGAGACAATAGGTTCATTAGTTGCCAGAAAAATAACCAAAGTGAAATCTTCTTCCTCAAAGGAATGATATAAGTCTCAATCAACAGGCTCTGTTGTCATTTCAAGCAGTTTCTGCACTGTCTGCACCTAGTCACTTCCTGGGATTTCTGTAGTGACGCTGTGTCTGGCCAGATGCGGCATGTATTTCTGGAAATGGGCTGAGATTCGTCTACACTCTAATCCAGTGGTGAAGTTGGGTCCGATATTTATTGAGCACTAAATATATTTAAAGCATTTTAATGGATATAGGGATTCCCAGGTGGTGCTAGTGGTAAAGCGCTCGCTTGCCCATGCAAGAGACATGGGAGATGCAGGCTCGATCCCTAGGTCTGGACAATCCCCTGGAGGAGGGCATGGCATTCCACTCCAATATTCTTGCCTGGAGAATCCTATGGACAGAGGAGCCTGGCAGGCTATTGTCTATAGGGTCACAAAGAGTCGGACACAACTGAAGTGACTTAGCATGCCCGATACAGGGAATAGCAAAATAAGCAAAATGATTCTTTCCTTCAAAAGGTAAAAAATATGGAATAGTATAGCCAGCACCATGCTTTAACAACAGTTACTGCATCAGGGAATAATCCTCAGTGAGTGCAGCTATAAAAAGAAAGCATCTACCAAAGAAGAGTCTTTGTAATAAAAGGTGAACATTTTTGAAACATCACTGGCAGCAGGGGAAGAAGATAACTTTTACTGAGCAGCTATGTAGGTGCCTCATACTATGGGGCCTTCTGCTGTTATACGCACTGAACAGATGAAGCTGAGGCTCGGTGGTATAAACGAGATTTCAGAAAAGAAAGGAAGTCGAAAATGTGTGTGACTCTCCCATTCCTCGTCTTCTCTCAGCCTGAGGGGAAAGGAGCAGCCGCTTACTCGGGTATTCAGGGTCTTCTGTGTCACAGAACTGGAGGGCTGGGGAGTGAGAAGCCAAGACCTTCTACCAAATAAAGAGCAGAGCGTGAAAGGAAAGAAGATAGGAGACTTGCCTATAAAGAGGTGAGTCTCAACCCAGTCTCTTCTGAGACTCAGAAGAGTTCTGAGGCGTTTGCAATGGCTAAAGAAATCTTGTGATAGAAACATTGAAAGGGAAAGAAGGGAACAATGTCTGGTAAACATGAAGATGACATTCATTAAGAACATATTCTCGGCACTTCTTTGGTGGTCCAGTGGTTAGGACTTTGCCTTCCATTGCAGGGAGTGCGGGTTCCATCCCTGGTTTGGAAGCTAAGATCCCACATGCCTCATGGCCAAAAAGCAAAACAAAACAATGCAAAACTATATATATATATATATAAAACAGAAGCAATATTGTAACAAATTCAATAAAGATGTTAAAAATGGTTCACATCACAAAAAAAGAACATATTCTCCCCTCTACCTATTTGAGAGTACATAGTAAAGATTTAACCCTTTGATGACTTTTACTGCTGAAATGACATTTCTGAGATTGCAGGGCTGGGAGGAGGCTGCTGCTGCTGCTGCTAAGTCGCTTCAGTCGTGTCTGACTCTGTGCGACCCCAGAGACAGCAGCCCACCAGGCTCCCCCGTCCCTGGGATTCTCCAGGCAAGAACAGTAGAGTGGGTTGCCATTTCCTCCTCCAATGCATGACAGTGAAAAGTGAAAGTGAAGTCGCTCCGTCGTGTCCGACTCCTAGCGACCCCATGGACTGCAGCCCCCCAGGCTCCTCCGCCCATGGGATTTTCCAGGCAAGAGGACTGGAGTGGGTTGACACAGGGAGGTACAAATATTCGTCATTCTTTACACACGTTGATGGTAAAGGACAGAATCTGGCTTCAAACCTTTTACAGTAAGAACTTTGTGGAGGCCGCCCGTGGGAGGATGATTGAAATGCAGATGGGAGACAGAGGGTCTAGAAGGCTCTCTCCAGCATCTGGACCTTTATCCCTTGTCACTAACGGCACCATAGCTATTCCATAGGCTACAATGAAGGGAGAGAAGGCTTCCGGGGCACCTACCTCTCCAGCACAAAAGATGGGGTTAAAACTGTGGAAAGGCAATTTCAGGAGACAGATAAAAATATTTCAATCATGTGAAATGAGGAGATGTCCCCATCATGTCAGGATGTGAGAAGTGATGCCACGCTTCCGCTGTAATGGAGCTCACATATTTCAAGGATTCATTTAGCAATATTAGGTTGGAAATCCATTTACTGTTGAGGCAGTGGGACCACACAGATACAATTACAAATATCGGTTTTCATTATTGTATTTGCAGATTTAAGTGGCATATTTACATCCTGTCCGCATGGGAACTTGATAAACAGCTCCAGCAAATTGGGTGGGAATGCGGAGGAAAAGAAGATCTTCCCAAAGATTTCTACGATCAGCCTTGGCATCAGTGCCCAGCGGCCTCATTGGCCCTGTGATTTTTGCTGCCTTCCTTCAGTTGCTCTACTTGACAGCAAAGACTGCTGACAGCCCAGCTGAATTCCCTAAACTCTGATTGTCTATCAGACCAAAAGATGACAAATGAGGTTTTCACGCTCATTGATGAGCACATCACGAAAATGACATAATGGTGTAAATTTTTTGCCCGAAGACAAGGAACAAGATGTACTGGAAATCATTGTGTTACATGTTTTTGTTCCCTTCCCACCTTCATCTGACCACAGTTGTCACTCCGAACTCAGAGAGGAGCAGAAACGGCTGCCGTCCTTTGAGTGGCTGGCTGGGTGTGTGTCCAGGTCAAGGTCACACTTGTCAGTGCCCAGGACATGCTTTTCTTACTGGGAGGGGTTATCCCAGGAACATTTTACAGGCTGTTAACCGACAGCCTTAAAATTGGATGCGACACCCTGAATTACACCTTTTGGGGGAGAAAGCTTGACAGACACGCATCTAGAGAAATAACGACCTATTTATGTACCACCTAAACAATACTTGAGCAGTACATGAGTTCTTGAAGAGAAGAGTTTGAAGAACTTTGTGAAACTGCTCTTGAGCCACTTCTGACAGTGAGCCCAGATGAATTTGTTCAATTATTCAGGTTGGAGTTAGTATCCAGGTGAACAGTTTGGTATAGGGTTTTGTTTTTGTTTTTAATCTTGTGAAAAGTCATTCAGTGTCACCCACTGAACCACTGGCTCAGCCTAGACCCACACGCAGGTTCAGCTTGAAAGTCCTGACTTCTCCTCCATGGGTGGGGCCCGGTTCCCAGAGAGCTAGTGCTTCCAGACTAGCCCATCAGGTGGATGGCCTGTGATGCGTCTGCAGGGCTTCCAAACTACAACCAGAAAGTTTGCTGTTTCTATAAAGGGTGCTTTATAGAATTTTATTTTAAACAAGATTCTAAATTCAGGAGCTTAAGCCAAAAGTGGGCATGATTGAAATTACCATTCAAATATGCATAGTTTTTTTCCCTTTATTAGTACAGGCCACCTCTTCTTTGGTTTAGTATAAGCTATAAGCTAACTCAGTGAGCTTGTATTGTGTTGCCTGCCATTATACACTCTGAGGGACACAAAGCAACTAAGAAGGTCCCATCTCATGCTCAGACCATGCACCCATGAGCAGAAGGGGCTGTATTCTGTTGAACCACTGAAATGCTTCACTTACTTTATGCTTTGCATGCACGTTTGATTTCTTAACACTAAATGAATGATGTGACCTCACAAGTCACATCAAGAAAATCTCCCCTGGTGGGTCAGATGGGTAAAGAATTGACCTGCCATGTAGGAGACTCAGTTTGGGAAGATCCCCTGGAGAAGTGTATGGCTACCCACTCCAATATTCTTGCCTGGAGAATTCCATGGACGAAGGAGCCTGGCAGGCTACAGTCCATGGGGTCCCAAAGAATCAGACTTGACTGAGCAACTAACACTTTTACTTTTCACTTTAGAGAAAAATGAAAGTTTTTTGGTTCATTAGAAGAGGAATTTCTTTCATATTCTTACAGTCACCTGCTTAAATGCTTCCTGGAAATTTTTCTTTTCTGATACACCAAGCTACCATCAGATATTCTGATCAATGACTAACCTCGTTTCTGCATCTCTATTTGGCCATTTTGGAATCTAAGACTTATGGTTTCCCAAGATAGAGTGGATGTGTCAATGGCCTCAGTTCTCATATCTCCCTGAATCTGTTTTGGGTTTGAAACCTGGTTGGGGAACTAAGAACCCAAAGGCACAGTGGTGAAGCCAAAAAAAAAAAAAAAAAGTGGATCCTGTCTACTTGATGATAACTTTCAAACATGCTGGGATTTCCTAGGGTGTTCTGTTTACTAAACATAAAAATCATAAAGGAAATGGTTTGTGTTGATTGCAAATTCCAGAGAGGCAAAAATTAGAAACTCTTTAGAAAAGACCCTCAGAGAAAAGAATTTTGAACCAATGACTAGAAAGGTTAAGATATTTTTCTCAGCCTCCCTCAAACTACTTCAACACATTAATTTGAGAGACCTTTTGGAGAAGTCAGTACAGAATATATCTTTTAGAGGTTCTGAAGAGACTTGAATTAACAAGTGGTTTGGGATTAAATTAAAATTAAGTTTTTGTGAAAACCCATGGTATATAATGATATATTTGAGCATTTTCATTTCTTTCTTACCTTTAGATAGAAAAAAATTGTCATCATAGGTTCTGTTCTTGTGTTTTGTTTTGTTTTTTTTTTTTCTATTTCTATTAAGTTTTTGGAAGATACATTAATCAGGAAATAAGTCACAACCATTTGGTCTACATTTTCCTCAGTGTCAATGTAGATCATTTTTGACAGCTGACAAATGCCTGTTAATAACAAATTATATAAATATGTCCAACTAAAATGAGCAGGTTAACTTTTTGAGGAGTACAAACCAACTTTGTATCATTTCTGACATCCTAATTTGAAAGTCACTTTTCCAACCCCGAAGTGAAGTGTGAGTATGTGTTTGGGAGTGGGTGTGAGATGTAGGAAGGCATTGGGTTGAAGGCAGATTTGCTGCAAAAACCCACCTTTTCATCTGCATACAAAAAGGCTAAGAAATTGCCATCACAATCTGACGACAGGTATTGCTATTTTGCATTATTATTCATCATACTGATGCATCATGATTTTGCTTATTCCTGCTTTTATGGTCTAGACAGAGAGATGAATAGGGGAGGAACACCTCCACTTCTCCCTGAATATAGATGAATGGATGATATTAAGTATTCACCATCACCCCCACATGTCACTTTCCTGAACCTTTAAATGCTAGATATTCTCAGTGATGTACTAAGTTAGAAGTTTACTTTAAGACAAAGAATTAAGGCAATTAGGTACAATTTTACAGATGGTTGACCAAAATTTGGTTAAGAAATATTTAAGAATTGTGAGGATATTAAGGCTGACTACATGGTTGGTTTTTATGATGTCAGTGATGCAAATTAGGACGTCGTGTAGTTTTTCCTAATTACAATGATGTCACTGGTGATGCAAAAAGGGAACTTTCACTGGGTTTGGGATGGACCATCTATTGCTTTGTCCTTCTTACCAATGAGAAGACACTTTCACCGAAATCCACATGATTTTCTCATTTTGCCCTCCAACACTTTGGGGCATTTGTTTCCTCAGACACAATAGGGTGTCAAGGGAGTTTCTCAGAAAAGACAGTTATAAAGTCTCTCAATACTCCTGGCTGCTCTGAGAAATAGGGATTTTAGAAACCTAAACTCAGCCTGTCTTCCTCCATCTAAGACAAAAGATAGGGATCCATGTGACTAGCAAAGATAACACTTACAATCCTCTCTCCACTCCCTCACCAATCAGGCTGATCACTCAGGAGCAGGCATTAATTTCGGAGGCATTCTCACTTCCTAAAATATATCCACATCTACCTGATGACTCTTGTCTCTCCTGTAATAGGGACAAAGATTTTAATGCCAATTATCATTCAAGTTGCTGGTTAAAATATGCACATTGAATAAGTTCAGTCCAGTTCAGTCACTCAGTCGTGTCCAGCTCTTTCTGACCCCATGAATCAAGCACACAAGGCCTCCCAGTCCATCACCAACTCCCGGAGTTCACTCAGACTCACGTCCATTGAGTCAGTGATGCCATCCAGCCATCTCATCCTCTGTCGTCCCCTTCTCCGCCTGCTCCCAATCCCTCCCAGCATCAGAGACTTTTCCAAAGAGTCAACTCTTCACATGAGGTGACCAAAGTACTGGAGTTTCAGCTTTAGCATCATTCCCTCCGAAGAAATCCCAGGGCTAATCTCCTTTAGAATGGACTGGTTGGACCTCCTTGCAGTCCAAGGGACTCTCAAGAGTCTTCTCCAACACCACAGTTCAAAAGCATCAGTTCTTCAGTGCTCAGCTTTCTTCACAGTCCAATTCTCACATCCATACATGACCACTGGAAAAACCATAGCCTTGACTAGACAGACCTTTGTTGACAAAGTAATGTCTCTGCTTTTCAATATGCTATCTAGGTTGGTCATAACTTTTCTTCCAAGGAGTAAGCATCTTTTAATTTCATGGCTGCAGTCACCATCTGCAGTGATTTGGGAGCCCCAAAAAATAAAGTCTGACACTGATTCCACTGTTTTCCCATCTATTTCCCATAAAGTGATAGGACCAGATGCCATGATCTTTGTTTTCTGAATATTGAGCTTTAAGCCAACTTCTTCACTCTCCACTTTCACTTTCATCAAGAGGCTTTTTAGTTCCTCTTCACTTTCTGCCAAAGGATGGTGTCATCTGCATATCTGAGGTTATTGATATGTCTCCCGGCAATCTTGATTCCAGCTTGTGCTTCTTCCAGCTCAGCGTTTCTCATGATGTACCCTGCATATAAGTTAAATAAGCAGGGTGACAATATACAGCCTTGACATACTCCTTTTCCTATTTGGAACCAGTCTGTTGTTCCATGTCCAGTTCTAACTGTTACTTCCTGACCTGCATATAGGTTTCTCAAGAGGCAGGTCAGCTGGTCTGGCATTCCCATCTCTTTCAGGATTTTCCACAGTTTATTGTGATCCACACAGTCAAAGGCTTTGGCAGAGTCAATAAAGCAGAAACAGATGATTTTCTGGAACTCTCTTGCTTTTTCGATGATCCAGCAGATGTTGGCAATTTGATCTCTGGTTCCTCTGCCTTTTCTAAAACCACCTTGAACATCCAGAAGTTCACAGTTCACATATTGCTGAATCCTGGCTTGGAGAATTTTGAGCATTACTTTACTAGCGTGTGAAATGAGTGCAATTGTGCGGTAGTTTGAGCATTCTTTTGCATTGCCTTTCTTTGGGATTGGAATGAAAACTGACCTTTTCCAGTCCTGTGGCCACTGCTGAGCTTTCCAAATTTGCTGGCATATTGAGTGCAGCACTTTCATAGCATCATCTTTCAGGATTTGAAATAGCTCCACTGGAATTCCATCACCTCCACTAGCTTTGTTTGGAGTGATGCTTTCTAAGGCCCACTTGACTTCACATTCCAGGATGTCTGGCTCTAGGTGAGTGATCCCACCATTGTGATTATCTGGGTGGTGAAGATCTTTTTTGTACAGTTCTTCTGTGTATTCTTGCCACCTCTTCTTAACATCTTCTGCTTCTCTTAGGTCCATACCATTTCTGTCCTTTATTGTGCCCATCTTTGCATGAAATATTCCCTGGTATCTCTGATTTTCTTGACGAGATCTCTAGTCTTTCCCATTCTGTTTTCCTCTATTTCTTTGCATTGATCGCTGAGGAAGGCTTTCTTATCTCTCCTTGCTATTCTTTGGAACTCTGCATTCAGATGCTTATATCTTTCCTTTTCTCCTTTGCTTTTTGCTTCTCTTCTTTTCACAGCTATTTGTAAGGCCTCCTCAGACAGCCATTTTGCTTTTTTGCATTTCTTTTCCATGGGGATGTTCTCCTGTACAATGTCACAAACCTCATTCCATAGTTCATCAGGCACTCTATCAGATCTAGGCCCTTAAATCTATTTCTCACTTCCACTGTATAATCATACGGGATTTGATTTAGGTCATACCTGAATGGTCTAGTGGTTTTCCCTATTTTCTTCAATTTAAGTCTGAATTTGACAATAAGGAGTTCATGATCTGAGCCACAGTCAGCTCCTGGTCTTGTTTTTGTTGACTGTATAGAGCTTCTCCATCTTTGGCAGCAAAGAATATAATCAATCGGATTTTGGTGTTGACCATCTGGTGATGTCCATGTGCTGAGTCTTCTCTTGTGTTGTTGGAAGAGGGTGTTTTCTATGACCAGTGTGTTCTCTTGGGAAAACTCTATTAGTCTTTGCTCTGCTTCATTCCATATTCCAAGGCCAAATTTGCCTGTTACTCCAGGTGTTTCTTGACTTCCTACTTTTGCATTCCAGTCCCCTATAATGAAAAGGACATCTTTTTTGGGTGTTAGTTCTAAGAGGTCTTGTAGGTCTTCATAGAACCGTTCAACATCAGCTTCTTCAGCATTACTGGTTGGGGCATAGACTTGGATAACTGTGATATTGAATGGTTTGCCTTGGAAATGAACAGAGATCATTCTGTCACTTTTGAGATTGCATCCAAGTACTGCATTTCGGACTCTTTTGTTGACCATGATGGCTACTGCATTTCTTCTAAGGGATTCCTGCCCGCGATGATAGATATAATGGTCATCTGAGTTAAATTCACCCATTCCAGTCCATCTTAGTTCACTGATTCCTAGAATGTCCACGTTCACTCTTGCCATCTCCTGTTTGACCACTTCCAATTTGCCTTGATTCATGGACCTGACATTCCAGGTTCCTATGCAATATTGCTCTTTACAGCATCAGACCTTGCTTCTATCACCAGTCACGTCCACAACTGGGTATTGGTTTTGCTTCAGCTCCATCCCTTCATTCTTTCTGGAGTTATTTCTCCACTGATCGCCAGTAGCATATTGGGCACCTAAAGACCTGGGGAGTTCCTCTTTCAGTATCCTATCATTTTGCGTTTTCATACTGTTCATGGGGTTCTCAAGGCAAAAATACTGAAGTGGTTTGCCATTCCCTTCTCCAGTGGACCACATTGTGTCAGACCTCTCCACCATGCCCGCCCACCTTGGGTGGCCCCACAGGGCATGGTTTAGTTTCATTGAGTTAGACAAGGCTGTGGTCCTAGTGTGACTAGGAACTAAATCACATTTAGTGCCATTTAGAGGAACTAAAACTCACTCTAAATAAATATTTCTGAGTAAGTGAATTTCCAGTGAAATATAATTAGGTGATGAATAGATCAATTGGTAAAGAATCTGTCTGCAATGCAGGAGACTGGAGATCAATTCCTGGGTTGGGAAGATCCCCGGGAGAAGGAAATGGCAACCCACTCCAGTAGTCTTGCCTGAAGAATCCCAAGGACAGAGGAGCCTGGCAGGCTATAGTCCATGGGGTCATAAAGAGTTGGACATGACGTAGTGACTAAAACCTAAAACCAACCAATGAATCAGTCAGTGTAAATTCTCCATGCTTGTTAGTGTGGAGAGGGTACTGGGGACCTGAACTAGGGGATGGGTTATGAAGGCAGGAGGAGATTCCCTTTTAGGGTAGGGGGTGAGGGTGAGGGCATCCCACTGCAAGAGTGAGTGGGCAGAATGACCCCCACCCTGACTTGCCTTTTGGAGTGGAATCAATCTTTTTGCTTTGAACAGGACAGGGACAAACTGAAGCTCTTTGAGAAAGCATTTTTGTCCAGGGTACACACACAGGGTGCTCTGTTGTGTTTGATTTACAAGGAGTTAATCTCATTTTTAATATATGCACTTTATTATAGAAGAGCTTTGCTCCCAGGGGGTTTGTTAATTGAGGTGTCACTGGGCTCCCAGTGGTTGTGAATCTTCATCCTTAGAGGCTAGCTATGACCTTTTGGAAATAGCCAGAAGTCATTTAAAACCAAGCAGTGTGGGGCAGACAGGAGACCAGCTGGGGAAATATGGTTTGCGGACAAAACAAAGGGAGAACATAAAACAAGAAGAGTGATTCTTCTGCATGGACCAGAAACGGGCACCAAGAGTGGCTACGGAGGATCCAACATGGAAGCAACATTGTTAGAGAAAATCCCTCGCCTTCCAAGCTGACTCCTTGGCAAAAGAGAGTCTATGTTCACAAATCAGCAATCAAATGCTTTTATATGAAGATCAAATTCAGTCTCATGAAATTTCACATTTATTTAATACTAGTGATATGTACACTGGACACAACATTTTTAGGTAACACAAGAATCTTTTAATTGTGCTCAAAAGATCTTTTGAATCATTTATTGTATACCAAGTGCTATGCTAGGCAGATCCTAAGCTTCTAGATAGAGAGTAGAAAAAAAAATGTTTTACATGTAAATTAATTTTGGCCACGCATTTTCTTATGGGTGAAGCTGGACAAAGTGACTCATGTTTCTGATAACAAAATGGTGTTCTGTCTGTCACATTTGGTGGAAATTTGAGACCACTTCAATTTCCTCTCAAATAGCTCTGAAAGTATCTAAAAAGGTGTTTTGTTTGTTTCCCTCACATGAACAAGAATTTCTGGTGAAGCTTCCCTGGTAGCTCAAATGGTAAAGAATCCACCTGCCAATGCAGGAGACCCAGGTTCAATCCCTGGGTGGGGAGGATCCTTTGGAGGAGGAAATGGCAATCCACTCCAGTACTCTTGCCTGGAAAATCCCATGGAGGGAGGAGGCTGGGGGGCTATACTTCACCGGGTTGCAAAGAGTCAGATACGACTGAATGAGTAACACACTCTGTACAAAACTATATGACTGCTGGATTTAGAAAATAAAAGCACAGGGCACTCATTTGAACTTGAGTATCAGATAGGAGAAAAATCATTTTTTTCAGCGTAAATATGCCACACATACTGCCTGGGACCTACACTGAAAGATTATTTGTTGTTGGCCTGAGCTTCTAATTTAACTGGGTGTCCTGTGTTTTATCTGGCAATGCCACAGAAGGAACTAGAACAATGAAGGGGAGTCAGTGAAGTGGGGTGGTCTTTGAGCTCCCTTCAGCAAGGAATTGCAGTCTCCAGCATTCTTAGACCAAGACAGCTGTGTCTGGGTGGCCCCAGGGAAAAAGAGAAGGACTGTGCAGGTGTGTGTCTGGGAGTCAGAAAGGTAGAGGACTGAGAGAGGGAGGTTTAGGGAAAGAGAAGTTCCAGAGACCCCATGCATGGGGTGTTGTGTGTGTAAAAGGAAAAGAGAAAAGAGGGGATTTTTCCATGTATTGCTGGGGATTATGAATTGGCTCCCCTTTAATGTTCCTTGAGAGAACAAGAAAAAGATTAAAATTGCTTTTTAAATTACTTTCAGTTAACTGGCTTGTGTTTCTTTCAGTGATGATACACGAAGATTAAGCCATAAATCCTTAGGGATTTATTTGAGTTGCAAACCGCGAGATTTTTCCTGTTTTCCTCCTCTTCAGTTCCCTGTAGGGGAACACGATGCTTAGCTGCCACCCATGAGGCCACTGCCAGGAAGTGATGGGGGCAGCAGCCGAGACCAAATACCCCACCACCTTCCCTGTGTCCGATGTAGGCTTGTCTCTCCATCTCAGTTCTGTCATGGTCTAGACATCATCAGGGGAGTCTGGGCTTTCACTATCTAACAGATTGTTAATGAACTGTCCTTTCCAAGTGTGTGTGTGTGTATTATCGATGTATGTGTTTATGTAGTTATTGCTTGCCTTCTCTAACAAGGATGAGAATCAGTTAGCCATATGAAATAGCCTTATTTCAAGCCATTAAAATAAAAGGAAAGAGGCAAGTAAAAGAGGAGAAAAGTACTGTCTGAGTTTCAAGCTCTTAATGTCACAAAAGATAATGTACTACTCCCCTCATGTTTAGTTGACATTCTGGTTTATCAATGGCTTTCTCTGAAAGCCTTAGACTCATATATTGAATTCTGTTTTGGCTTCTGTTTCTCTCCATGGCTTTCACTGTGGTAACTACTAAAATCCAGATTATTCAATCTGTGGTTTTTATTAGGTTATTTTCAGAGATTTCCATGTTTTCCTGTTTCTACTCCTTAGGGCCATTTATACTAATTACTTTGGAGTAGCATCTTCCTCAAACTACAGTGAAAGCTCATTTTTAAATGGTAATGATGAGTTTAAGTTCTTATATACTTTTGAAATTTCATATGCAATGTTCCAATACTTTTGCTATCTCTTAGTTTTCTTTTCCCAGTGACTTTTTCCCTTTTTCCTTCTCAGAAATGTGTGTTTGACATTTACTGAAATTCCAGATACTAAACCAGAAATGCCAGATGCTCGTCTTGCCATTCAATAAACCTCTCACTCTTGCCTTAAAAGTTAACAGGCAACAATTATTGTGACAGAGGAATTTACAACCGTGATAGGACTTTGTGACTTGGCAAAGAGTTTTTATCGACATGGGTAGGTGCTTAGGAAGGAGGCTATTTTAGTTTCTAAATTCACACCTTCTTGGTAAACTGAATTTTCAGTGGAAGAAAGTGATTCTCCTAGTTTATCTAGTTTCTTAGAGCATTATTAAACTGCATTTCTTTTCTCTTTCATCAGAGCCAGTATTCATGGAGAGGAAATAGGTAGCAACTATCCTGTGTGATTTGAGAGGTGTCCAAAAAAAGGCTGGCCTCTTCTGCAATATCTCTATCACAGGCCTATCTTTTTTTTCTTTTCTTTTGGCCACACAACTTAAGGAATCTTAGTTCCCTAAACAAGGACTGAACCCCCACCCTTGACAGAAGTTCTGAGTCCTTACCACTAGACCTCTAGGGAATTCCCCTATCTTCCTTTAAAGAAGAGAAATTCCCACCAATAAAAATTCTCTAGCTTCTTATTTATCTCTGTGACCCAGCAAGAAAACTCCACACTGTGGTATGCCCGAATTAGGCAATCATTGAATGTATGTTTGTGAAATGGAATTGAGTTACTTTGCTGCTGCTGCTGCTGCTAAGTCGCTTCAGTCGTGTCTGACTCTGTGCGACCCCATGGACGGCAGCCCACCAGGCTCCCCCATCCCTGGGATTCTCCAGGCAAGAACACTGGAGTGGGTTGCCATGTCCTTCTCCAATGCATGAAAGTGAAAAGTGAAAGTGAAGTCACTCAGTCGTGTCCGACTAGTAGCAACCTCATGGACTGCAGCCTACCAGGCTCCTCCATCCATGGGGTTTTCCAGGCAAGAGCACTGGAGTGGGGTGCCATTGCCTTCTCCATGAGTTACTTTGCCTGAAGGCAAAGGATAATTAACTTAGTAGGTGAATAAACAAATCCTAAATGGTGAGGATTAGGGCTAGGAAGTTTTCTGCAGGTTGTCCTATCTACAGGCTTTTCCATCCACCATGGATTGTATAATCTATGTTGAAGGCAAAAAAAAGAAAGAGTTCAAATACAGATGACACAAAATCATGAGGAATATGGAATATCCTGACTGTATCAAGATTCTAAATGTTTTTGACATATGAGAGCAATAATGAGCTGACTAAAATGATCAGATTTAACAGAGAAAAATAAAAGGTCTTGTAACTGGGCTGAAAAAAAATAACTGTATATAGGCAAGATAAGAGAGACCTAGCTTTGACATTTAGTCAATAGGAAGTTCAATATTTTCTTCGTCTACCCTACAAAATGTGATATTCAAGGTTGAACTGGGAGTAAAACCTACGAAAAAAAAACCAAAAAGCAACAGTCAGAAGCTGGAAAGGTATCTAGGATACAGTTTAAAGAACAGATCAAGTAAAGTTGCTTGGCACTAGGTCCATGGGTGACAACCTGGGGCTTGACACTCCCTTGACCGGGTTCCCTAGAATGTGATGCCAGGGGCAAGAAGAAAAGTGCAAACCCGGGATGTTGGGAGTGAAAGTAAAAGGGATATAAGATAAAGAAACTGTAGATCAACACATGCATGCTGGCCTTGCTTCACCAGTCTTGAAGCACAGCAGACATGTCTGTTTGGCCAAGAGGACATTCCCAGGAGGGATGCTAAAAGGGGAAAAGGATGGGAGAAGCATCTGCTTCCTTCCTTTCTCCTGTTTCCTATTGGGCAAGAACCAAGTGAACACCCCTCACTTTCAGATTGTGTTCTCTGGCCCCTCATTTGAAACTAGATCATGAAACCAAATACATCAGTGTCCCTTTTCATCTAAGATGGGGAAAAAAGGACCAACACACTGTGGATAGGGTGCAGACCAAGAAAGATGAAGTTGGTCAAGGAAAATTGAAAGATACACAAAGCTGCCCAAAAGAATACCTTATTATCTGGTTTCTAGCATGTAAAAGGTAGGCATATAGGGCAACCAGAAGAAGCCACAGTGGGCTAGAAAAACCAACAATGGGGTCTCCAAAAGAAGCTCTTGCTATTTTGCCACAAACATAGTAGTATTGGCTCTTCTATCTTCACCAAAAAATGTCAAAGACCCAGCATCACTCAGTCACTAAAAACACAGAACTCATAACCTTGTTTCTTTCAAACACCTATAAAAATGCTCTAAGATCTCAAGAGATTTACTACTTCCAAAATACAAAATTGATAAACTGAAATTAATAAATGTTTAATTAAACATCTACAAAATGAAATGTGATGTCAACTTCATTATTTGTTACATTTATTGTTCATAAAAACTTCATTACATTTGAAAACAATTTGTAGGTTAGATTCTCTCATTTTAAAAGAATTCCTAAGTATGCCTGATGCCTGCCAAGAAATCATTGCCAATCATAAATTAAATGGGCTACTCTTGGATTAAAATTTTTATTTCAGAAGGAAATGATTTTTTAAATCCCTTCAGAAATTTTGCAACAAAAAATACATTTCATGTGGGCTAGCAATGTAGTTTATTATGTTTTATATGGTGTGTGTATGCCTGTGTGCTCAGTCACGTCCAGCTCTCTGTGACCCCATGGACTATAGCCCACCAGGCTCCTCTGTCCATGGGGTTTTCCAGGCCAGAATGCTGGAGAGGGTTGCCATGCCTTCCTGCAGGGATTCTTCCCACCCCAGGGATCGAACTGGTGTCTCCTGTGTCCCCTGCATTGCAGGTGGATTCTTTACCATAGGGAGTTCCAAAAGAAAGGGAGACCTCTATGCTGTTTGCTATCACACAAGGGAAGATATGGTTTTCTCTGCCATGGACAAGGTACATACCAGAACAGTCTTCAATTCTAGGAGCTACTCATAAAAAGAACACCCTCAAACTGGAGTTAGACTCTGTCAAACATACTACCTACCATATAATGGCTCACCATATGAACCAAGGTAAGTTACTTTATGAGTCAGTTCCTCATGGCTAATAGAGAATTGATAACACCTCGAGGGTAGTTAAGAATATTACAGGAGCTAGCTCAAAACCGATGACATTGTAGATCCTCAACAAGCTATTCTCAGTAACAGTGTTTCAACTGTAAAGTCTGGAGGAAGAAATATCCATTGTGGAAGCCTCTATGTTTTACGAAAAGTTGAGAGAACAGAGTGGTTTTTAGATTAAAGAAGTGAAAGTCGCTCAGTCATGTCCAACTCTATGTGACCCCATGGACTGCAGTCCATGGAATTCTCCAGGCCAGAATACTGGAGTGGGTAGCCTTTCCCTTCTCCAGGAGATCTTCCCAACCCAGGGATCGAACCCAGGTCTCCTGCATTGTAGGTGGTTTCTTTATCAGCTGAGCCACAAGGGAAGCCCCATTAAAGAAGAAGGATGTGTCCAAATGGGCTGAAGATTCCTTAAGTGAGAATGTAGGTCTATTCAACTCTGTGTACAATACAATAGAGACTCTAAATGCAAAGTGAGTGGATTAAGAAGTAAATGCATAAACTGAAGACAACTGGCTTTCCATACAGCTATAGGTAAGAGAGAGAGTAAATTTATTCTTTTTGACTCTAGAGGGCAGAACCAGGGCCAGTGCTTCAAAGTTACCTGAGAAGCAGATGTATCGCTAGTTTAAGAAACAACTCGATCACAACTAGAACTGACCCAACTGGAATGGGCTTCCTTGGGAGGGAATGAATTTCCCACGGTCAGCGATGTGGAAGAGAGACTGGAAGGTTAGAACTAAGGCCTGGACTAGGTGACACCTGCAATTCCCTCAACCATTTTTACCTTTCTGTTTCCCCCTCAGCTCAGATCGCAGAAACCTGACTATCAATAGGTTCTTCATTGTAATTCCTGACCTTAACCAACTTAGCACTTGAACAACTAGGCCTCTGGTATGAGTACAGAGACACTTGCTAGCCTATCTGAGAACAACCCCCATCCAAATGGATGTGCGACACTGGGAAAAAGAATGGGTGAGGTTGCCTCACCCTGTCCATTGAGAAGCTCTCACGTGCATGCTCAGTTATTCAGTCGTGTCTGACTCTGCAACCCCATGGACTGTAGCCCACCAGGCTCCTCTGTCCACGGGACTTTCCAGGCAAGAATACTGGAGTGGGTTGCCATATCCTCCTCCAGGGGATCTTCCTGACCTAGGGATCAAACCTGTGTCTCCTGCATCTCCTGCATTGTCAGGCGGATTCTTTACCACTGAGCCACCTGGGAAGCCCCAAGAAGCTGTTACTACTTGTCTTGGCTGCTTTCTGTTCACTTGCGAATATAAGTCTCAAGGAAACCATAAGCACTTAATAAAATACCTTACATAGGAATGAAAGAGAAGCTGCCAAAGCTCTGCATCATCATCAGGGATTCTTGGATTAAACAGAATTTAATCCAAGTGCTGGCTGAATTGAGCAGTAATGTGTACAAATCTTTTTGAACAATGGTTGACTTGCCCAAGTTGTCAAAAGACATTGGAGTGAAAAATCAGATCCCCTCTCTGTTATGTTGGCTTAAAATCTGTTTCATTGAGGGGGATAGTGTGTGTGGTGGCCTGGCTATATTCCCTTGGGAGGTCTAAGTTACTATTTGAATTGCTTGGCTCCGTTTCATATCTTCAACCCCCCAGTGCCTCTTTTTGACTCGGCCTATGCTTGATATTGCCAACGTCTTAGTTATTTCTAAAAAGGACAAAGTCTATTTATTGCCCAAACTTTCGCGGCCTGAAATAAGACAATGAAGGACTAAAGGGGCCACACAGACATGTACGAGTTATGTGATGTGCCTGCCCTTGTTTATTTTCTCAGCTGAGGCCCCTCCTGCCTTGCTTCTGTTCTCATCCACCTGTCTTGGATTTTGACTTGTGAAACAGGGCTGGGCCTTTCAGGTAGGATGACAGGAGACCTCTCATTGGTGCCTGTTTATATTTTGCCAAAGAAAATTGTGGTTGAATTGTAACTACATGTTTCTTTTTGGTCTTTGGCCCAATCATGGAGCGCAGCTGGCTTTCCAACTGAGTAATGACCTAACACATGGATGCAACTCAAAATGCCTTTGTTTTTCTCTTTTTATCATCAAAGCAGTAGCTCTGGGCTTGTACGAAGCTGTGGCATCTATGTCTGCAGTGCAAAGTCCAGGAGACCTAGGTTTAGGACTTCAATCCAATGTATTCTCATTTCCTGATATTGGGTTAAAATATATATATATATATTTTAAGATAAAGGTACCTCTCTGGGTTTTAGGTCCTAATCTGCAAAACTGGAATAAAAATCCCTTTTGCGATCATTATCCAAAGATGTGAAGAGAACGGATGTGAAAATATGCTCTAAGGAATCCTCATCTTTCAACCTCAATAAAACTTTTTATAAAACATCTGCCCTGAAGGTAGTGAGGTGATTGCACTGAGAAATGCCCTGAGCTGTTTTTCCAGTCGTGGAGTTGGGGTGGGGAGGATTGTGCTGTGTCATCCTCACTCTCTTACCTGGCTTCCCCCAGGGGCCTGGCTGGCGGAGTTTGGGGTCTAGACCAACTCTAGGAAATAGTCTTTTTTTTCCGTTGTGTGAAGCTAATTGGCCCTTATGGAAATTGGACCCATGCCCTTGGACTAATTAACACTGTTGCCTATTAGCTCCAGCTGAACTAACTTCCTCAAACTTACACTCATTTTATTTAGAGGATAGCAATTTGCATTTTAAAAAGATATCTTGCCCATAGCCTCTGGCCACTAAATATGCCTTCAGTTCCACACACACTGGAAGCCATACAGATTTAACATTTCCCTCTGGTTCCTGAGGTGTTAGGAGCGATTTAATACTTGTTAATTTGTTAGCATGGCAGAGGTAGGGATGGGAGTAAGAAACAGTGTGTGTAGCCCTGACTCTCTCACTAAGTGGCCTTCCTCAAGCGAGTGATGAGCCTCGCAGGACCTGTTTCCTCTTCTTTAAAATGAAAGAGTTAGACTAAATGATCTCTAACGCCCATTCTAGGTTCAAAATTCGATGATCTTTATACCATTCCTTGCCTTAGGAACACGCAGCTTCATTAATAAATAGCAGCATTTATTGCTCGTCAGAGAGAAGGACTCAGTTAATAAGCATCCCTTCTCCTCCTGCTCCACACACATAATTCTTAATGAAAGTTATTGGGAATTAGAAAGATCACTAGCCAAACAATTGATGCCCAAATGTTTAACCCGTGACCTCTTGGTGTGTCATTTCGTTGCCTGTATCTGGTCATCTTTCCTAACTAGGGAGGCTTTAACCCTGAGGAGCATGGGCCCAGAGGAGATCACGTCAGGACACACTGACCTTTATGGGGAAGATGTGTTCTCATCCAGGCCAGGTGTTCATGGCAGACTCGCACCCCATCCTTAACTGTGTCAGTAGCCTGGTCTGGAATCAGATGCAAGGAAGGGAAAATCCTTCTCATGAATCCACAGGAAGGTTTCACCATGTGCTCTTGTCATGAAGCCTTTCCACCATGCACCGTTGTTACCAGCACAGGGTGATTAGCCATCTAGGTTATCACAGCAACAGGACCTGGTGATGAATTACACATTCAATTGGCCATGTGCTGTGAATGCTAAGCCACTTCAGTCATGTCCAATTCTTTGAGACTCTATGGACTGTAGCCTGCCAGGCTTCCCTGTCCATGGGATTCTTCAGGCAAGAATACTGGAATGGGTTGCCGTGCCCACCTCAAGGGGATCTTCCCAACCTAGGGATCAAACCTGCATCTCCTGTGACCCCTGCAATGCAGACAGATTCTTAACTGCTGAACCACCGGGGAAGCCCATTCCTTAACCAACACTACATAATTTCAGTTAAATTTCCCAGCTTATTTGAACCAGGAGATTGGCAAGCCCACAGTCTAGGGTCACACCTCTTCTGAAGCCCTCAGCATTTCTCCCGCAGTGTGGACGGCCGTGTGTGAGCACCATCACAGTGAAATCCACTGTGGTTTTCTTTCCTGCAGGAACCAGACAGAAAACAGGAGAAATGCATGGGAAGGAGGCCTTCCTGCTGAGCGCCGGCTGGCCGCTCTCGGGGTTTCTCACTGTTCCCCTGCATTCTTACCCTTGACCCGTTGGTGCAATCCAGTCTCCCTGGGGCAGGGCCCTCTGAAAGTTGTGATTTCCTCTCCTGACAGGCAGCAGGAAGGGGAGAAAGCTGCAAGCCAACCTTTGCTCCGGGAGCACTGGAAGGTGGTTAGCAAAAGGGGGCACAGGACAGGGTGTGCTCAGGAAATATTGATAAAGTGAGAGAGAATGAGGAGAGAGAAAAAGACGCCTCCCCACACCAGCCCCGTGGACACCTATCTGCACACTCTCCTGTAGGTTGAGGACTGTGTGTTCTTTTAAAGTCTGGCTCTAACAGACTTTTGAAATGCATCTTATCCAGTTGCAGAATTGCTCCCAGGGATGAATTCTGGGGATTTCCCTACAGGTCCCAGTGGCTGAGACTTTGCTTTCCAATGCAGGGGGCTATGGGTTCAATCCTTGGTTGGGGAGCTAAGATGCCTTGTGGCCAAAAAACCAAAATATAAAACAGAAGAAATATTGTAACAAATTCAACAAAAACTTTTAAAAATGATCCACATTCAAAAAAAAAAAAATCTTAAAAAAAAACCCATCTGAAAAAGTCATGTGTTTCTTACCTGTAAAATGGAGATAACATTAAAATTGCCTTCATAGGGAATAAATTAACCAATCAATAAAAATAGCTTAGAATACTGCCTGACATAAACTAAATACTTTATAGGAGTGCATTACTATATTTTAATACTAATTATAACATGATTGGGGGAAAGAAACCATACAACAATAACACAGTTTCTCACTTTGATTTTGCTCAATCCATGGGCAATAAGACCCTCAGTGCAGGAAGGCAACAACATCTATATGTTCCCATAGTCCCTTGCTCTCTGACCTTATCCTGTTCTCACTGATTTCAGTTCTTTGCTGCAGACCTTGGGCCTCTGATGGATGGTAGCTGTTATTGTTCAGTCAGTAAGTTGTGCAGATCACCCAAGGTTTGCTGTGTGCACTTATTTCTTATTTTAAAAATGTACTGGGAGCACAGGCATAAAAGCAAGGAAAGCTGGATCTGGTCTCAACCCCAATACTTAACCCTGGACAAGTCCCTTAATATTTCTGAATGATGGGTTTCTCAGGTGTACAATAGGACAGCAATGTTTATCCTGATTACCCCATGGTGTTTTGACAGTCCAGTGATACTCTTTCATAGGAAGAGACATTGGAAAGTGTACATTGCTATAGAAACATAAGAAGAATCTTGATTTGTGTTAGTTTTTATACAATGGTTAGCCCAATCCTTGCTAGTCTTTATTGATAATGAAGATTTGCCACTAGGCCTAGGAGCAGTTAAATAGCCTCTCATCATTACCTGCCTCATCTTTTGCTCTCAAAACTCCCAAACCAAACGTGGAAAGGAAGCTTGTTATTCAGTACCCTTCATACCTGCCTTTGCTAACTCTGATGCCTGTCTTTTCTTCCCCCAGTAAATTCTGGCACTGTAATCATGCTGCAAGCTCTTTCTGTTTCAATGGAGGTTTTTTACTCCTCGTCTTTAATGTAAAATGACAGCCACATCTTCAGAAGGTTTGGTGTTAAGATTATGTCTTTTACATTCCTGCAGTCTCTGTTGTTTAGTTCAGCTTGTCAGGCTGTCAGATAAAGGCCCATGGAGCGTTCTACAAGGAATTATTAATGAAGATTCGACTGGTTTTTCTTCTGGAAACGGATCACTTCACTTTTCATCTCACTGGCTTTTTACATTAAGAAACTAAAAATAGCCCTGAGTATTCCAGGGAAGGAATTATCAATATTTGGCAGTGTATTCCTTGCTTTCCGGTTGTTAGATTTGGTTCCTTGCCTATTTAGGACACAGAGAGATGAATAAATCTTCGTAGTATAATCCCCATATCTTTTTTTTTTTTTTTAACTGAGAAGATAAAGAGCTGAATCTGGTCTCAGGACACCTTGCTTCGAGCATAGGCTTTAGTTTGCTTGCCTGGAAAAGAGCCATTTAAGCACAAAGTTTGACAACGATGGCTTTGGGAGAATGGCCCACACTGAACTCATACCGTATCAGCACAATCTCTGTCCTTCCACAAACGTCCATTTAGGATGATGTTGGCAGCTGCAGCCCCACCTGCTATGGGCTCCTAGCCCACACATTCTTGTTTACATGTGTAGATTGACCACGTTATGCTGAAGTTCTCCACTCTCTAGAAGCCACTGCAATCCACCTTCATCCTGGCTCCTCTTTGACAGGGAGCCACGTGTGTCAGAATACTATATGGATGAAGTTTGACGTCTTTATTCATCTCCTATTTATGGGATGAACGTAGTTAAAAGGTGGCTTGAGACCATCAAACCCATGTCTAGCTGTGATCTAAGTGGAATTTAACATAGGTCTCCTGAGGTGAAGGGAGAAATGAAGGAAAGAAATGAAGTGCCTGTTTCAATTTAATACTTTGGGCCTTTTTAAAGGAAAAAAAAAAATCAAAAGACTAGGACCTTCCTTGGCCCCCTGAAGTTTTAGGTTTTCAGATGCTCAGAGATTCAATCTGTGCATTTTCTTGGCATCTGTTTTTTCCAGGCAGTATACTACCACTATAAAGTAGCCTGAACAGTGGGGTCTTCCCAACTGGGGGCCCACTTCAAAGGCAATGTTTGAAGTCCCCTGATGCTGACTGTGGGTGAAAAGGCTTATTGTTATGTTTAGTTTATTAATTACTTTAAACAGAAAAATAAAAGGTAATGATCTTCTAAATAAATTTCTCAGCCTGTCTTCCTCCTTTAACATCCTCCAATCTTGGTGTGGTTTTTTTTCAGTCATGCAGCAGTAACTTTAGTTCCAAATATTGGTGTGATGTAATTGTGCAACGCCTTTTAAGCTGGAGATATGTGGCTGTCTTGCAAAGGCACATTGCTCTTTTCGCCTGTATTCAGAAAACAAACATTTAGCAAGTAAGGGCCAGCGATCCATTCAGCCAGCATTATACCATGAGGTGTGGGTGAAGGGAGCTAGAGAATCCAGACTTCTTACTCAATTTCATCAGGAAATTGAAGGGACATTCTTCCCAGAACACCGGCAGCTCTGGAATCCCCCTGAAATCTGAAGTGTCCTCCTGCTTTCTCACAAACCAAACATCCCACCCAGTTTCACTTGCAATTAGCTACATTTCACCCCAACCACAGCTTGCTTTTTTTCCCCAATTTTTCTCAGAACTAAAGCAAGTCAGAGTTCCGTGGTGTGAAGCAAAACAAAAACACCCCCTAAGTTCACGTGTTGTCACCAGACAAAAATTTGCTAAGAACAAGCAGAAATGAGGAGTTAATGGATTCCATATGTGGTCACTAACCTAGCTTTATGAGATTTTCCAAGAGATTTCTGAAGAAATTCCTGGAGCACAAAACAAGATCAAACACCCACGCTTCCTGTCAAACAGGACAAGGAATGTTCGATCCATAGTTACCCCTGCATTTACCTCAGTAAACACGGGAAGAAACTTTGGCGGCAGTGTCTGCTTTGCAAGGAGCTGAGGGCCTTGTGTGGTAACCCAAAGCAGGAAAACATCGCAAGATAGAGTCTGCTTCCTCACAGCACGAGGCGACCAGCCCTGCGAGCCTCCTGCCTGGTACCAAACTCATCCCAGAGGGGAGGGCCGATCAACCAAAGGTGATAACTGTGGAATTTTCTTCATCCGGCAAGACTGCCCCCAGTGCAGAGAACCAAGTGTCAATCGGCTCCTTGACGGTTCAGACTTCATTCAGCGGCCGCGGAGGTATTTCCTCTGCACATATTTTCGTTCAGCAGTGTGTGGTTTCTGGCCCAGTGACTGTGGCTACAATGGTTAGCTTAGCCTTAACCACATTAGGGCCCGGGTTAGGGAGAAGATTCCTTGTTGTTCTTATTGTTTTTGTTGTCGTTGTTGGAGTCGAGGCAGGGCAGCTGCTGGGGTTAAACACGGTTTCCATTGTTATTGTTTTCTTTCCCCTTTTGTGTGTCCTGAACTCTGAACTGCAGAAATGAGATCCCCACTTTTGTTAGTGGAGTGGCTTCTATGAGGAAATTCCAACCACTGGAATGTTCCGTGAGCTGCAAAGACAACCGCAAGAGTCTTGGAAATTTGTCTGCGGAGTGATGGCTGGGGCCCCCTTGCCATGTCCCTCCTCCATTCCAAGTGGAAATAACAGCCACACGACAGGTGGGAGAGGAGTGGATAGGAGCAAATCAGGAAGAGAGGGCACCTAGCTGAGCTGTCCAGCCACAAGAAACTTATGCTTTGGGGTAAAATAATGTCCCCGTTAACCAAGGGTGCACAGCACAGAGCACACTGGCAGCAGGGTCCCAAGCAGCTGGCGAGTCTTGGAGCTGCTCCCTGATAGTGAGAGGGGGCTACCCCAGGACAGGTTCATGGGAGCGGGGAGCCAACTGGGGCCACTTGGGGAGGAGGTGGAAAGGTTCACCCAGGGAGGAGGAGGCCGCATGATCTGCAGAGATAATGGAGCCTTCAGCTTGACATCCGAGCCTTGAGTCTCCAGGTGGAGCGGGATTCTTGCTGGGAGGGGAGACAGTAATTGCTTTTAGCATGACAGATAAGACATTCCTGCTTCCCTGATCCCCCGCATCTGGGAAACCAGCTAAATATTTAAATGAAGGCATGCAAAGTTTCTAGCTTCTCTCCACTTCCTCCTTCAAGATCACTCTTAAATAAGAAGACCCTGCCTTCTTAATTTTACTCTATGATAGGTAAACGCATAATTGTAGAGGACTGTTTGGCTTTAATCTGATCAAAACCATAAGTTGCCGAGAGATTATGGGAAACATTAATTGTGTAGCTGGACTGGGTTTCATGACTGCAGGGAGACTCATAAATAAAGCCTAGGACTTGAGCCCGAGAGTGTAACAGGAGAGAGAGAACAGAAGCTGGTGGAGAAAGATGGCTGATGTTGCCTCTTAAGTGAGAGTATATAAATAGTTTGCTCCCTCTGAGGTTGTATACAATTTAGTCCCTCTTCACAAGTGTTCCCATTTAAAGCTGTGGTCAACTGAAGGGCTGGAGATGTTGCTCTTTCTTAAAAAAAAAAAAAAAAGCTTTCTGTAAAGTCCCAAATCCTGTGTGTGATGTTGACAGATGTTTGACCCACATAAACATTCATTTAAGGAGACGAGACACTATTTTCCCTGCCTCCTGACCCAACTCATATTCTTCAGAACATCAAACAAAGTAAAATGCAGAATGATGTTGCCCCTGAGAGGGATTTTCTCTCCTTTCCCTCCCACTCTGCTCAGTCAGTCTGTCTGTCTTTCCCTCCCAGCCTCCCCCTTACCCTCCCCTGCAAACTCTGGAAAAACAGTAGTAAGTAACATTTGTGCCTTTGGCAATAAAACCACAGGCCTCGCAAACCCCAAATGGCAAAAAGACATTTCCATTCCAATCCCAGTTTTAAATTAAACTGTAATGAAAAATCAGCAGTGGCAGCTGGGACCAGAGACACTGATTGTCTCTAGGAACAAAAAGGAGGGGAACAGAGGGGGAGAGGAAGAAGAAAAGAGACTGCAAGGAAGCAGCACTCTGGTAATAAAGCAGCTGGTAAACCTTCAAGTAAAAAGAAATTAGAAAAACAAATCTAGGATGGAGACAAGCAAAGATGGCTGTTTCCCTCTACAGTCACAGTGAGGCCATCACAAATCACCCGCCACTTTATGAATGGACAGGGAGGGGGCAGGGAGGGAAGAAAGATGTGTGAGCCTCTACTGACACCTGCAGGATGAGGAAGGAATTTCTCGGGGGGTTGGTTGCCACCCGCAACGTCCAGGGAAGGAGAGGGCATTTGGGCTGTCCTCCCAGGGCAAAAGTGAGGCTCCTAGAGGCCTTATGGAGAAAGAGGAGGACTTCAGTCAGTGCTTTATTCTCTGTAAGATTGTTTTTAAGTGCATTAAGAAGAGCCTTTGACTTCAATGCAAGTTTTGTTTGTACCAGGGAAAGTGGCTGCTGCTGCTAAGTTGCTTCAGTCGTGTCCGACTCTGTGCGACTCCATAGACGGCAGCCCACCAGGCTGATGTAAACCTGCAGCTTTATATCTTTTCTTTTCTTTTTTAACGTATGACACAGACATCTTAATCAGAAATGGGGACAGAACCCAAGAGTCAAGCATTTTAATTTGTAGCTTTCTGAAGCTTGCAAGATTCTGCAGATCTTTTAGCCTATAGTTTATAAGTATTTTTCTGAATGGTGATCAGGAATCCAGAAAAGACCTGTATTGATCTTTAAGAACCAAAGAAGCTGCCAAGGGGTTAAGGATCATGACAGTAAGTGGACTTTCGGGTAGCAGATAAGAATTAGAGACTGGGAAGCCAGCTCCCTTAATTATATTTTGTTCCCAGATCTCTCTAAGAATCTGATAAAGTTATTGGATCCACTTCACAGGGGGAAAAAAAAAAGGTACCTAAGTGCACACACAGTTGTAGATGCTCACAGATCCCTCAGGCCAATCTATAAAGTCCAGATTGAGAACTGCTTCTCTAAAGGAAAAAAAAAAAGCTGAGAAAGTCTGCAATCCATCCACAATGAAGGAGAAGGAATTCAGATAAAACTTAAAATGTACCATTGCCTATTTAGATGTCAAGATATTTTATTTTTAAACAGAAAACTGCTGAAACCAAAAGCACTCAAGATTTATGCAGAATGAATAGCCTCTTCAAAATATGTCCTTTTGACTGTGAGTTACTCTGGGACTTTGACAGGCACTGGGGAGACCTATGACCTTTGGGTCTCCCTCTCTGAAGAGGGTCACTATCTGCACAAATAACAATGCCAAAAAGGAGTTTATTATTGAAGTAGAAAAATCTATATAAAATTAAAATGATTTATTTTAACTAATCAAGGGATGTTTGTCGTACGTCTGGGATGTGGAGCTGGGTGTGAGCCTGGTAAAGCTCTGGGTGACCCTTTAGGGTGACACTTAATTAACTCTGCTCTGGTGCCTGGAAAGAATTAACACATCTTCCAATGGGTCCAGCTGACCTTTACCAAGTCTTCCCCAATATGAGCTTCTGTTTTCATGACTAGTATTTTTAAAAATAATTATAGATTTGGCTACTATATTCTGATCCTCTTTGCTAAATTCTTCATTGCAGTGATAGTAGTTGACAGCAGAAAAATAAAAACACAAAGACTTTGTGAATGAAAGTGTTTTCATTCCTGCACTTCAATCTAGTTGGTGCGTTTGGTCTAGTTAGATTCTATTCTTCCTACTCTCTTCTCACTTCTTTTACTGCCGTACTTTTGGTCTCTATGTTATCACTAGAGGATGATGGGGAGCAGAAAGAAGAAATCCTCAGCTTCCTTAGAAAGCACTGGATGCTGAAAAAGGTTGAACCAATAGTATGGTTAAAAATCTTTCCATTATTTTTAGGTTTCATTGTACATCCACATTTGTGATGGATGTTGAAGTCAGCTTCTCCTCTGATTTTGTTTAGATATGCAAAAGTTATCCACGCCACAGAAACAATTATAAAGCTTACATTAAGAAAACTGAATAAATATTTTCTTTCATTGGTTTAGCAATTCAGTGAGAGTTTGCTCTGCCAGATCTAGCCATAGACCATGACATATATTAAAGCTCGTTTCCATCTATTCTATGACATTTGGCCATGTTTACGTAGTGTGGTCCCCTGTTCAGAGATGGGTACTTTTCAGAATCAAGCACTTTATTTATAGTTTTCTACTAATTGCTTCCTGAGGTATGACCAAAAATAACTGATACATGTGTTAAACCCTTTGCTCTTCCCCAGTCTGATTTGTTTATTCGGGGTGTCACACACAAAATAATCCCATGAATTAAAAGTTTCTCTTCTCCTCTACATTTCCCAAACATTAAATAAATCATAATCATCCAAGTTTCCTGTCAGTTAGAAATTGCTCACACACACAGCATGAGGAATGCAATCAGGCCCTTCAGTGAGAAGGTGGTTAGAAATTGACAAAAGATAAATCATCTGTGCTGAAACCACATGGCAGTGAGTGGAATGTGGACTGGGAAGTAAAGCAGAATCGTATTCCAATTTCTAATATGGTGCATGCAGGTCTTGACTTTTTGCCAAGTTCTCTAACTGCTTTTGAATTTCTGTTTCCTTATCAGTTGGCGGAAGAATTACCTTATCAAAGTGCCATATCTAAGATATAAGAATTATCCAAATGTACTCAGAATTCAATGTATTATTTTCCTCCCTAGAATGTCATTCTAGACCATGAACTCCTTATTGCCAAATTCAGACTTAAATTGGGGAAAGTAGGGAAAACCACTAGACCGTTCAGGTATGACCTAAATCAAATCCCTTATAATTATACAGTGGAAATGACAAATAGATTCAAGGAATTAGATCAGAAAGACACGGTGCCTGAAGAACTATGGATGGAGGTTCAAGACACTGTACAGGAGGCAGGGATCAAGACCATCCCCAAGGAAAATAAATGCAAAAAGCCAAAATGGTTGTCTGAGGAGGACTTACAAATAGCTATGAATAGAAGAGACACGAAAGGCAAAGGAGAAAAGGAAAGATATATCCATTTGAATGCAGAATGTGGTCCACTGGAAAAGGGAATGGCAAACCACTTCAGTATTCTTGCCATCAATTCTTTGGCACTCAGGTTTCTTTGTAGTTCAACTCTCACATCCATACATGACTTCTGGAAAAAGTCATGAGAACCCCATGACTTGAGAACCCCATGAACAGTATGAAAAGGCAAAAAGATAGGACACTGAAAGATGAACTCCCCAAGTAGGTAGATGCCCAATATGCTACTGGAGATCAGTGGAGAAATAACTCCAGAAAGAATAAAGGGATGGAGCCAAAGCAAAAATAACACTGAGCTGTGGATGTGACTGGTGATAGAAACAAGGTCCAGTGCTGTAAAGAGCAATATTGCATAGGAACCTGGAATGTCAGGTCCATGAATCAAGGCAAATTGGAAACGGTCAAACAGGAGATGGCAAGAATGAACGTCGACATTCTAGGAATCAGTGAACTAAAATGGACGAAATGGGTGAATTTAACTCGGATGACCATTATATCTACTACTGTGGTCAAGAATCCCAAGAAGAAATAGAGTAGCCATCATGGTCAACAAAAGAGTCCAACGTGCAGTACTTGGATACAATCTCAAAAACAACAGAACGATATCTGTTTATTTCCAAGGCAAACCATTCAATATCACAGTAACCCACGTCTATGCCCCAACTAATAATGCTGAAGAAGCTGAAGTTGAACGGTCCTATAAAGACCTACAAGACCTTCTAGAACTAACACCCAAAAAAGATGTCCTTTTCATTATAGGAGACTGGAATGCAAAAATAGGAAGTTAAGAAACACCTGAAGTAACAGGCAAATTTGGCCTTGGAGTACAGAATGAAGCAGGGCAAAGGCTAATAGAGTTTTCCCAAGAGAACACACTGGTCATATCAAACACCCTCTTCCAACAACACAAGAGAAGACTCTACACACGGACATCATCAGATGGTTGATACCAAAATCAGATTGATTATATTATTTGTAGCCAAAGATGGAGAACCTCTATACAGTTAGCAAAAACAAGACCAGGAGCTGACTGTGGCTCAGATCTTGTAGTCCTAATTGCCAAATTCAGACTTAAATTGAAGAAAGTAGGGAAAACCACTAGACCATTCAGGTATGACCTAAATCAAATCCCTTATGATTATACAGTGGAAATGACAAATAGATTCAAGGGAGTAGACCTGATAGAGTGCCTGATGAGCTATGGACAGAGGTTTGTGACACTGTACAGGAGACAGGGATCAAGACCATCTCCATGAAAAAGAAATGCAAAAAAGCAAAATGGCTGTCTGAGGAGGCCTTACAAATAGCTGTGAAAAGAAGAGAAGTGAAAAGCAAAGGAGAAAAGGAAAAATATACCCCTTTGAATGCAGAGTTCCAGAGAATAGCAAGGAGAGATAAGAAAGACTTCCTCAGTGATCAGTGCAAAGAAATAGAGGAAAACAATAGAATGGGAAAGACTAGAGATCTCTTCAAGAAAATTAGAGATACCAAGGGAACATTTCATGCAAAGATGGGCTCGATAAATAACAGAAATGGTATGAACCTAAGAGAAGCAGAAGATATTAAGAAGAGGTAGCAAGAATACACAAAAAACTATACAAAACTATACAAAAACTATACATATCTTCATGACCCAGATAATCACGATGATGTTATCAGTAACCTAGAGCCAAACATCCCAGAATGTGAAGTCAAGTGGGCCTTAGGAAGCATTACTACAAACAAAGCTAGTGGAGATGATGGAATTCCAGTGGAGCTATTTTGAATCCTAAAAGATGATGCTGTGAAAGTGCTGCACTCAATATGTCAGCAAATTGGGAAAACTCAGCAGTGGCCACAGGACTGGAAAAGGGCAGTTTTCATTCCAATCCCAAAGAAAGGCAATGCCAAAGAGTGCTCAAACTACTGCATAATTGCACTCATCTCACACGCTAGGAAAGTAATGCTCAAAATTCTCCAAGCCAGGCTTCAGCAATATGTGAACTGTGAATTTCCAGATGTTCAAGCTGGTTTTAGAAAAGGCAGAGGAACCAGAGATCAAATTGCCAACATCCGCTGGATCATCAAAAAAGCAAGAGAGTTCCAGAAAATCATCTATTTCTGCTTTATTGACTCTGCCAAAGCCTTTGACTGTGTGGATCACAATAAACTGTGGGAAATTCTGAAAGAGATGGGAATACCAGACCACCTAACCTGCCTCTTGAGAAATCTGTATGCAGGTCAGGAAGCAACATTTAGAACTGGACATGGAACAACAGGCTGGTTCCAAATAGGAAAAGGAGTACATCAGGGCTGTATATTGTCACCCTGCTTATTTAACTTATATGCAGAGTACATCGTGAGAAATGCTGGTCTGGATGAATCGGAAGCTGGAATCAAGATTGCCAGGAGAAATATCAATAACCTTAGACATGCAGATGACACCACCCTTATGGCAGAAAGTGAAGAGGAACTAAAGAGCCTCTTGATGAAAATGAAAGAGGAGAGTGAAAAAGTTGGCTTAAAGCTCAACATTCAGAAAACTAAGATCATGGCATCTGGTCCCATCACTTCATGGCAAGTAGATGGGGAGACAGTGGAAACAATGGCTGACTTTATTTTGGGGGGGGGGCTCCAAAATCACTGCAGGTAGTGATTGCAGCCATGAAATTAAAAGACGTTTACTCCTTGGAAGGAAAGTTTTGACCAACCTAGACAGCATATTTGAAACAGAGACATTACTTTGCCAACAAAGGTTTATCTAGTCAAAGCTTTGATTTTTCCAGAAGTCATGTATGGATGTGGGAGTTGAACTATAAAGAAAGCTGAGTGTCAAAGAATTGATGTTTTTGAACTGAGGTTCTGGAGAAGACTTTTGAGAGTCCCTTGGACTGCAAGGAGATCCAACCAGTCCATCCTAAAGGAGATCAGTTATGGGTGTTCACTGGAAGGACTGATGTTGAAGCTTAAACTCTAATAATTTGGCCACCTAATGTGAAGAACTGACTCATTGGAAAAGACCCTGATGTTGGGAAAGATTGAAGGAAGGAGGAGAAGGGGATGACAGAGGATGAGATGGTTGGGTGGCATCACCAACTCAAAGGAGTTTGGCTAAACTCTGGGAGTTGGTGATAGACAGGGAGGCCTGGCGTGCTGCAGTCCATGGGGTCGCAAAGAGTCGTACATGACTGTGTGACTGAAGTGAGCTGAGCTGACTGAGAATGTCATTTCCCAGGGTAGTGCCATGTCTGATGAACTTGCTGTTGGGCCAAGTAAGGTGAAAAGTGCACACTTGGCTGTTTTGTAGCATTTAATGACAGAGAGTAAATGTCCAATGTTATAAATAAAAACTGATGAGAGCTAACATTCATGGAGCCATTTGCTTTATGTTGGACACCCTACACTGAAATACTGACTGATCGTCTCAGCTTAGAGGGGACGAATGGAAATCTGCCTGCCCGAGTCCCGTGGTAGGTAAGGGTCATGGCTAGGATTCCACATGTCTGGCATCAAAGTCTCCCCACCACATTCCACTAGTGTCAGCATCTTGGAGATGAGGGGAGATTCTAAAGACTGGAGAGAAACAAAAAAGAACCTGACCTTCCCAGCAGAACTGCTCTTAGGTGTAAAGGAAGTTGGCCTTGTGGGCAGCCCTAACTGTCTCCTACCCAAAGCCCAGAAAAGACAAACTGGAATAGGGAGAGATTTATTTTAGAGCCTCATTACTCCAGCAATCTGCACCTCTGTCATGGTGGGGCATCTTCCTGTCCTCAGGCAATTCAGCTGCTTCTCAGAACCCACTGAATCAGCACACTCTGCTTTTGAGGAAGGGTGACCCTACTCTACTTTCAAAACATGTAGAATTTCCACAAAGGAATATCAATCTAGAGACAAAACTCTTCAGAGCTATTAACCTCTAAGAGTTGTCATTTAGCTGAACTTTCTTTCCTTCTCTTTTTTTCCTTCCCCCAAAGCTTCCACTAGAGGAGCAGCACTCTTAATTAAAGGCATTGTCAGGGACCACAAATGCCTTTTTAGCACGGTTTCTAAACCTGAAACACCACGGGGTATGTCTGCACATTATTTCTGAGTCATAGCAAAAAGACTGAATTCTTTTCTTATATTGTGCAAGGTTTTAAATGATTATGTAATATTAGTGCACTGTTCACAGAACCAAGAGAGACCACAAATGGTCAGGTAGGATTCAAACAAAAAATCCATACATCTGTGGGAAGTAACACATGCTGTATTTTTTTTTTTTTTTGAAGTATATGCTCATGTATGTATATGACGGCTCTGTCTTACATTACTTCCTCCCCAGTGAAGGATTTATTAGCAGTGTTTCTCAAAGTATGTTCTGGGTCTGACTTGTATTAGAATCACCTGCATTAGATTCACCTGAGTGCTTGTTAAACAAGCAGATTCCTGACCTTCATTGCAAAATTACTAAGTTACAATCTCTTGGGGTATAGCCTTAGGATCCTTACAGTTAACTAATATCCCCAGGTGGCTTAATTCATGCCAAAATCTGAGAAGCATTGATATATGGTAGTGTAGTATTCATGAGCATCAACTTTAGGATCAGACAGATCTTAGTATAAATCTCAGTTTTCACATCTATCTAATGATGATCATCAGTCCTACCTCCTAAATCTATTGTCAAAATTAAACAAGATGATGCAGGAGAAGCAGAGCCAAGAACAGTCAAGTGCAGAATTCAGAGCCTTCCTCCCCTGCCTTCCTGAGAGGATGCTTTATGCTGCTGATTGGCTGCTGGCTTGACTGAGCTAATTGAAGGTAAGGGGCTGCCCTTAAGAGAAAAAAAAATCTGAAAAATGGGAAAACAAGGGGAAGCCTGAGCCAGGGGACCAGTAAGGGATGGAAATTGGGGGGCAGGTGGTAGGGGGAAGTGGCAGAGACACATTGAGACAGCGTGACACTTTGAGGATAAAAAGAAGATGTTTAGGAATCTTTTAAGTGTGTTAGATACTAAAATTGTCCCTTTACAACCTTTAAAGAAAAACAAAATATTGCATATTAACACATATATATGGAATCTAGAAAGATGGTAGTGATGAACCTGTGTGCAGGGCAACAATGGAGACACAGAGAGAACAGATTTGTGGACACAGGCCAGGGGAGGAGAGGGTGGGGTGAATTAAGAGAGTAGCACTGAAACATATGCATTATCATATGTAAAATTAGATAGCCAGTGAAAACGTGCTGTAGGACAATGGGAGCTCAAATCCAGTGCTCTGTGACAACCTAGTAGAGGGGGCGGGTGGGGAATGGGGGGTGAGACATGTATACCTGTGGCTAATTCATGTTGATATATGGCAGAAACCAACACAATACTGTAGAGCAATTATCCTCCAATTAATTTTCAAAAAGTGTTTTTAAAATAAAAGGTTTTTTCAGAGCACTTAGGAGTCTTTCTTTTTTTAGATGCATTATCTTTCAGAGACAGATCCTAACCCTACAAGGTAGACAGTAGGTTAGACAGAAGGAAAGGATAGATTGATATAGATAAGAGACCTAGCAAATATGGGCCCAGCTATCTAATTTACTTCTAAACAGTCATTTCACCTGTCTTAATTTCATGCTCTACTCCCTTAAAAGAAACACAATTGTTCCAAACCCACTTGCTGTAAATTTCCATGGTTTTCAACTCTTTTCATTTCTGTACCTATTCATCTTTCTTTTTTGTGATTCTCCTTTCCCTTTTCCATGAATCTTTGTAACTTTTTATCACGTCTTTCTTTTCTACCACCACCGTTTGGGGTAGCCTCTCCCTGTAAATTCCTAGGATTCAGCTCTATAGCTGCACATCAAGTCTACAACCTGCCTTTCGGACTGCAGAAACTCTCAGCCCTGGAGTGTTGTGGTGTCTTAGTTTTGCTTTCTTCTTTCCTGGCAGCCATGTTCCTCATCTCTGTAGACATGGAGTCATGAGCTGGGACCTCTGGATGCTAGAGGGTCAATCCTGATGCCTGTCCTTTGATCTTCACCTCTCTGAACCCTGTAGATTCTCTTCATTCTTCCAGAAACTATCAACTATGTTTTCTTCTGCACAAGACCCCTCTTTCTAGTGCAGTACTTCTCCTTCAGCCACTGCAATTCTGGTGGAACTGGCAATCCTATCCTTGATGGTGCATCACTCAGGGATAGCCAATCATAGCATTTTATCCCTCCTGAACTGCACAGATTGGTTCAAGGTGAGCCACCTGGCCCAAGTTGTGCAGGAGTATCCAATGAATTTAAATATTTGGATACTGTCTCCTGGGATTGAGTACTGTGAGAACACTGTAAATTAGAACTACCTGCAGCTATCTTTTCTAACTCCATGGAGAAAGATACATACAACGAGACGATAATATCCCTGGAATAACCCTCAAGCAATAAACAGTGGAAGTAGGTGAATAAATGCTTTAGCTTTCTCATCATTCAGTGATATAATTCCAAGGCACGTTCTACCCACTCTCTAAAGAGTCCCCAGTAGATTGAGCCTCAATTGCCCACAATAGTAACTTGCTCAGAAATTCCATTTGCTTCTCTCCCTTCTGTGTCTCCCTTTCTCCCTCATAATAACCAAACAAAATGCTTATACCCAAATTGTTGTGTAGTAGGCAGAATAATGGAGAAGGCAATGGCACCCCACTCCATGCTGCCCCCCAAATGTCTACCTCCTAATCCTTATAACCTGTGAACATGTTCGATTACAAGGCAAGCAGGAACTAAGGAAGTGAAATGAAGATTGTTAATTAGCTGATCATATTGTAGGGAGAGTAGCCTGGATTAGCCAGGTGGGTTCAATTTAATCACAAGTATCCTTAAAAGCATAAGAGGCAATTGGAAGAAATAGATGGCACTGTGAAAAGGACTTAGCTTGATCTTGCAAGATTTAAAGCTTCAGGAAGGGGGTCATGAGCCAAGGAATTCAGACAGCTTGTAGAAGTTGGAAAAGGAAAGGAAAAGAAATGGATTCTCCCTAAAATCTCCACAAAGGAATGCACCCTGATGGTGCTTTGGTCTTAGCCCAGAGAAATCCATATAGAACTTGTGATCTATGAAACTATAAGATAATAAATTATTGTTGTTTAAACAACTAAGTTTGTGGTAATTTGTCACAGAAGCAGTAGAAAACTAATCCACCTTGTCTCAGGATTTGCTTTGAGGAAAACCCAAATTTAAGATGTTAATTGCTTTTCTTATTGTTCTTGGGGTGTTCAGTCCCACTTTCCCTGATATATGATGGGGGTAAATGCTTTGTGGATTTGACTGCCAAAACAATGTAGAAAATTGAGCTAATTTGGAATAATGTCTGGCTAATTACATTAAACCTCTGTTTCTTTGGCAGAGGAACCCTTACCTTGGAGCGCCAAAGAAGTCTCAATTGGGTAACAGTTTTAATTAGTCCAGCTCTCTCTCCTATCCAAAGCCTGGTTCTGCATCTGTTGCTATTTCTCATTTAAAACATGAAATAATCTAAATATTCCAGAATTAGAAATAATTATTGCTGCAGACACTGGAGGGTTCAAGCTATTACCTAGATGCAAATAGTTTCATATTTTACTATAGAAGAAATTATTTCTAGCATTAGAAATAATATAACATTACTTCAGATATCCTAACACAGTGATACTTTAAAGTGAAAGCTCTGGAAATGAACAAACCTAACACCCTTATTTATTTATTTTTTAAAATCCTCAAAGTATTGGCTTGTCTCATTTTCTTAGTCAAAGCTTGCTTCTCAGTTTTGCCCTGCTAATGACCTCAGCTCTCTCTTGATGCTTTAGGACCAAGGGCTCTTTGATTAATCATTCTCTATGTTAATATCAAACAGCCCTTGCATTCTTCAAACAGATCACTGCTTCTGTTAAATAATGCCCTAAATATACAAAGCAGATAAATGATGACCATTGAGCCAATGGGAACAGAACTGAGCTCTAAGACTGCGTTGCAATTATAATGAAAAGACACATAACTGATGAGTTCCATATCTGAACTTAAAATGATTTGTGAAGCATAAGATCAAGAGAAGTACAGACTGAGGTCTCAAGTTGGGCTTTCTACGATGAAGTATAGACCAGGGGTAGAAAGCGTTTTAAAATTGCTTGGCGTGCTTGTGTCTCTGTTATTTTTTTTTTTTTTTTTTTTTCCTTTGAAATGGTTAAATGCTTCAAGGAGTAGAACCTCTTTGGGGGGCAAAGGCCCAGCATGATATGCATCAGGGTTTTATTTCATTTCAGTCTCTTGCTTATTTTAATTTATGAGGTGTGGAGAATATTAGTTTTTTGGATGATTTAATATTTTACATTGTAAGTGATCTTCTGCAGTCAGTTTGTTAATTAGATACTGCAGACGGGTTGCTTAATATTGTGTGTTGACTCTGCGGGGAAAAAAGGAAGAGAGAATATTTCTGATAGGCAAAAAGAACCCACCACACGTCATCTAAGTTCTCTTACAGACTGTGTGTTGGAGGTGCTTTGCTGTAAAACAAATTATATTTTGCCTTTAAAAAGGCTCCCTGAGAGTGCTGGAGATAATTGGAACCCTCTCTTGCTTTGCTTCTTTAGAAGTTTTCTGGAACTAGGCAGGAAAAGAAGACTGGAACCTGAGGTTTTTTATTTAAATATAAAACCAGTCTGGGAGAATTAAAACACTTTTGCAAATCTGGAATCCATTGAAATACACTGTCCTGTTTTGATTTCCCTGGAGGGCCCACATTGAAATGGTGGCTTCACATGACTTCCCACTGGCCCTGTCCTCAACACCAGCACCTCCTAAGTAAACAGGGTGCAGTCTACCAGCGGATTAGTTACGTTGCTGTTTAGTCATCCAGTCGTGTCCGACTCTTTGCAGCCCCATGGACTGCAGCCCTGCCAGGTTCCTCTGTCCATGGGATTTCCAAGGCAAGAATACTGGAGTGAGTTGCCACTTCCTTCTCCAGGGGATCTTACCAACCCAGAAATCCAACCTGAGTCTCCTGCATTGCAGGCAGTTTCTTTACCACTGAGACACCAGGGAAGTCCATTAATTATGTACTTAGCTTTTAATTTGGATAATTTATGAATGGGGACAAACTGACATGTAATGTATAGATGTGTTCTCTTCTACTCCTACCAGAGAAAGAGGCTATTGACTGGATCCTTTGATTAGTGTCTACTTTATGGGTTGGCTTTATCAAAACTTTGCAAAAGCCAGGAAGCTCACCAACAGTATGCTTTGTCACACAATTCCATTACACACACCTTATTTTCGCTTTGTGTAAAATTAGTGTGTACAACACCAGTGAGATATTTTTAGTGATATTCAACATATGTTGTATAGTCATAAGAGAAGCAAATCAGTAGTTCATGTTAAGATCAGTTCAGGTACGTGAAACAGAAGACTAATTTTTTTTTTAATAAAATCCCTGCCATAGGAGTCCAAGTCACTTTCATAAGCAGCCCAACAATAACAAATTATTCTATGACATGTCATAACGCTTTTGAACAGGTTTTTAGCTGTGCTTTGTAAGAACAAAATGGTGGCACATACAGGTAGTAGGGATAAGAGAGTTAAAAATCTTTCTTCATTACAAACAGAAATAACCTGTAACCTCATAGCCACCAACACAATTTTTTTTTCTTTTTTTCTTTATTTTTGTTTTTTTCTGTTTTAATTCATCTACAGTATTTGAATGTGCAACTCATTGCCTTTCTTTTCTGAAAGATAAATTATAAAGATAGTGATATTAGCATATGATAAGTAAGAAACTGTTTTTCCCATAAAACAGTGCTTTTCAAAGGCAAAACAATCAAAATTTGCTATTATTTCATTTGGGTTTCATATGCCTGATACAACTCTAATTTAAAAAATAATTGAAACTGTGAAATTGAGTTTATATTTATATAATCAATAAAAATGAAAACTATGTATATGTATATATATATATGTTTCACAGATTCAACTATTTCTTAAGATATCACATATATATGTGTATACAAATTGTAGTGATAGTGATGTGATTTTCATTTTTATTTTGCTAGCATATACCCTCATTATCATACAGTATTTAATTAAGAATATAAACTTTCTTTAATAAAAGCGTATCCTCTGAGATATTTTCCCCTAGTCATGTTATGATATAGCTTCACAGATGCACTTTTTGACTTCTTCAAGAGTTTCCTCAGAGGTGAGAAAAATAAGCACAACTAAAAATGGAGTAAATGTCTAAGAACTCAGTGGTCAGTGAGTCACTTTAGAACACAGAGCGATAAGACACAACTACACTCAAGATTCTCTCTCCTGAAAACAAAGCCCAACAAAACAAAGAACGCTTCATCCCCCTTACTAGAAGTAATGGATAAAACAGAAATAATATCCAGGGTTGAATTCTGAATGCCATTTGGCACACAATGGATATTCAGCAAATGCTGTTTATTGGTGACACTATCAGGAACTTCACAGAGAATCAATTGCAGTTTCACCCACAGAACAACTTTTCACGTTCAGTAGAGAGTCATAATATATAAATAAAAGGTTGTCTCACTCCTTCAGAGACAAGCATTTTGCTCTCTTGAATGTGGGATTTTTTTAAACCTCAAGGCTCCAATTAACTCTAATATATTGATCTAGCATCACTCTATGGAAATGTATCATGTACTTGAAATATATATTTAATATGGTAATATCCTCAGCCAAGCATAGCTCTAAAGTCACTATCTTCTTTTTTTTCTGTTCTATCTGCTATTTAATTTCATTATGATTTCTAAAAATTCTCTGGTAGTGTACAGCTGCTCCACTGTTAATAGCTTTGAAATAAAAATGTGTTACTTTGCTTAGTGAGAGACATCTGCAAATGGTAGAAAAACAAAATCATTTTGATATGATTAATACAGGAAGATGGTTATTCGTATTTTTAATACATGTCATTTAAACTCGAATATGTTTGCCTTCCAGCCATTTTAGATATGTTATTCTGATCTATGATTTAAATATGTGATGCTTTTAGGATCTACATTAAAAAGAAGACTGTTTGCCAGCTCATCTGATACCCTCCTGCTGCTAGTTGGCTGGGGTTTTTGAATGTCACAAACAGAGCTTTGATATGGTACCCATGGGGCTCTTTATCCAGGATGATGTAAATAACTACTCCCAACATTTGCTCCTTCGTCCATCTTTGATCATGTCATCTTGAAATTTGCCCTTGCAATAAGCAAGAGTCTTTACTTTCACACTAGAAGAACTCATACTATATTTGAAAATGTCAAAGCATATAAGCCCTAGGAGGGCAATAGGACAGGTTCAAAAGTTTGCAGGCAGATGGATTATTCGAGGCTTAGAGATCACGAGAGAGAGAGTATGCCTTCTCTCATTCCCTCAGTCTTGCAAATCTTTTGTTACGTCATAAATCTTTCTATGTTCCTTCGCCTATTCTCCAGGCATTTCACAAGTGGTCAGTCTTGGTCTCAGATTTACACAGAGTCCTGGAACTGACCTCACTGGAGGGCACAGTTTATGTAGTGGAGCCAGTGACCGAGTGTGGAATACAATCCAGCCCCCTCGTCATGACGGCTGAAATGCTCCCATCAGACCATTACTCACTGGTGATTCATGGCATGTCAGCGCTTAAAGGGACCTTGGAGTTAACCTCCTTCAGCTCCATCCTTTCCCAGGTAAAGACAAAAACTCAGGTGAAGTGATTTTTGTGAAGGTTATATACCTTCCTCTTTCTTCTCATCCTGAATGACTGCCCCAGCAATCTCTTTAAGAAGGTGTAGGCTATGCTTCTGCCTGGAGCCCAGAAGCATTGACTATAGAGATCTGAAATCCTAAGGGTTCATATGGCAAGAGAGCAAAACTCTGCCATCCTTACTCAGTGTTCCTGGAGCCATTAGAGGGCCTACTGGGGATCTGTAACAAGGCTAGGAGACCTGGGAGTAGTTCCTCCTTACCCCATAAGTCAAACCCAGTAGATTTCACAATGAGCAAATAAGATATTCAAGTGTTCTTGAATCTCCACCCAGCAATGCTGCTGCTGCTGCTAAGTCGCTTCAGTCATGTCCAACTATGTGTGACCCCACAGATGGCATCCCACCAGGCTTCCCCGTCCCTGGAATTCCACCCAAACAATGAGCATTCCACAATTTGGTGTACAAGTGGCACTTCAGACCAGCAGGGAAAAGGTAAAAGATAGGATATTTAATAAATGATGTTGGTACAAAAAGGTAGGTATCTGGAAAAAAAAAAAATTCGGTCTTTACCTCCTACTCTGTGTGATGATAAATTCCAAGTGGATCAGATATTTTGATGTTAGAAATAAAACTATAAAATTACTAAAAGAATCTGGAAAATTTTTAATCCATGGTATGGAAAGATTTTTAAAAAACTAATCCAAAATCCAGAAGCCATAGAAAAAATGGATAAATCTTAATACATACAAAAATAAAAGCTTCTATATGACAAATATACACACGTAGATAAACTAAGTCCAAACCTATCTACAAACTACAAAAAAAAATTGCAACTCATGTATAAACAAAGAGCTAATTTCTCCAATAGATAAAAAGGTTTCTATAAATAGAGAAATAAAAGCCCAACAAGCTGATAGGAAAATCTGGGCAAAAGATATAAACAGTTCACAGAAAATGAAATATGAATAGCTCTTAAACATTTGGAAATATGCTCAACTTCACTCATGATAAAAGATATGCAAATTAGAACTACATTGAGATACCATTTTTCTGCTATCAGGTTGGCAAAAATCCAAAGATTCGATAACACACCCCATTGATGAGGCTGTAGGAAACAGACCCTCCCATACATTGCTTGTGGGAGTGTATGTTAGCGTAACCCCATATGGAGAGCAATTTAGCAAAATCCATCAAAGTTCACAAATGCATCTATCTTTTGCCTCATCAATTTCACTTATGGAAATTTATGTTACAAATGGACTTGCAAATGAATGAAAGGACATATGTTTAAGATATTCATCACAGTATTATTTGTAAGACCAAAAAAAGTGAAATAACCTAAATTGTTAAATCAAGTAAACTGCTTAAATAAACCATGATATATAAATACAATAGAAGCAAGATTCTCTGACCCACCTCCTGGATTAATGGAAATAAAAACAAAAATAAACAAATGGGATCTAATAAAACTTAAAAGCTCTGGCATACCAAAGGAAACTATAAACAAGATGAAAAGACAACCTTCAGAATGAGAGAAAATAATTGCAAACAAGGCAACTGACAGAGGGTTAATCTCCAAACTATATAAGCAGCTCATACAGCTCAATATCAGATATGCAAACAAACCAATCCAAAAAAATGGGCAGAAGACCTAAACAGACATTTCTCCGAAGAAAACATACAGATAACCAATAAACACATGAAAAGATGCTCAACATTGCTCATTATTTGAGAAATACAAATCAAAGCTACAGTGAGGTATCAACTCACATCTGTCAGAATGGCCATCATCAAAAAATCTATTAATATAAACAATGCTAGAGAGGATGTGGAGAAAAGGGAATGCTCCTGCCCTATTGGTGGGAAGGTAAACTGATATGGCCATTATGGAAAACATTATGAAGATTCCTTAAAAATACTAAGAATAAATCTACCATATGCCCCAGCAATACCAGTACTAGGAATATCCCCTGGGAAAACCACAATTCTAAAAGACACATGTACCCCAAAGTTCATTGCAGCAATATTTACAATAGCTAGGACACGGGAGCCACCTGGATGTCCATGGACAGATGAATAGATAAAGGAGCTGTGGTGCATTTATACAATGAAACATTACTTGGCCACAGAAAGGAACAAATTTGAGTCAGTTGTAGTGAGGTGAATGAACCTGGAGCCTCTTATATAGAGTGAAGTAAGTCAAAAAGAGAAAGACAAGTATCTTATCTTTGTCATAACACATTATATTAATGTATATATATATATATATATATGGACTCTAGAAAAATGGTACTGATGAACCTAGCAGAGAACGTACTTGTGGAAACAGCAATTGAAGGTGAGGGTGGGGCGAACAGAGAAAGTAGCATTGACATACATACACTATCATGTGTGAAATAGTGGGAGGTTGCTAACTAACAGGGATCCCAGCCTGGAGCTCTGTGATGTCCTAGAGGGGTGGGATTCAAGGAAAGGGAGGGAGGTTCAAGAGGGAAAGGGTATATATGTATATAATTATGACTGATTCACGCTATTGTGTGGCTTAAATCAACACAAAATTGTGATGCAATTTTCAACTAATTTAAAAATAATAATAATAAACAGAATACTATGAAACAAGCAAAAAAATGCTTGAAGCTGACTCTGTGTACAAAAAAGAATCAACATGGAAAGATTTTTGAGACCTAATTGAATAAAAACCAGCAAAATGCAGAATACTGTGTAAGGTAAGACGCTTTTGATATTTAAAAAAGGAGAAATAAGAACCTAAACTTAAATTTGTTACTATACACATAAAGTTACTAGAAAAATGTATAAGAAACTAAATATAGCAGTTGCTAATGAGAGGTAAGCACAGGAACTAGGAATATGGGGGTACAGGGGCAGCAGAATTTCTCACTGTTTATATTTATTTTTTAAAACTTTTATTGAAGTATATAATTGATTTACAATATTATGTTAATTTCCTCTACACAGCAAAGTGACTCAGTTATACATATATATGTGTGCATAAGTTGCTTCAATTGTGTCCAACTCTTTGCTACCCCATGGACTGTAGCTCACCAGGCATCTCTTTCCATGGAATTCTCTAGGCAAGAATACTGGAGTGGATTGCCATGCCCTCCTCCAGAGGGTCTTCCCAACCCAGGGACTGAACCCAGGTCTCTTGCATCTCCTGCATTGGCAGATGGGTTCCTCACCACTAGCCCCACCTGGGAAGCCCAATACATGTATATATACATATTCTTTTTTCATATTCTTTTCCATTGTGGCTTATCACATGGTACTGAATATAGTTCCCTGTGCTGTACCGTAAGACCTTGTGGTTTATCCATCCTATATAAAAATAGTTTGTTTCTTTATATTTTTATAACCATGCAAATATATATATTTTTTCAAAAGCTATACTTTCTAGGCAAGCCCCCTGTTTGATTCTGAGGATGCTAACAGGACTCTGTTTTAGCATGAAAGTTAAGGTTTCCAGATTAATATGCAGCTGCCCAGAGTCTTCAAACACTCACTTGTCCTTCTTTCCTTCTTTCACTCAACAATTGTTTATTTACAATCTACTGTGTCAGAGATGCTATACTAGGCCCTGGAGATACATGAGAACAGGACCCACTAGATCTCTGCTTCAGGAAATCTGCTTTCTTGTCCAGGGTCTCTTCCATTTGGGGTCAGGGCAAGGGGTCCCCAGTTAGCATAAAAAGACCTAGGACCCATATCAACAAGTGTTGCTTCATTATGATATCCTCTCAAGTGCAAGCACATTAAATCTCCATTGGTACAGAGTTCAAAAATTCAATATCCTTGATTTTTATGAGCAAACAAGATATATACATGCTGGAGGCATTTTTGGTTTCTCTCAACAGCACCTTTTTTTTAAAGTTCCATAATATCTTTTATTGTGTATAATACAATATAATTTGAAACTCTGTTCCAAAAATGGGCCTTGCTTATAACTTATCTAGGGTTGTAATCATTTCCTGTGATTTACATTGATGGCTTTTTATTAATGCTCTAGTATTATACTACATACCACTACATTCCTTTCCTTTCTGTTTTATTTTCTTCTTAGTTTTATTAGTTTACATTCCATTTTGATTAATTTTTCAAGCCAAATATCTGTTTCTGGGTGTTCATACCAGTGCCTTGAGCAGCAGTCCCTTCTTTTTTCTTTTCTCCTACTCCAATTCAGGCAGATAAGAGCTGATGATAATAAAGCTCATTCAAGCTCTGTGTGTGTTTGTGCATGAATGTGTGTGCATCTATAATTGCATCGGCATACTTCAGAACTGAGCCCATTTGGTTAGTGATACAAAGCAGCGCCTTCACGGCTGTCCAGTAGAAATTTCTGAGATGACTGGAAGGTTTTCTGGTGGTCCTGTCCAATACGGCAGCTGGTAGCCACCTATGGCTACTGAGAACTTCCAGTGTGACTAGAGCAACGGAGAATTGTATTTTTAGTTTGATTTTATTTAAATTAATTGGAATATGAAAAGCTGGCAGGAGAGAGAAAAGATGTAAATGCAAGGTATAAGGCCCCAAAGAGAGTAGTCAGCCATCCAAATTGCAGCCACCAACAGCAGAATCAAACCAGTCAATCCTAAAGAAAATCAACCTTGAATATTCATTGGAAGGACTGACGCTGAGGCTGAAACTTTGGTCACCTGATTCAAAGAACTGGCTCCTTGGAAAAGACCCTGATGCTGGGAAAGATTGAAGGCAAGAGGAGAAGGGGACAACAGAGGATGAGATGGTTGGATGGCATCACTGACTGGATGGACATGAATTTGAGCAAGCTCCAGGAGTTGGTGATGGACAGGGAAGCCTGCATGCTGCAGTCCACGGAGTCACAAAGAGTTGGACACAACTGAACAAGTGAACTGATTGAACTGAAAGCAGAAAGGCCCCATAATGGGAATCTCTAAGTCTTAGGTATGCCAATCAGATGATGAAGGCTTTTTGCTTTGTAAGGAATAGTCCCCACAGATTAGAGATGGTTTCCAGTTTCCAGGTAATTACTAAGATAAAATGGAGCACAATGCCTTCTTCTCACTCTCAATCATAAAATGGAAGTCCACAAACGTCAAAGAGATTTGGTTAAAACTCTAGGCAATCTCATTAGTGTTCAAGGCTGAATTCTAGTCCTTGGTACACATCAGGAACATGGGAGAAAATGCCATCTCATGGATGACTGAGCACCTCAATCTGTGTTTGGGGGAAGATGGACACCCAAAGGACATCAGAAAGGCTAGAGTTAGGAAAGTCAACTAATTTTAGACCTCGCTCACTGGTGGGAATGGGCTCATATCACATAGCCCAACTGGGCAGGATTAGTTCAAGACTTGAATGTAGTTGTGCTAGTGGATAAAGAGTTTTCAGTATCTGCAGGTAGATGGGCTCAGGATAAGCAGAAACTTACAAGCTATAAGTCTATCCAGTTCAATCTCCTTCTATATCTATGTATGCATGCTCAGTCATGTCTGACTCTTTGAGACCCCATGAATGGTAGCCTGCCAGCTTTTCTGTCCATAAAATTTTCCAGGCAAGAATACTTGAGTGGGTTGCCATTTCCTACTCCAGGGGATCCTTCCTACTGAGGGATCAAACCTGTGTCTCCTGGGTCTCCTGCACTGGCAAGCAGATCCTTTACCACTGTGCCACCAGGGAAGTCCTCAGTCTCCTTCATGAGTGTGTGTGTGCTAAGTCGCTCCAGTCATACCTGACTCTTTGTGACCTTATGGGCCACAGCCCACCAGGCGCCTCTGTCTAAAGGATTCTCCAAGCAAGAATACTGGTGTGGGTTTTCATGCCCTCCTGCAGGTTATCTTCCCGGCCCAGGGATCTAACCCATGTCTCTTACGTCTCCTGCATGGGCAGGCAGGTTCTTTACCACTAGCACTACCTGGGAAGCCCCCAGTCTCCTTCATTTGTTCCTTATTATCCACACTCTTGGTGTATATACCCCACCTGAACATTCAATGCTCTCCACAATATGGAGCCCACCACTGTGCTCAACCTTTGTCTCCACAAGCTCCCCCCACTTCTCCTATGCTCTGGCCAAACTTGGCTGTGCATACTTCCTTAGCCACTCCCCAGCCTCACCCATCCATGCCCTCAGTCAAGCTGTTGCTGGAAATGCTCTCCTCCAGCATCTCCATCTGTCAAAAGCCCATCCACTCTCATGGTTTATTGCAGGGGTTCCCTGGTGACTCAGATGGTAAAGAATCTGTGTGTAGTGCAGGAGACCCAGAGGTCGATTCCCTGAGTTGGGAAGATCTCCTGGAGAAGAGAATGGCAACCCACTCCAGAATTCTTGCCTGGAGAATCCCACGGATGGAAGAGCCTGGCGGGCTACACAGTCCATAGTTTATTTCAGGCCACATATTTCCTGAAGTCCCTTCCCTGGAATCCACAACTGCATTGCTTACTTTCTCCTTGGAACCTGTGGCCCTGGGTTGGTGCTTCTGTTTTGGCTCTTGTTTTGCTCCTCCTTATGCTGGGGGCATTAGTGAGTCTGTCTGATCTTGTCTCCTATTCTGTGAGCACTTTGAGGATGGGGCTCACATTCTGTATGGCTGATTGTGTTTGAGCCATAGTTGATCTCCAGGAATTATTGTTTTTGAACTGGATCAGGATAGTTCTATACCTGGCAGAAATTTTCAGCTATAGTCACTAAAAAAAGAAATCTTTTGTTCCAAAAATGAGCATTTATCTGAAAAGTACATTATTGTGCCATGGAATATTTTTCAAATCAAAAGTGGTACCCTGGTGATCTAGAGGTCATATATGGCCTCCATCCATACTTTGCTTGACACATCATGTTATTTTTTAATTGTCAACAACATTTAAAATGTTGGAGAGTTTACATAAAAATCCATGTTTCTAGACTTCCTTGAAAAAAAGAATCCGATCTAAATTTGCCATTTTGTCAAGGTCCCTGGCTAATCCCCTGCCTCAGATCTGCAGGGACTAGACTTTCTTATTTTCCTTTCCTCATGTTGGATGTGCATAGTCCACGCACCTTTAACAATGACAGTGATCCACCCATGTCATTGGTGAAGCGCATCTTGCCAAGTTTTTAATCATACATGTTCTGATGCTTTTACTGGTTATTGTTTTGGCCTTTGACTTTCTGTATCACTCATCAAACTCCCAAGAGTGCAGCACATGCTCAGATAGAAATATGATTTAGGTAATTTTGAAGGACCGTAATGAAGGTGGCTCCATGTCTGTGGTCAACTTACCTGCAAGTTTTAGACATGAGACAATTAGTCAAAGGACTGGGGGTGGCGGCAGAAGTGGTCGACACTTGAAAAGGCGTAAAGAGAGTGAGACCCATGTGCTGTTGGATACTAACATTTCATTTCACATCCATAGCACCTTTTGTGTGAAGATTTCCAAGTAGATTTCAGGCAGTAATTGAACCTCACAGCACTTGATGAGAAGGGGAAGTGTTTTGTTCAATTTCTGATAGAGGGAGCTGAGGTACTATTTGCTCGGTACGGACTTCTCTATAAGAGGACTAACTGGTGGTTCAATTTAATTGTCTTCATTTCAGGCCCCATCCCTAATCACTCATTCCTACTCTTTGGTTTCAAGGGTAATTTATGTTAGATCAATTTAGACTCCCTCTCAAAATTTAATCAATACCATCTGCATCTTGTAGGCTGTCCTTTGCTAACGCTTAATCTTCAAAAAAAAAAAAAAAGTAGGGACTAAAAGAGCATAAACAGGCAAAATGCAGAATCAGGTCACTCTGACTTGGAGGAAAATTTCAAATTTTTTGATTTTCAAATCCCCATCCTCCATTTTCAATATTCCTTTTGTCCTCTCTTCCACCTAACTAGTGTAACAGCAGCTACTTGTATTCAGCCTTTATTTTAATATCTTCTTCTTGAAACATCTGAAGGGAGACTTCTAATTTTTTTGACCCATGAAAAGTGGAAGTTTTTAAGAAAAGAAAGATCTTGTTAGCCAGATCAACACTTCAAGTGTCTAGCAAGTGCTTTCAGTTTAGAAAAGAACAAGGCTCTCGCTGCCTTTGACTGTTAAATCCATTACCCTAATCACACTTTAAATGAACCATTATGAGGCATTGATTTATATAATGTCTTTGCAAACACAGTATTTCTAGAGTGCAGTTATTCATGGTATTTTGAGTAGGATTTGGTCATTATGTGTTCTTCGTAATAATCATCAGCGCTCAAAATGACTTTTCTCAAAAGATTATCTTTCCAGGGCCATGTCCCCAACCAAGTAACAAAACACAAATGGAGATTGCAGGAATTAACACTAAATTGTCTGTTGCTTCACCAAGTTCATGCGCTAACCTTTCACCTCTGGAAGGATAGGATTAAATACAACTTGGATAAAGGTCATTTAAGAGCTCTCTCCTATGTACTTTTGGAACCAAGAGAAGAAAGTGAATACATGGATTTTTCACCCAGAAAATCTTGCTTCAGGAGAGAAAACTTACAAGCAATATTTAGGGGTTATTTCATGTCCACACAGCAAGACCTATTGGCAGATGATGGTTTTCTCTAAGCAGAATTTCTGAGTCTCCACGTCAGCTATAAGGGAGCAAATTGGAGCTGTACCAACTTAAGCCTGGGAAGATTATTCTCCCTCCTTCCTTCCTGAGTGTGGACAAGGTTCATCCCCAACCTCAGCCATTTCTGATTTGCCCCCTTGGAGCCTCTGCCAACTGCTCCTTCCCCAGTGCATCCCTTTTTATTACCGTTCGATCATCAGCTTCTTGTGTCTGTCATCTCTTGTAGCCAAGTGACCTGCCCTGGATCATTCCATGTTCTGTATTTTTCTAAATTACATTGTTCTCTGGAGTCTGTTGCCCAACTGAAAGAGTTACACAGTCTTTCTCTGGTAGTTACTCAAGCTATCAATCATTCTGTAACCACCTGTACTACCGTTAACCTTCTTCCTGTCTTCCAAATCAAAACCCATTTCTCACTTCCATATGTCAACACCAGCTACATGCATTGATTAAATGTCTTTCATTTGAAAGCACACAGTCCTGTTACCCTTGCCTAGGTCTGAATGCCTCGCATATGCTCTCCATGCAAGCCTAATTCTTCTGTTCTCTTCCTCTGGAAAGTCATTCTTCATTGTAATAAGTTGCCCAAAGTAAATGTATTCATCATCTTTTTCTCTGACAACCATGTTTCTCCACTACGGGAAATTAAACACTGCAACATATGGCCTGAGCAGCAAACTTTAGTGCTTGTTCGCTCAATTGTTTTAACACATTGCCGCCTTCACATAATATTCTGTTTGCCACTAGCATGTCAGCCTTCCACTTGACATATGCATTAGACATGTTAATGGCAAGACAGAAACCAACCAAAGCTGACAGTATGACGAAAGAGGGGTAAGTGCCTATTAATTAATAAAATTCACTTTTTCCCACTATTTAAAAGGGGGAAAAAAAACACAAATGAATGTCTCCAGAACATGCCACCACATTAGCCTGCTGTGGTGCCATCTGACGCTTTTTAAAATCCCAAGTACTAAGGAAGAGCTTCGTGTCTACTCAGCAAGGCCAATAGAAATGACATGAACCCTGTCAGTCTGCTCTCTCTGCTTCCTCAGCCAACCACTTCCACAATGGACAGGTCGTGGTGGCTGAAAGCTTTTTGTAGCCATCCAAACACCACTAGTACCTGTTCCAGAATTCTTTTCTCTCTTACTTATGCGTGTAACCTGCCCTGTAAGTATATTCTAAATCTATATTTTGACTGAAGATAGAATATACTTTTCTTTTGGGACATTGCTTCAGAGATGAAATTAACTGTTTATGATTCTTTGGGGTTCTATTGTGAATCTATAGATGCTGAAGTCACCTTTCAGGTAAGAAACTTTGATCTCAGAATTAATTAAAAGAAATTACCATTTATTAAAAAGCAGGTTTTCCACTTTTTGATTTTTTTTTTATTACTACCCTTTCATTTCCAGGACATATTCTTAGGACATACTCCTTGGAAGGAAAGTTATGACCAACCTAGATAGCATATTAAAAAGCAGAGACATTACTTTGCCAACAAACGTCCGTCTAATCAAGGCTATGATTTTTCCAATAGTCATGTATGGATGTGAGAGTTGGACTGTGAAGAAAGCTGAGCGCCAAAGAACTGATGCTTTTGAACTGTGGTGTTGGAGAAGACTCTTGAGAGTCCCTTGGACTGCAAGGAGATCCAACCAGTCCATTTTAAAGGAGATCAGCCCTGGGTGTTCTTTGGAAGGAATGATGCTAAAGCTGAAACTCCAGTACTTTGGCCACCTCATGCGAAGAGTTGACTCATTGGAAAAGACCCTGATGCTGGGAGGGATTGGGGGCAGGAGGAAAAGGGGATGACAGAGGATGAGATGGCTGGATGGCATCACCGACTCAATGGACATGAGTTTGGGTGAACTCCGGGAGTTGGTGATGGACAGGGAGACCTGGCGTGCTGCAATTCATGGGTCACAAATAGTCAGACACGACTGAGCGACTGAACTGAACTGAACTGATGCGTGTCCCTAAACAATTTTTTAAAAAGTTTAAAAGTTTTTAAGTGGAAACAATATTGAATTTTATTTTCTTTTACATAAACAAGTTAGAGCTATATTTGAGTCTTGGCTTTTACTCAATGCTGGAGGATCTCCAAGAGCCAGTGGGTTTCCTAGAATCTCTGTGATTAGTCTCTATGACATTTCCTGAGACCTCAGAAATCCATGGCTCCTCGGCCATTCTGCTATCAATAACTGTATCATCTTGAACTCACATATATAGTTCCAACAGTTACCCAGGGCTTAATTGCAAGAAACAATTTATGGATGTCCACCCATGACCCTGACCCTCTGAAAATATATCTTGAAACTCAGTTAGATGGCAGAGAGCTGTATTCCAGGACCTCATCACACTGTTTCTCTATAAAATTGCTTGTACATTGACTTCAATATCACCAGCCTACAATGAGGGACATTACCAGAAGCACTCCTGTGGAACTCACTGTATTTCCTATCAGATCACTGTTTAAGGCTATCAACTGCATTAGCCAGTGTCCTCTCAATAAGGACCTATGTGACAATTTTTCAGGCTATAGTACCAAGAATACTTGAGCCATGGTGGAGACCTAGTTTTATCTTTCTGATTTAGAGAGCTTAGAGCATGTAAGTAGGAACTCATGATATATTTTTGTATCCTAAATTCTTTGATGGATATCCTTTTTTATGACTGCCCTTATTTTTCTATTACCCTGATTTTCTCAACTATTTATTCTTAACTGAATTGAATATTATAATATACACATGTATCTTGTCCAATGACCTTATACCCTTTCTAAAATAGGTAAGTTATATTAATAAATGTGTAAATATATACCTAAAAACCAGAAAGTATATATTTATAAATATTTATAGATGTATTTTTTAAAATACATTTCAAAATATACCATTCAGCAGAAAAACATGTATCAGGTACTGATGCTTACTGTGTTTACACAACACAACACCAGTAGGAGAATTTTATCTGTTCTATCAAGAAAATACATTTCTTCTCATGGGGTAGGAAGCTGTAAGAGAAATACAGAAATACATGTTTACTATGCATTGACAGAACACATTCAAACCATTGCACATAGAAGTATATTCAAGAGTTGGGAGAAACAGTCCAGGAAAGTAACTTTTGACCATCTTGATCTACCAGTCTGCACATGATACTGTTAATATTACCAAGGTAAATACTTATACATATCAGAGAGTTTTTTATATTATCCAAATAGGTATTCATGTACTCCATAAACATGCATGGAGCAATGTGCTGGGCACAAGAGGTACTGGGGATGAATGAGTCACAGCTCACTGCAACAGGAAATAGAAAAGTGATAAGATATGCAGCATTTGATGTGACTGCGAGACATTCAGGTAGATATGGACGTCTAACAGAATATTCTAGACACCATAGCTCAACCTCACCTTTTATAGTCACAACACAAATATTGGGTGGAACACATCCTGCTGGGCGAGGGACGTGTTCGTAGGGCAAAGTTGAATGCTAGAAATCGCTCTTTCTCATGACAGCATTGACAGAATGGCTGAATTAATTCACTAAATGGCATTCCTGTGCACACAACACAAATAGTAATACTATCAAAGAGTGGAAACCATTCCTGGCATTATTTTCTTCCCTTTTTGTCTGGAACTACAAAGTATCTTTAAAGTAAGTCACCAAGTGAATTTTTTCTGATATTGTCATTACATGAGCCTAAGAGAACAGAGATTTTTGTACCGATCCATGAGAAAGGTTAAAACTTGGACTTCTTTTTGAAAATCATGACTCCAATATTATCCGTTTGGATTAAAGTACATCCTAGGGTTTCCAGGTTAGCATTTGCAGTGAAAGGTTTTTTTTTTGTTTGTTTACTTCCATATTTAAGAGAAACCCTAAGAAGAAAGTAGCCCACAAAATTGAGTAAGTTGAAAGATCAAAGTTATTCAGTTGAATTGCACCTAAAGCAAGATGACAGGAAATACAGTCTTCAAACACAGCCTCTATAGACATAGCAATTAGGAGGCTGACAAACTACACTCTGATGGATCAAGAGAGGCCCTGATAACAAATATTGTCACAATTCAATTTTGAGGCCACAAAGTTCTGGACTTTTTTGAGAGGTCTGACAGGAGCCCATTTGGTTTGCTCTTCTGCTTTGTATACTATACAGTATAGCAAAATCTTGGCACAGTAACCCAGTGGATACAAAGTGGATTTCTAAGTCAGGAGCCTTCAAATATCTTTCCATTACAAGGATGACTTACTGGATCTCCTAAAGATAGAGCACTTAAGATCTTAGTGTCTTAATTCTTCCTTTTTTTTTTTTTTCTTTTTTCTAAAAGTATATTCGAGTTACAATATTTGTATTAGTTTCAGGTGTGTAGCAAAGTGATTTCATGATATATACACATATATGTTTATATATATGTATTTTCTTTTAAATTCTTTTCCATTATAGATGCTTAAAGACAATGAATACAGTTCCCAGTGCTTTAGTGTTTCAATTCTTCTTGCCACAAAGTGTGATAAATAATGGGGAAATTAGTAGGATGTTTATTCTCAAACCAAATTATTTCTGCTGGGGTTTCTTGTTTCTGTTACATTGATCTGGTTTTGGAAACCTAATTTCACTATTATATTCTTAAAATTTATCAGAAGTGGAGACAGTAGCCTAACACCAGGCTCATCCATTAAAAATGTTTCCTCGTTGTTTCTTTTCTTTGTACCACCCTGACCTATACCTTCTGTAGTAGACATTCCCGCTACTCACCAAGGTTTACAAGTTTCCTCTCCTCTGAGAAAATCGTGAGGTTTGTTTGGGTCAGTGAATGTGAACTTAAGAATAGTACTTGATGTCTTGTTGTTGTTCATGTCCAACTCTCTGTGACCCCATGGACTTTAGCACACCAAGACTCCCTGTCCTTCATTATTTTCTAGAGTTTGCTCAAACTCATGTTCATTGATTCAGTGATGCCATGCAACCGTCTCATCCTCTATCATCCCCTTTTCCTCTTGGCATCCGTCTTTCCCAGTATCAGGGTCTTTTCCAATGAGTCAGCTGTTTGCTTCAGGTGGCAAAGTATTGGAGCTTCAGTTTCAGCATCAGTTCTTCCAAGGAATATTCAGAACTGATTTCCTTTAGGATTGACTGATTTGATCTCCTTGCTGTCCAAGGGACTCTCAAGAGTCATTTCCAGTTCCACAGATCAAAAGCATCAGTCTTCAGCATTCAGCCTTCTTTATGGTCCAACCCTCACATAAGTATGTGACTACTGGAAGGTGGCTCAGACAGTAAAGAATCTACATGCAATGCAGGAGACCTGGGTTTGATCCCTGGGTCAGGAAGATCCCCTGGAGAAGGGAATAGCTACTCACTCCAGAATTCTTGCCTAGAAAATCCCATGGACAGAGGTAATCTGGTGGGCTACAGTCCGTGGGTCACATAGAGTTGGACACAGTTGAGTGACTAACTTAATGTGTGAATTTGTGTAAAATTCTCTGTCTTCTCCTTTGTGATTATGTTGATAGGGGGCGGTCTTGAGAACAATGGAGTCTGGAATATTGAGCCATCACAGAAAGAAAACGAGTTTCTCAGACCCAAAGCAGACTTTACATGAATAATAAACCTTCTTCTTAAGTCACTGCTCCATGTTAAATCACTAAAACTGTTGGTGCTGCTTGTTATTCAGCACAAACTAGACTATCCTGGCTAATTTATTCTACTACTTTCTATTACTGTGTCTTCTACTCAATTTCACACATAAGGCCCATGAAAGATTTAAATATATTTCTTAAAAGAAGTTAAGGGAAAGAGAATATAGAAACCAGATTTGGGTTTAATGTGCATTTTACTGGTGGACTCAAGCATCAAGTCCTAGCACTGTTGTTTGAATCACATATTTGGAATGAAACAAGCTCCTGGACAAAGCCATCTATTGCTAATCACACCTCTGTCTGGATAAGATATTCACTCATTCAGATAGTCAACATATATTTAATAAGTAATCATGGCAGTCAAGGAGCTAAATCCTGACAATACAGGAGTGAACAAAATAAACAAGGGCTACACTTTCATGAAACTTCTGATCTAAGAGGGAGAGAAATATGCCTGTACATACACATATACATAAACACATAGTGAGCAAACAAATGTATTATTTTGGTTCTATAAAGAAAATAAACAGAAGGCAATATGAGAATTGCTGTAGTGGAAGATACTAGGTTTTCCCTGAAGAAATGACATTTAAGCTGTGCCCTGAATAACAAAGAAGCCAGAAGTGCAAAAATTTGGGAGAAGAGGCTGAAAGAGGGAGAAGCAACAAATATGGAAGCTCTGAAATGGGAAACAGCTTGCCTGTTACAGAATCCAAAAAGAAAGCCAATGTGGCTATAGCACAGAATAAAGAAGGAAGGTGAAAAGTGGTGTGATCAGAAGGGAACAAAAGACCTGGAAGACTCAGTAAAGAGTTTTTATCTCACTCTTAACTGCAGTGGAAAGCCACTGGGATCTTTTAAACAAGGAGGTGACTTGATATGACCTATACTTTTAACAGATCACTCTAGTTACTCTGTATAAAGTAGATGATGGAGGGAAAGAGTAAAACAATGGAGTAAGTAATTGGGAGGTACTGCAACTGTTCAAGCGGTGGAAAGGAAGCAATGCAATATACGTGATTTGAGATGGACATCAAGCTTTCCAAACTGATCTCTATATTACAATCTCCTGAGGTACAAATCATTTAGCATCTTCAAAACTCAGATCATATCCTAGATCAATTAGGTCACAATACTGAGGGTAGGATAGAGCTCTCAAATTTTGGTGCTCCCCAGCTGATTCCTATGTGCACACAAGTTTAGGAACCACTGATACTGAAATGCAGAAAGAGAAGTATTAATGATTCTGCCAATTTCATAAGCAGTTTGGGGGGATGTTGGTGCTATTAAATGAAATTGGAAAGACCTAGTAAGGAATCGGAGAAGGTGATGGCACCCCACTCCAGTACTCTTGCCTGAAAAACCGCATGGATGGAGGAGCCTGGTGGGCTGCAGTCCATGGGGTCACAAAGAGTCAGACACGACTGAAGCCATTTAGCAGCAGCAGCAATAAGGAATAGGTTTTGAGATGGGGGCTGTTGGAATCAAAGGTTTAGTTTGGGATGTGGAAATTCTTGAGATGCCTGTTAGGCATTGTACTGTATACTTTGTATAAGTGAAAATCACACAGGCAAGGGAGAGGTCAGGGTTATAGTTCTGACTTCAATGTATGTACTTGTAGACATTGGTATAGCATCGAAGCCATAAAACAAGATGAAACTACCTAGTGAGTATAGCCCGAGAAAAGAAATGGAGGGGTCTCTAAGGATTTAGAATTCGCCACAACCTGCTGTCTGAATCTGCTGGTCTCCTTCACTTTGCCTCGATCCCTTGCCTGCAAAGGAGAATGGTGACTTCCTTTCTGCAACCCATAGGTGGGCTCCGCACTACCTCTTTCTTTAACCTGGCTACTGAATCTGGTTCTCAGGATAACCCTTTCCTCTGTTTTCTGACTCCCTCTAATTAGCATCTTGAGATATCCCAAGGTCTGACTCAGAACTTCCTATCTAACGAGACCATAACTCTGCTTCACAATGTCCTATATGAAGAGCTGATAAGAACATCCAATGCCAGTCACTCTGCTGGGCAAGCTGAAGAGTGAATAAGCCTGACCTCCTCCAAGCTCTGCCAGCCTCCTAGTATATCACAGCTGCCTCTCTTTCAGCCTATCTATGTGCAGATGATTTTAAGACTCATGAAATCATGTTGTCCCTGCTTCTTTGTGCTAAGCTCCTAGGTAGAATTTATTTCTCAAGTTTCTATAGGGTCAAGTTAATGCTGCCATCTTATCACTTTGAATCAATGAAGTCTAGGCATTTGACTCTATTTTCTTAGTTTTCCTAAGAAGCTGCTATACCAATAGCTCTCAGCTCAGCTACAACTGCAGAGCCTGCCATGGGGACCGGCACCTGCCCTCTGTTTCCATACTCATTGAATTCAGCTTAGCAGCTGCATCCATTTCCCAACTTTAAACTAATGAATCCATCAGCTCTGGTTTCCCCCAAGGCAGCTTTCCAAGGTTACCTTATTACAACACAATATCTTTAATCATATTTAATCATACATTGAGACGGAAAAACAAATAACTCCCATCTGACTATAATGGGATCTCTTTCCATATTATGTGTAGCTGTTTAAAGGTCTTCTTCAAAAAGCAATATACAAAGTGTCTCTAGTAGCTTGAGTAATAGTAGAATTATGATATGTAAGTGTTCAGGGGCCTTAGAGGTAGATCAAGAAGTTATTGATTTTCTCTAATTGGATGAATGAGCTAATAATCTATACCCTTGAGATCATCTTGAGGATCAGATTTTCTACTACAAAAAGTCTGGCTTGTTTGAGAGTCACTTCAGCTTTTGGGTAGGGAGAGAAAAGGGAAGAAAGTGAAAAGAATTTTTGTTTAAAAAATTCAATCAGTGGGAAAGGTTAATTAATTTACTTTACCATTTTTCTTTTGGAAACAATCCTTCTCAGGATGTGAAAATAAGAGAGGCCTTTTGAGGACATTTGGAGACCTTTGCAGTTTTCCAGCCAAAAGTCTCTACAATCCTCATCAGTTATAGAACAAATCCCAGTGTGATCCAAATAATCTAAACCTGATTTTTACGATTCCACATCCACGGCAGAGGTGGAAGGCTTAGAAGCCTTGTCGGCACACTGGCTTTCCCAAGCCTGGCCTATGGATCAGAGCACAAGGAGATTAACTACACATGTTCTCCATCAGCAGAATCATGCTGCCGAGATGCCTGGCCCTCATCACGGGAGATCTGGTTAATAAAAACCAGTGTGATAAAAATAAACAGTAAAGCGATATTTTGTTTTCCAGCCCAGCCTTTCAATCTGAATGTGGGAGAGAGCATCCAGAGGGCTCTTTAGCCCCAAAACGCACATGCAAAACTTTCATTAGTGTCAATGAGACAAACACGTGTACAGGGAGGAAGATGCTGAGACCCCACAGTGAGCCGTACTAGAGCATAATCTTGGAAACTTGTGAACTGAGAACGTGGGGCTAGTCTGATGGCTCTGTTCATGGAGGAAATAATGAGACCAAGATTGCTTTGCAGGGCTCTTTTATACGCTACCCACGTGCATGTACTTATGCATGACAAATGCAGGGGAAGACCCACATATAAAATAGAAAGGAGAAAATGAATGTGCATTGAGGGGAAAAAAAAGAGCGTGTGTGTGTGGTGTTTGTTCTCATACACTGCAGGATTATAAGTTTATCATGTGTACAAAAAGTAAAGACAGCAATTAACATGTTCTAATCCAAATATCTTGGATTTGACCAAGCAGAGGTGTTCCTTGCAAGGCTCATTTGCCTATTCCAGAAGGGGCAAGCTGGAATACAGGGTGCACTTTAGAGTCTACCCAAGGTAGGCACATGGGTCCCTGGGTCAGGATTTGATCCACTGAGTGACAGCCACTGAAAATGGCTATAGCCTGTAGGAGCCCTTCCCTTCTCTAAGCATGGTGTGCATGTGTGCCTAGTCCCTCAGTCGTGTCCAGTTCTTTGTGAACCCATGGACTCTGTCCATGAGATTTCCCAGGCAAGAACACTGGAGTGGGTAGCCATTCCCTTCTCCAGGGATCTTCCCGGCCCAGGATTGAACCTTGGTCTGCACTGCAGGCAGATTCTTTATCGTCTAAGCCACCAGGGAGGTCCTCTAAGAATGGCAGGCACTTGCAAAGTACCGTTTTCATTTGTGCTTTCTCTACACGACGTTAACCAATAAGGCTACTAACAATTGGAGGGTCATGCTGTAATTTTCAAATCAGAAAACACTTGGTGAACAGCCTTGACATCCATGCTCTATCAAGGAAAAGAAAAAGCAGCTCCTGCTTGGAGGATGATGAGCGCAGACCCGTGTTATGGGAGGTCCTGGCACGTGGCAGGGTACAGTTACTCAGCTGATGACAGGCATCCTTACAAGTCTGCAGCCCCGAGTTGCAGAAAGTACCCTTCTGCAAATATAAGCAGTCTGCAGTATTGAGGAATATAAGTGAGCTTTTGGAAATGCCTTTAATTCTGAGCTCAATTATCAATCTTGATACAATTCAAGAAAACAATATAGTTTTAAAGTTACACAGATGTGCCCAGCAGTTACTTTCTTTTTCTATGTCATGAAATGTGTTCTGACAGGGACAGGCAGGAGCTGACTCAACAGTGTGCTGTGCATAGTCACTCAGTCGTGTCCAGCTCTGTGACCCCATGGACTGTCGCCCGCCAGGCTTCTCTGTCCACAGGGATCTCCAGGCAAGAATACTGGAGTGGATTGTCATTCCCTTCTCCAGGGGATCTTCCCAACCCAGGGATCAAACCGGTGTCTCTTACGCCTAACCTGCATTTGCAGGCGGGTTCTTTACCACTAGTGCCACGTGGGAAGTCTCAATAATGGTGTTCTCTAATTCGGTAAAGTTGGCAGTTATTTAAAGGAAGCATCCCATCAGCTCGTCTTTGTGGTCGCATGGGGAGGAGAAGGGAAAAGAAATATCAATAATACAACTGTTACCATTTCTACTGGAAAAGGGATTACCCACTACAGTATTCTAGCCTGGAGAATTCCATGGACAGAGGAACCTGGTGGGCCCCAGTCCATGGGGTCACAAAGAATCGGACATGGCTGAATGACTGACACTCTCACTGCACTTCATGCATGCCAGGCACTCAGCTAAGCACCTGACAGACATTACCTCAACCCATCCTTAGAGACCCACCCGTGAGGCAAGTGATCGCTCCCTAACAGATGAGGAGAATGAGGTTTAAGAGGGCTTTGAGCAACTTGTCCAAGATGGCACAGCTAGGGAGTGCCAGATTTCGACCCAACCGTTCATCCACAAACCTATGTCTTTCAATCCTACTCTGCCGCTTCTCCAATAGAGGAAAGATTCTCTCTCTTTGCTTGAAAGGAGAGAAAGTAAATTAGGTCCTGGGAAGCATTAACGGAATGTTAAATGCCCACACGAGGGAGAGATCCTTTTGCTTTCCTCAGTATTACTCATTCTCCTTAACAATGGGTTACACCCTGATTAAGTTAAAAGTCCTGAATAATTGAAAATATGATAAATCAAAAATACATTCAATACACTGAACTCACTGAACACTGTAGCTTAGCCTAGCTTGCCTTAAACCATGCTCAGAACACTTAAATAAGCCTGCAGTTGGCGAATCATCTAACGTAACACCTATTTTATCGTAAAGTGTTGAATAAGCTCATGCAATGTATTGAAGACTGTGCTGAAAGTGAAAAACAGATGGTTGTCTGGGTACAGAGTGGTTGTAAGTGGATCAGTTGTTTACCCTTGTGATCCTGTGGCTGTTGCCACTGCCCAGGATCACAAGACAGTATATGATTATATCGTATGCTGCATATCACAAGGCTGGGGGAAAAAATCAAAATTCCAAGTATGGTTTCTACTGAATGTGTATTGCTTTTGCATCATCTTGAAGTCAGACTGCTTATGCTGGGGACCCTCTGTAATCATCATGGCAGGTGCTATCTATGCTCTACCCATAATCCCTCAGGCCTCTTTCCATTTATAAGCATACAAGTTGCTGCCAACACCTGCAACATCCCAGCTGCCAACACCTGCAACTGTTTATCTGAAGGATGCCCTTAGGTTGAGGGAGCCTGCTTTGTTTCCACGGACAGCATGAAATTCTTGGAAATGCATATCCTCAGTAGGATAACCCTTAACCAATGACTGATGGGTCTGAAGATACCCATAGCTAGCTGGCCAGTGCCTGATAAAACACCAGTGTGTGATCTACACTGATCCAGACCCACTGCTGGATTGAGCCACAATCACCCAGTGAAACTTTCATCACTGGTGTACCCTTGTTTAGCCTCCTTTCCTTCCAAGCCCCACTCTCCTTGTCTCCTGAATTTCTCCATGTGTAACTAAAGTATGGGGAGAAGTTTGTTGTTGTTTAGTTGCTAGGTTGTGTCAGACTTTTGTGGCCCCATGGACTTAGCCCGCCAGCCTCTTCTGTCCATAAGAATTCCCAGGCAAAAATACTGGAGAGGGTGGCTATTTCCTTCTCCAGGGGATCATCCTGACCCAGGGATCAAACCTGTATCTCCTGCATTGCAGGCCAACTCTTTGCCACCGAGCCACCAGGGAAGCCGGGAGAAGTTTACCAGTAAGAAAAAGAACTAACAGATGACTTAAACCTTATCTTAGTTGAAAATGGTTGCTATTATCAGAAGTATGCTATGTTTGTTTGTTTTTTTAATTTCAGTCTCAAAAGACTATCAATCAAAATAAATGAAGTATTTGGGAAGAAAATCACAGCTAGATATAGAGACAATTTCTTGATTACAAAGGTGACTGAACACTGAAACTGTCTCTCTCATCCTTAAAGACATTTCCAGAGGGAATGGACAGCTACCTAGATTGCTAGAGAGCAATTTTATATCACAATTGAGAGAATGAGTTGTGCTCTCATATGGACCTGGGTTTGAGTCCATGACCCTTCCATCTCAGTTTTTTAACCTATAAAGTGGGAGTAAAATGAAACATCTCACCTCATTGTTGTGAAGACTGGGTGAGATTTAATGCACTTAGGTTGATAAGCATAACAAGGAATCCATAAGTGGTAGCCATTATTACTGATGTTTATATTTCTAGATGCATAATGGCCCCTTGAAGTTATTTCAAGTCTATAATTTTATGCCTCTTCCCATCCTTCCCAAAGCTTGACACTGGAAGTAGAATGCCAGGTTCATCCCTATGAAAGCATAAAAGTGTTAGCTGCTCAGCTGTGTCTGACTCTTTGTGACCCCAAGGACTGTAGCCCGCCAGCCTCTTCTGTCCTTGGGGTTCTCCGGGCAAGAATACTGGAGTGGGTTGTCATTCCCTTCTCTAGTGTATTTTCCCAACCCAACCCAGGGGTCTCCTGCATTGCAGGCAGCTTCCTTACCGTCTGAGCCATCATCCCTACTGGGAAGAAAAAGAACCCAGGAGAGCTTGTGAAAGATGCAGTACCATCACTTCCCAGGAAAAGTGAAGGATTCTAAAGATGAGGGCATCATCAAAGGCAATTGCCAGCTGCTGGTCAAGAGAGAGCATTGCCCTAGCTGCTCACCACTTGCAAAAACTCAATACTCACAGAAGGTAGTAGAAAGGCAAGTTGCCTATAATCAGGATGCCAGCAATCTGGGGAGATGGTGGACTCAGCGTTCCCTAGAAATCATCTCCCAAGATTCTGCTCAACCATGAAAGCTTTTAAAGGAAAACTAGGAATTAATCTGTTAGTCATCGAGATGGGGGTCAGAGCTGTCACTATCCCCCACTAAGTACAGATTCGTCAACTTCTTGTGAGTTTGTTCATGAGATTACTGAAGGGGAAGCTAGGGAAGAGAGCTGGTCATCTGTTAATTACTTTCATTTCTACTTCTTTGATCTATGGAAAGAACCAAGAGAGGAGGCGAGGTGTTGTGTGATCAAAAGATTTGAAAGATATGTTAGAGCCAAAAATAGTAGAGCATAGGGGTGCCTGGTTTAAGGTTGGTGGCAAGACATAGGGGCATCCTGCAGAGAGCTCTTTTCCTGCCAAAAGCTGATTACATCTTTCAACAGTTTCACTAACTAAGATCCATTTACTGAGCTTTTACTATGTGCAAAGCATTGTACCAACCATTTCCTTAATGCTGCTTTACTTCATCCTCATGACAGTCATGGGAAGTAGGCATTATCCCTTTCATAGAGGAGAACACAAGCTCAGAAAAGTTAAATAACATTCTCAAAATCAAGTAGTCGGGCCAGACCCAGACCCAGGACTCCATGACTCCAAACTTCCTTACACTTCATTCCTTGTGGAATTTCAGAGGATGCATCGTCAGTAAATTGTAATTCCTCTGCCCCATAAGAGCTGGTGTTGGGATGATGGACTATAATCATGTCAGTGTATGAGTATGTACTTCACCTTGAAGAGTAACAGTTATTCAAAAGAGAAGAGTCAACTTCAAAAGGTCACTGAAGCCAAGAGATAATCTCTACCCAAGGATGGGCTTCTAAAATCCAAGTGGTTCCCTACCTTATTGTCACAGCCCTAATCTTGAAAGAGTCAACCTCAACTGGCAAAACAAAAGCTACCCAATGTTTCCAAATTATTTTTTTTTTTAGAAACTGTTGAATTGTTTGAAAAGTCTGGGAGGAATGAGCCCACTGCAACCTCTTTGCATTCAGTCCTTGAATTTCTACAGACTGCTGGGGGATGACCTGAGAGTCATCCATGTGGCCATGTTTCAGGAGGCTTTCCAATTTTTCCAACTGTCCTCTACCCTAATGAGCCTTGAGAGAAATACTGAAAAATCCATAAGGACACTCCAAGAAGGTCCCTCCCACACACCCCCCACCTGCCAAAAAAAACATGTGTTCATGCCAGGACCAGTAAGCAGGAAGAGGGTACAGCCAGATGCCTCTGGCATGAAAACTGGTACCACAAGTCATTTTCACTTTTACTTCCTGCTGAAATTCTGGAAAACTGGTGTGAGGGTGACCACTCACTCTTGTTAGTGCAGAGCTTGGGAAGAGGGCCAGCATTTCTCCACTGACTTTTTTTAGACCAGAAGTTCCCATAGGAGCCCCAGTGAGCCTCATGCAATTTGCACTAAAGAGGAAATGATGCTTGAGAAAGAATCTATATTCCATTTAAACGTTTTTGAGTATTGATGGTGGGGATCTGGAAGGTGGGGGAGTGAAGCCTGAATTTGTGCTGAGAATAAGTGAGGGACATTTTAGTCTTTCCATTAAGACAAAGAACTAGTATTAAGACAAGTACAGTCAAATTCCCTGCCCTGTTAGGAATCCATTCTTTTTTATGATGCCATATGCGTAGCTTGAGGTTATATAGGAATGCATAAATCTCTTGTGAGCCTCAAAATGTTAAGCTGCCATTGTCCTCATAATTTCATTATCTCAGTTTCTGCCCTAAAACGTTTAACACTAATTGAACACCCGAGGTTTTCCTGTGAAGTTTATTTTCTGAACATTATTGAAGTGCTGTTGATAAAAGTCAGAATTTATGGAGTCAGCACTCCTTAAAATGCCATGATAGATTTGAGCATGATTTTTTTTTAGAGCAGGAATATTTTTATGAATTTGCCTGGAATCTCAGTCTTTCAATCATTCTGCATAATAAAGCTATCTATTTCAAAGTGTATTTTCCAAGAACCAATTTACTTTCCTGAACCTGATCTGTCTATCTCCAGGTTCTGGTTGGGCATACTTGGGTACCAGAATTATTTCATATTTCAGGTTGTCTCCTGATGTTTATTTTGTTCCTAATTAAAAATGCTTGACTTTTCCCCACCTATCTACATCCTTCATGCTCTGGTACAGACTGCCTTGAATAATGTAAATATTGATAGTCATCTCACTAATGACTGTTCATTCTTTTTCACTGAAAGAAATGCTTTTGCATGACTTAGAGCTATTAAGCATCCTTTAGTTCTCTAAGGGAAGGAACCAACCATTTCCTGTAAGTTTCAAAAAATTATAATAAAGAGAAGCCATGTGTTAAATCTATCTCTTGGATATTGTTTGCATTTCAAATAATTTCACATGTCTGTCAGAAACTAATTCAAAGAAAAAGCTATGATAGGTGTCTCTTGTGGATTTGAATTAATATTTAGAATACATATACATACACAAACCACACACACACAAACACACATAATGTATGGTATATACTATTCAAAAGTGTCATCTTTACAAAGCATATGACTGCATTTTTGCTTCCGAAAATGAAGCAAAAACTTAGAGGTAAGTGTCCATTTCCTGTTTAAAAGAAGTAAGTTGTTCCTGGTTACTATAGTAACTGCCAACAGACTAGCATTTTTCTGTCATTATTATAATATGAAGAGAAAATAATCTATTTTAAATTATAAAGCATGGAGAGGCCTATTCATCTAAAATGGGTCCTAAACTTACTGAAAAGCAGGAATAAGAGACGTTTGCTACACTTAGGATTCGAACTCCAATTTCTTTGACCGAAATATGGTTTCTGAAGGGCTAAGCAAATGTAGATTGTTTATCCTGAGGCAGGAAGTACAATGACAAGAAAGAAAAATGGCTCGGTATTTCCAGCCTAGAAAATAAGTAAAAAATTCAAACCTGCTCTCACAAAGTGATACATAACTAAAAACCTGTTATTGTTTTTAGTATTCTAGAAATGTAATCTGTCTCATTGCACATGTGCAGTGTCTGCCCTCTATTGCCATTTACTACCATCATCTACAAGGAATAATTTATTTTACTCATAAAAGAAAAAACTTTCTCTCCCTTTCAATGAACTCTCCCTGTATTCACTCTCCACAACCCATTTAAAACCTTACTTCTGCACAGAAAGTTGGAAAATAAATAACCCAAAATATTAATGATGAGAGATGCTGTATGAATTTTACTTTATATTTTAATGTAAATTAAAATTCTCTACAATGAATATGTACTTCTTTTGTAATCTGAAAACTTTTAAACATGAAAAATGAGATAATGAGGAAGATACTTTTTGAATCACTTATGGGTCCAAAAGACTCTCTAAGAGAAATAAAATAATCTCCACATAACCCAAACATAACCAAAACCATATATATCAAAATGTATGTGCTGTAGCTGAAAAGGTTCTTAGATTTATCACTGAAATATATGTCTGAATATAAAATGTGGAAATTAATGAGTTAGTAATCCATTTTTAAAGGATGAGTTACTGATAAAGGAAATCCCTATTTAGAAGAATCTCCTTCTATAATATTTCCCTCCTAGTACTTTCTTGTACAGTGGTGAAATGCTGTGCATGAAGCTTTTCCCACACTGCTTTCTCTTCAGAGTTGATCTCCCATCTGTCCTGGGAATAAGGGACAGCTAAAGGCTTTCCTACACCGTCCACATTTATAGGGTCTCTCCATAGCGGAAGATCTCGTACATTGCCAAAGATCAGAAAAAGATTTACAGATGGTCTGGTAAGGTAGCAGAATATGCCATCCAAAAATATGTCACTCTGGCATGAGGATTATTTTGAGCTAAAGGCAGTTGAAAAGAAGCAGATACAAGACAATCTCTCTGTCCTCCCCTCCCCTGTTTACTTAAAAGCAGAATGTAGATTTTCAAAGGTTTGACCCCTGTCCTCTCTACCAGGAAGGACAGAAGTTTATCACTGGACACTTTAGACCTTTATCAGCCCAGAGGTGGCATCAGAGGCATCCACATGACAGCCTTGACTAACTAGCCCTTATCTTCCACCAGTTTCCCTGCACATTTATCTTCTCATAATTTACTACCCCAAGAAACTCAAAGTTCTCCTTTCAGTCACTCCTTTAAAAGCTCAGTGTTACTTTGTTAAGAGGCTACATTAGCTCACATTTTCTAACCACCCTTTTGAGTTACTCGTCTCTGACTGCTCCCAAGCTTAAGCACAACTCACATGCTAATACATTTCTGCTTGTTTTTGTTTTGTTAATTTATCTTTGTTAGTCCAGTGTATAGTACCCATGCCAGGGAACCCAAAACGGTAACAGGAAAAAAGTTTTTCTCCTACAGTCTTGAATTCCTTATATTCATACAGTTTATCTATAGTATAACTTCTCACATATACAGAAAGATGTAAACCATTAGTGAAGGCTTCCCCCTACTTCATATCTCTATACATTGTCTCTGATGTGAGTCCTCATGTGTCTTAGGGTATATAAGACAGGGGATGGGAGGGAGGTTGAAGAGGGAGGGGATATATGTATAATTATGGCTGATTCAAGTTGTTGTATGGCAGAAACCAACACAACATTGTAAAGCAATTATACTCCAATTAAAAATGAATTTTTAAAAGTATTTAAAAAATGTATAGAACAATGCCTTTGTTTCTTACAGTTCGATGAGTTTTCTCCAATGTATATTCTCAAGTGTGAATTTTGAAAACCTATCATTTTCCCTCAATTTTTCCATTCATGAGGCTTCTTCCCATTCTTAAATGTTGATTGAGGAACAATGTATTAGTTCTCTATTGCTGTATAAAAATGTAACCACAAACTTCGCATCTTAGAACCATACACTTTTATTTTTTCATAGTTTCTATGAATCGAGAATCTGGGTGTGATTTACTGGGTCCTCTGCTCAGTGTCTCTCACAGCTGCAAGGAGTCAGCCAGGTATCAGGTATCAGGTATCAGCCAGGCTGGGGTCTTATCTGCAGGCTCAGCTGAGGGAGGATCTCCTAACAAACTCACATGGCTGTTGTCAGGATTCGGTTCCTTGGAGGGTATTTGACTAAAGATCTCTGTTCTTGCTCACTGTTGACTAGAGGCAGCCCTTAGTTTCTGGCCAACTTGGCCTCTTTGACATGTAAGCTTATTTCATTAAAGTTAGCAAAGGAGAGAGTCTGCTAGCAAGATAGAAGTCACAACCTTGTGTAGCCAGATGCTATAGTCTGAATGTTCATGGTCTCCCCAAATTTGTATGTCAAAATCCTAATCCCCACAGGTGATGGTATTAGGAGATGGGGTCTGGAAGGCTTAAGTTAGGAAGGTGGAAGCCTCATAAATGAGATTAGTGCCTTATAAGAAGAAAGGTTCCAGTGAGATCTCTGGCCCTCTGTCTTCCCGTTTCCACCATGTGAGGATACAATAAGAAGTCTGTGACCCAGAAGAGAGCCCTCACCCAACCATGCTGGCACCCTGGTCTTGGACTTCCAGCCTCCAGAACAATGAAAAATGAATTTTTTATGTTTATAAGCTACCTAGTCTATAGTATTTTGTTATAGTAGCGAAAATAGACAAAAAAAAAAAAACTTTGCTCTGTTCTATTGATAAATTTTTAGATCAGCCCAAATTCAAGAGAGGGTGACTCATTGATAAAGGATCCACCTGCCAAGCAGGAGACCCGGTTTCAGTCCCTGAGTTGGGAAGATCTCCTGGAGAAAGAAATGGCAAATGACTCTTATATCCCTTCTGGGATAATCCCATGGACAGAGGAGCCAGTGGGCTACAATCCATGGAGTCGCAAAAGAGTCATACAAAACTTTGTGACTAAACAACAAATTCAAGAGAGGGAATTACCCAAAGATGTGAATACCAGGAAGCGGGGGTCCTTGGGGGACATCATAGAGTCTGCCTGCCGTATATGAAGAATGACTAACGACTTCCCACATTCTTTATTTTCATATATATTGAAATTTTCCATTGTGACCTCTGACATGTACCCCAAAAGGATGAGGGACAATAGAAGACTTTTCCACATTTAACATATGTCTTCCTTATGAATACTCAGAGAAGTCCTTAAATATGAGAGACAATGGCAGGTTTGTCCATACTTCTTAAACTGATAGCGTTTGTACCCAGGTGAAATCTGACATGATTCTCAAGAGAAAAATAATCCATAAAGGCATTTCCATACTTACTGAATTTATAGGATTTTACTCCAACAGAGGTACACTTTAACACAGTAAGATTTGGAAAGTGGCTGAAGTTTTTTCCACATAGATGGCATTCATTATATTCACAGAGGCTCTCCAACTTATGACTTCTTGAATATCTTCCTTGTACTTGTGCTGAGAATTCAACACAAGGACATAATAATATTCTCACTTTTCTCTTAAAATGGAGAATCACTAATCGTTCTTTGTGATTCTTTCTATTTTCTGTTTATTGGACTTTTTTCTCCATGAATATTCTGCCAAACAACTGACTCATGGCTTTAAGTTGAATCACACCATCTACTGAGGCCAGACTCAAAGTGTTTTCCTCCAGCATCACATCTCTGTAGCGATTCCTTTGAGCAGGAGCCAGTAAAGCCTATTCCCTCTGGGTAAATTTCACAGCTATATCCTCAAAGACCACTAAGTCCACTTCCTGGCCCAAGCTTCTCGAGGTTTCTATGAGCATCAGCCATAGAGTCCAAAAGGGAAGAGGAAAGAAGGTGAAATGGGGGCCACGTGGGGCAATTTGAAGCCAGATGGAAAAGGTTTGGCAACAGAGCACTGAATTTCTTAGTTTGCAATCATATGGTTATACTCAATTCTAAAACTTTCGATTGCAACTTAGATGATTTGCTTTTCTCTCTTTTTCCACTTTATTCGTCTCTTCTGCCTACACCTTTTATATATACTCCCTAGTGCCATTCTTTGGAGCTACAGAAAGTTGTTACACTTAAAAGAATTCTGGTAAGACTTCCCATCCTTTATAGCAGGAATCATTGGCCAAATATGTGATCTGTTGTCCAAATAGGTGTCCATTTGGACAGTGGCCAAACCATATTTGCCAAGAGAACTCTGGCCCACAATCCCCGCAGCCATCAGTTGTGACAGCTAAATATTAACTTGTGTAGCAATTGGCCGGAAAGAGTAGGACTAGTCAGTGACTACTACCCACTCCCTGGGCTTCCCAGGTGGCTCAGTGGTAAAGAATCCCCATCTGCCAAACAGGAGATTCGGATCCTGTTTTGGAAAGTGGCTAAAAATCCCCTGGATAAGGAAATGGCAACCCATTCCAGGATTCTTGCCCAGGAAATCCCTTGGACAGAGGAGACTGGCAGGCTACAGTTCACAGGGTCACCAAGAGTCAGACACGACTTAGCGACTAAACAAAAACAAGCTGTTCCCTATTTCTTGTCCACCCCACTTTACCCCCACCGTTCCAATTTAGAATCAACCAGAGAAAGCCAAATGTGCTCCTAAACCAGTCACATATGTGTCACACTTCCAGGTAGCCCACCTCCAGCTTCTCCATGTCAAAGACCTCCAACCAGAATGTACTTGACGCCGTCCACTTTTTTCACTCTAAAGCTTTCCCACTTCCCTGCCTATTTTTTGAATCCCTAATAAAACACAGCTGATGGTGACTGACTCCCTTGCTATACTATAGAGAAAGAAAGAGAGTGCTAAGTCGTGTCCAACTCTTTGTGACTCCATGGACTGTCGCCTGCCAGGCTACTCTGTCCATGGGATTCACCAGGCAAGAATACTGGAGTGGGTTTCCATTTCCTTCTCTAGGGGAACTTCCGGACCCAGGAATTGAACCTAGGTCTCCTGCATTGCAGGAATATTATAGAGATCTCTGTTTATTTCCACAGTTCTATTGTACATGTCTTTATTTTCATTATCTCAAACACTGGTTCAAAATACTTCAACCTCAGGTATCCCTCACAGATGAAGGAGACAATGAAATTCAGATTTAGGAAAATTACATTTGTTCTATAAAGTAATAGGACTCCATCATTTCATTACATTTACATGAAAAAACTCTTACTAGAAAAAGGAAGGAAAAGCTTTTCCTTACCTTACTTTCCTTCTGTAAGATCTTTACTGAAATGTATTTCACATACCATACAACTCACACATTCAGGATGTAAAATTCAATGCTTTTCTTATATTCGCAGAGTTGCACAGCTACTGCCACATGCATTGTTTTTCCTCCTGAGTTTCAGAATTTACAAGATTCCATCAGTTCCAGACTGAATAAAGTAGCAAAAGCTAACATTAATGGAGGACTGTGCTAAGTACTTCACATACATTAGCCTGTGGAATTCTAGAGTCAACCCGGTGCAATAGGGACTGTTATTATCACACACATTCTATGGGTGAGAACAGCAAAGCACAAAGAAGTTCGATAACTTGCCTGGAGTCACAGAGCTGATAAGTATGGAATAGGGACTGGCAGTGAGACAGTCACACTGCAGAACTTGGCCTTAACACCATGCATGCTACAGGTCAATCGAATTGCAACACATTAAAAAAAAAATAGTCAAAAATAGAATTTGTCGTGTCTGTGAGGAAGCGTTTTCTTTTCAATTTTCTTATTTTTTCATAGTCTTACTTCTAGACATCACCCCACCAATTCTCCTTAGCAGCTGGTCTCAGTGGAGTTTGGGTATTGATAAATGATGTAAATTTCTCCACATCTTCATGTTTTAAAATAGATTTACTCTATAATTTGATTGCTCATTTCATCCTTTTTCTCTTCTTACTCTCTCCTATTAATTTAAAAACAAAATCATTTCAGTGAATAGGACTCCTACATTACTATTTTCATAGTTATTTCCACTGAGATGACCATTGAACCATTTTTGTTTTAGAATGTTTTCAGTTATCCTGACAATAACTAAAAGGCTTTGACTGCATCTGTAAATGACCAAGATAATAATACAAACAGGAATACTAATCACTTGTATGTTTACGATTCTCTTAACATTTTCCGAACAGTTTTACTTCTGACCTCAAAAGTGTTCTTCGTTCATCTAGATATTTCCAAATGGTTCCCATTTTAGTGTTGTTTACAGTGAATGCTTCTCCTTACATGTTACACTCTTAGAAAAAGATTTGGGGGATGGAGGGGCATGAGACACAGAGTGAGGCTCTTGTCATAAAAACCTTATCACTGAAATCACCAATTCCTCCAACCAGGGCATCACTTCAATAAGCACAAATTTTGATGGATACAAATTAAGATTTTTTTGCTTTGTGCTGAGCTTGAAGAAAGGAGGGCCTTGAGAGTGGCCTGCAAGCCGTGTTCAATGGAGCCCAGCTGAGCTCTGACTGGCATCTGTGCCTTGTTTGTTAAGACGGAGGACAGATGCCCTGCTTACTAACTTCACAGGAGGGGTTATTGGTTGGAAACTGAGTTGGCTGTTTCTCAGTGACTGAATGTGCTTTAGAAGCCTCCCCTTTTATGACTTGGGCTAGTTTAGCTGCCAAACTAGCTGCTGAAATTGGCCTAGAGCACTGTGAAATTTGTTCAAACAGCAGCTAATATGCTCACAGGTCCCCTACCTGCTCTGGACAAATCGAAGAGGAACAGCCATGTCCTCTATGCAGTGGTGACTTGAAATGTCCTCTCCCTGGTCCCTCCTCCATCAATGTGCAGGAGAGAAAACCATGTCAGCCCCCTCACGTGTGCCAGCTGCACTAATCTTGCTGACAGAGAGTTTTGGTTGTAGGCAGGGCTAGGCAGGCAGTTAATTATACCCAGAGTTAATTGAGTGGTCATATTAACAGTCTAGTCTCCTGAGGTCTAAAAGAGGATTTGAGAAATTTCGGTGTGTCAGACCCTCAAGATGAAGTCGAATGAGACATCATGTTCTTTTTGACCTTCCCTTTCAATTTGGGATGATGATTTCATTAATCAGGATGCCTTCCCCACTGTCATTCGCTTCTAATTGACAGACGCTAATTAAAATAGCAAACGGGATCCTCACGGGCAGTTTCTTCTGTGTTTCTTCGGTGACCATTCTGTTCTTGACTGATTTAGCATGGCTCTTTCCCCTCAATTAACAGACAAGTTAAACTTTATATTCCCTTAAATTTTTATTACTCATAATTAGGAAGTGAAAAAAATCATTATGCATTTTACAACTTTAAGATGTAAAAGTAAATTGGGTACTCAAATAATGTGGGACTAATTGCCTAATTGGAGGTGAGTCAGAGTCAGGTGGCATGCCAACAGTTTCTGCACCCTGAATCCGCTGAGCCCTTCACTCCAGCAGCCCAGACCAAACCCACTTTCACAACAGGGAGATGTTTCAAGGGGCTTAATTTTAAAATATACCCAATAGTAAAATTGCTTCTAAACATAAAACCATTTTACAACAACAAAATGCTGGCTTTTCTCTTTCTGACTTATGACATAATGTATGACAGACTCCAGGTCTATCCACATCTCTACCAATGACCCAATTCATTCCTGTTTATGGTTGAGTAATATTCTATTGTACATGTGCACCGCATCTTCTTTATCCATTCTTCTACCGCTGGACATTTAGGTTGCTTCCATTAACTACTGTTAATAGTGCCGCAATGAACATTGGGATCCATGTGTCCTTTTGAATCGTGATTGACCTAGATGTTTGGGAATGAGGGGTAGGAGGGAGGTCCAAGAGTGAAAAGATACATGTATCCATATAGCTGATTCAATTTATTGTATATGAGAGACTAACACAACATTTTAAAACAATTATACTATAAAAGAAAATATTGGCTTTAATTTTAAAGTCTGCTGTATTATTTCCATTTCTGCATTAGATAAACATGGACGTACTCATGACGATCTAAGTTTCTTGGAGCCAAGCTGTGTCTTATTCAGCTTTGTAATCCTGTGTAGCCTGAGCTCAGCACACAGCACCCAGCATGTACTCAATGACTCAAATTCCAATGAATCACCCCACTCCATCACTTCAGTCAATTGTTCAGTTGTGTCCAACTCTTTGTGACCCCATGGACTGCAGCATGCCAGGGCTTCCCTGTCCATGAACCAACTCCAAGAGCTTGCTCAAACTCATGTCCATCGAGTTGGTGATGCCATCCAGCCATCTCATCCTCTGTCATCCTCTTCTCCTGCCTTCAATCTTGCCCAGCATCAGAGTCTTCCAATGAGTCAGTTCTTCTCATCAGATGGCCCAAGTATTGGAGCTTCAGCTTCAGCATCAGTCCTTCCAATGAATATTCAGGACTGATTTGCTTTAGGATTGACTGGTTTGATCTCCTTGAAATCCAAGGGACTCTCAAGAGTCTTTTCCAACACCACAGTTCAAAAGCATCAATTCTTCAGTGCTCAGTTTTCTTTATGGTCCAACTCTCACATCCATACATGACTACTGGGAAAACCATAGCTTTGATTATATGGACCTTTGTTGGCAAAGTAATGTCTCTGCTTTTTAATTTGCTGTCTAGGTTGGTCATAGCTTTTCTTCCAAGGAGTAAACGTCTTTTAATTTCATAGCTGCAATCACCAACTGCAGTAATTTTGAAGCCCCCAAACAATAAAGTCTGTCACTGTTTCCATTGTTTCCCCACCTATTTGCTATAAATTGATGGGACCAGATGCCATGATCTTAGTTTTTTGAATGTTGAGTTTTAAGCCAATTTTTTCACATGATTGTACTCTGCATATAAGTTAAACAAGCAGTGACAATATACAGCCTTGACATACTTCTTTCCCAGTTTAGAACCAGTCTGTTTTTCCACGTCCAGTTCTAACTGTTGCTTCTTGACCTGCATACAGATTTCTCAGGAGGCAGGTCAGGTGGTCTGGTATTTCCATCTCTTGAAGAATTTTCCACAGTTTGTTGTAATCCACACAGTCAAATGCTTGGCTTAGTCAATGAAGCAGAAGTAAATGTTTTTCTGGAACTCTCTCACTTTTTTGATGATCCAGTGGATGCTGGCAACTTATCTCTGGTTCCTTTGCCTTTTCTAAATCCAGCCTGAACATCTGGAAGTTCTTGGTTCATATACTGTTGTAGCCTAGCTTGGAGAATTTTGAGCATTACTTTGCTAGTATGTGAGATGAGTGCAATTATGTGGTAGTTTAAACACTCTTTGGCATTGCCTTTCTTTGAGATTGGAATGAAAACTGACCTTTTCCAGTCCTGTGGTCACTGCCGAGTTTTCCAAATTTGCTGGCATACTGAATGCAGAACTTTCACAGAATCATCTTTTAGGATTTGAAATAGCTCAACTGGAATTCCATCACCTCCACTAGTTTTGTTTGTAGTGATGCTTCCTAAGGCCCACTTGACTTTGCATTCCAGGGTGTCTGGTTCTAGGTGAGTGATCACAACATTGTGGTTATCTGAGTTATTAAGATCTTTTTTTGTATAGTTATTCTGTGTTTTCTTGCCACCTCTTCTTAATATCTTCTGCTTCTGTTAGGTCCATACTGATTCTGTCCTTTATTGAGCCCATCCTTTTATGAAATGTTCCCTTGGTATCTCTTTCTCGAAGAGATTTCTAGTCTATTGTTTTCCTCTATTTCTTTGCATTGATCACTTAGGAAGGTTTTCTTCTCTCTCTTTGCTATTCTTTACTCTATCATTTACCCTTAACTTAATGTTTAGTGCTCTTATATCTGCTTTTAACATTCAGCCACACTTCACATCAGTAACTTGAGCACCAAGGATCACGGTGGAGATGCTTATAATGGCTTTCCTTAAAAGTGTTGCCTTAGTCTAGTCCCATAAGAAGAAAGCAAAAGTATTAAGTCCTGATTACACCTTACCACAAAAACAAGAGGAAATTAGCCATAAATGAAAGGATTTACATTAAAATGAAATATGCTCAGTAATTGCCTTTAATGGCATTGATTTTTTAAAAGAATTTTATTAAAATGGGATTTTCATTTCTTAGCCAATCCATAGACTTTTTTTTCCCTTCTGATGGAAAATATCAGATTTCAACTGGTTACATTTTGACTCTTAACTATAACAATGCTCTTTGCCTCAGAAATGAGATTAAAAAATTACCTTTGTGGAATTACATATTTAGGAAGGAAAGGGAAGCAGGATGCTGGGGAGGAAAGTAGAATTTCTCATTCTTCATTCTTCCTCAGGAAAGGCCTTGTCATTAAATATCAACAATGATTTCCATATTACATTAGGAAAGATTGCAGTTGCCTGCAACCGCCATACAGCTAAGGTTTTCACAACCTTCTGAGAGAACTCAAATTTACCGAGAACTAACAGGTATTTACACCCGTGGGTAACACAAATGCATTCATGGGAATCACACCATTGTATAAATGTCTCAGGAGGCAAGAGAGTGAGTTATCCTGAAAATTGGCCCTGGCTCTAAACTAGCTGCAGGAAATCATTCTCTCCTCACCTAATTCATAGGCGTGTCAGAAGGGCACAGGCCCTGAGATCCTTCAGGACCAGGGGAAGTTTCCATGAGCATTTACACAACAGCTGGAAAAGGGAGCAGCATATGTGTGAATACACTGCAGAAGTATTCTCTTCTGTGATGGCATCCCTAGAATAAAATAAAGGAGGTTGCCATTGTGGGATAGGGCTTCCCCGGTGGTTCAGCAGTAAAGAAACTGCCTGCAATGCCAGAGCCACTGGAGACAAGGGTTCGATCCCTGGGTGAGGAAGATCCACTCAAGTATGCTTGCCTGGAGAATCCAACGGACAGAGAAGCCTTGTGGGCTACAGTCCATAAGGTTGCAAAGAGTCAGACACAACTGAAGAGATTTAGCAGGGACACACTCATTGTGGGATGATCCACAACCCCTGCCAGTTTGCCTGGAACTGAGGCATTTCCCCAAAAATGGAATGTAGAATGCCAAACCTGGCAGCCTTGTGCAAGCCAGGATGATTGCTCACCCTGCATTTGCTGATAAAAACTGTCTATTTATGATTACATGTATTTTGGAGTCCACTGAGTTAGGGCTTTTTAGACACAAAGCAACTCTTCTGGTGCAGAAAGTGAGAGCATTCTTAGATACCACTTTTGGGAACTGGAGTTAGGAGTGGAAACCTCACCTGCTGGGATAAAAAAAGAATAGTCAGTATTTCCAGGAGAAGAGTAACCACTAGTTTTTGTTCTTTTTTTTTTTTTCAAATTGTTAGTCACTCAGTCATGTCCAACTCTTTGCGATCCCATGGTCTGTAGCCCACCAGGATCCTCTGTCCATGGAATTCTCTAGGCAAGAATACCGGAGTGGGTTCCCATTTCCTTTTCCAGGAGATCTTCCGGACCCAGGGACGGAACCCGGGTTTCCTGCATTCCAGGCAGATTCTTTACCTTCTGAGCCACCAGGGAAACCAAAGGGCTATTTAAATACAATCACGGCAATCCACTCCAGTACTATTGCCTGGAAAATCCCATGGACAGAGGATCCTGGTAGGCTACAGTCCATGGGGTCGCAAAGAGTCGGACACAACTGAGTGACTTCACATTCACATTCACAGCACGTGAAGGAGCCTAGTGGGCTGCCGTCTATGGAGTCACACAGAGTTGGACACAACTGAAGCAACTTAGCAGCAGCAGCAACATGAACTATCCCAGTGTTCCAGCCATGCCATCTCCTTATCCCAAGGAAAAAAGAAGGTTCCCTTACCCCATTCTTCATCTATTTGTGTTAGGTTACATTTGTTTCCTATAAGCTTGGTCTTAATGTCTATTCAAACTAAAGTTCATATACAAATGTTGATGGAGGTACATCAGGTGATTTAAATCTTACCTAGTGGAAGTGGCTTTAGGACTCACCCTATGTGAACTTCCCAGCACGCAGTTACCTGACATTGACCAGAGGAACAGCTTGGCAAGCAGATGGATTCAAAAGCTCTTGGTTTAAGATTCCATCCCCTTTGTTATTCTGCATTAGGCAATGACCTAGCCCACTGTCACCTTGATGTGCTTCAGCTGTGGAGCCAGGGTCATTTCTAAAGGCAACATTTTCAGCCTCACTATATATGTTTCAGGGTTCTCATGTATAAAATGAGGATAATGATAGTAACTGTCCCAGAGTATACAGAGAGACTGCAGTAAGAGAATGCATGCAGAGGGCTTAGCATAGAGCCAGGTCCACGGTGTTATCAATTTTATTACAGAGCATAAGGGACTGTTGCTCTCAACTCCAGGAAACATTTGAAAAATACTAAGATCAGGGGCTCAGGTGAAGCAGAGATAAATAGGTAGAACACAGAGGATTTTTAGGACAATGAAAATTCTGATACTATAAAAGTGAATATATACATTTGTCCAAACTTGTAGAATATATAACACCAAGCATGTACCTTGGACCGGGTGATTTAATTTTTAGCTACATAATTTTCAGAATTAGTATTTTTAATGGTGTGCATATTTCGGTTCTTAGATTTTTTGCTTGTTAAACTAACAAGATCCTGATCAATTTACTCCTCATTTTCTGTGGGTTACAACCCATGCATTCAGAAAGCAAAACTTTGATTCTAATTTTTACATCATAGCTCTTCAGATAAAACATTCAATCACTTAAGCACTGCAAAAGAACATTATAAAATTTTTATTTTCTAGTGTTCCTGTTACATAATTGTTGATATGGAGATGATCTATAATGTATACATATTTAAGTCATGAATAATATTGATAATTTATCATATTGTAAAAATAGTCCACAAAAACATTGTCACCTTACATATTTACACCTCTCATACAGAGAGTGACAATATGCAGCTCCTTTTTTGGTTGGATGCCACATCCAAAGACTCATGGCAGTTATGTTACATGACAGGTTAAAGCAAAATCCAACAAATAAAAAAATCGGTGAACTTAATTTGAAACTAAATTATATATTTGGTATATAATATTTATATATTTTCTAGGAATTTGATATTTGGAGAGAAGAAAATACAGCCAGCCCTTCATATCTGCATATCCATTGATCCAATTGAAGGATGGAAAATATATGAAAAAAAGATCCATGAAATTCCAAAGAACAAAACTTGAATTTGCCACTCATTTTCAACTATTTACATAGCACTTACGTTATATTTGGGCTTCCCTGGTGGCTCAGACAGTAAATAATCTGCCTGCAATACAGGAGACACGGGTTTGATCCATGGGTTGGGAAGATCCTCTGGAAAAGGAAATGGCCCCCTGCTCCAGTACTCTTGCCTTTAGAATTACATGGACAGAGGAGCCTGGCTGGCTACAATCCATGGGGTCGCAAAGAGTCAGACACAACTGAGCAACTAACACTACTAAGAATGTACCCTAATGTAAAGAATGGACTTTGAGTGATTGTGCTGTGTCAATTTAGGTTCATTGATTGCAACAAATGTACCATTCTGATGGGGGATGTTGATAATGGGGGAGGCTATGCATGCTGGGGGAGTATACGGGAAATCTTTGCAACTTCCTCTCAGTTTTGCTGTGAACTTAAAACTGCTCTTAAAAATGTAATAAAAAAGTAAAATGGAAAAAAAATACTAAGAGCTAGGTCCTCGCCCAGACCAGCTAAATTACAGTCATTGGAGAGTAGAGAGCCCAGGCTGTGATATGTTTTTAAAGCTCCATGGGTTGATTCTTAAGGGTAGTCAAGGCTGAGAACTACTGATTTTCAGACTCTGCTGGTTGTAGCTTATGCGTTGTTGTTGTTGTTGTTCATTGGTAAGTAATGTCCAACTCTTTGCGACCCCATGGGTTGCAGCACGCCAGGCTCGCGTATACTCCACCATCTCCAGGATTTTGCTCAAATTCATGTCTATTGAGCCATTGATCCTATCTAACCATCTCATCCTCTGCCACCCACTTCTGCTCCTGCCCTTAATCTTTCCCAGCATCAGGGTCTTTTCCAGTGAGTCAGTTCTTTGTATCAGGTGACCAAAGTATTGGTATTTCAGCTTCAGCATCAGTCTTGCCAATGAATATTCAGGGTTGATTTCCTTTGGATTGACTGCTTTGATCTCCTTGCAGTCCAAGGGTGATTTATGACCTAATAGAAATCAGCTGCTTTGTGATGACCAGCCACTGAGCTGCAGGTGATTCTGCTAAGTCTGTCAGGCTATATAAATGCAGGCAGAGTTTCCCGACAATGCTTTTCCACTTGACTGCCATCTTAGGCGGGGAGCTTCTCAGGGAGTGTCACAGAGTAGGGTACCAAGGCTCCGTGAGGGTTGAGAGAATGCGGTAGCAAATAGGAGGGAATGCTTAGTTCTTCTCAAGTGTTTTCTCAGGGTCCCCTGTTCCTTTAGGAAACAAAGTATCGGGAAGCTGAGCGTTCGGAGTTCTGAGTTAATGCTCAAACTGGCCTGGGGCAAACAGGAGATGCCAACCTGTAAGATCAGACCAAAATTGTACATAAGCAGTTGAAAAACTGGACACAAATTCGGCATATCCAGGGACTTCCCTGGTAGTCCAGTGCTTGAGAATCTGCCTTGCAATGCAGGGGATGTGGGTTTGATCTGGGAAATGAGATCCTACATGCTGGAGGCTAGCAGGGGCAGCTAAGCCTGTGCTCCACAGCAACTGAGCCTGTGTGCTGCAATGGCAATCCGGATGATGCAACTAAGATTCAAGGCAGCCAAACAAATAAAATATTTTTAAAATCTTAGCATATCCAGCTGTGGAAGATGCTAGCACAGATTTCTCCTTTCTTGCCTCTAAAGCAGTCGGTGGTTCTAAGTTCTCTTATAAATTTAGAGGGCAATCTCAAGAATGATCACATAGCTTTGGGGGGCTGGCTTAGCCTATTTAGATTGATGAAGGTATTTGGCTTTGCATTAAGCTGTTATCTGCATGTGAAAGCAGTGGTATTTATTTAAGTCATTCTCTGAGCTTCTGTTTCCCCAACTTTAAAAATAGCAGCAGTAATACCTACCCCTTACTTTCCTCAAAGGGAATTTGTGATGATAAACAGAAATAATGTTCCACATAAAACTCAGTTTGAGCTCCTAGAAAGAAATGCTGCTGCTGCTGCTGCTGCTGCTGCTGCTGCTGCTGCTAAGTCGCTTCAGTCATGTCCGACTCTGTGCAACCCCATAGACGGCAGCCCGCCAGGCTCCCCTGTCTCTGGGATTCTCCAGGCAAGAACACTGAGAACAACTTAAATCAAGGGAATATTATTTTCATGAAAGAAGGTGCTGAAACAAGTTAATATTTTGATTCTTATCAAAGTACCATCTTTCTGGACAAAGCTCAAAGTTTCCCAGGAGAGGTTTCTCTCCAGAGTTAGCCAGTAAATCCCAACATTCCATTCCTTCTAATGAGCCACACATTGAAACTTGCTGCCAAAACCCACAAAGCACCCAACAACAGTAAGGCAGCCAAAAAAAGTTCATGTTAACCTTAAAATGAGTTCCAATCTATATCCTGACAGATTTAATAATGTTTCCAGTCTCCTTCTTCACTTTGAAGTGAACGCCTCATTGAGGTGAGCAACCTGTGCTTTTCACACATTTGTGCTTGGTATTGTTTTTCAGGCCACTGACACTTTTCTTCAAGCCTAGTTTAACAGCCCTATGGGGTTGTTGATTATAGGAAATAATGTTGACTCCAGCCTCCCACATGAATCTTAAATATTTCTTTCTTTTCCATACTGGACTGTCCCAGTATTATTATACTGCAACCATCAGGAGGAAGAACTTTTCACATCTCTTTAAAATTTGCCTTTTTTTCCCCTACTTAAGTTCACTATTTCTTTTAACCAACTATTCTTTCCATAGACTCTTATTAGCATTTCAAGCCTGATAATACATTACAGCTCTAAGGCACATCAGATCTTTTGTACAGCCTGTCTTCCAAAATGTTCTCAAGAATTAAAACAGAACAAACAATGCACTCTAATTTGTTGAAAAATTCCGCTCTACAAAATTAAGGCATGCAATCTTGTTGCAGGAAAGGGGGACCCCTTCCAGGGCCCGAAACTGGGCTCTTGTCTAACACTCGGAAATGAATTGTCCAAGGAGACACATGTGCTGACAAAGCAAGAGATTTTATTGGGAAAGGGCACCCGGGTGGAGAGCAGTAGGGTAAGGGAACCCAGAACTCTGCTTCGTGGCTCACAGCCTCGGGTTTTATGGTGATGGGATTAGTTTCTGGGTGGTCTTTGGCCAACCATTCTAATTCAGAGTCTTTCCTGGTGGCGCATGCATTGCTCAGCCAAGATGGATGCTAGTGAGAGGGATTCTGGGAAGTGGACGGACAGGCGGTGTCTCCTTTCTACCTTTCCCAACCTCTTCCTGTTGGTGGTGGCCTATTAGTTCCGTATTCCTTATCAGGATCTCCTGTCATAAAACAACTCATACAAATGGTTACTATAGTACCTGGCCAGGGTGGGTGGTTTCAATCAGTGTGCTTCCCCTAATCTGACTAAGAGCTGGAGGGGAGGGAGAGGCAGAACAGTGGGGGAAGAAATAAAATGTGGATATTTTAAAACAGTTGGGAAGACAGTTTGTTAGGTCCATACCATTCCTGTCCTTTATTGTGGACCTAACAGAAGCAGAAGGTATTAAGAAGACGTGGCAAAAATACACAGAAGAACTATACAAAAAGGATCTTCACGACCCAGATAATCACAATGGTGTGATCACTCATCTAGAGCCAGACATCCTAGAATTTGAAGTCAAGGGGACCTTAGGAAGCATCACTACGAACAAAGCTAGTGGAGGTGATGGAATTCCTGTTGAGCTATTTCAAATCCTAAAAGATGATGCTGTGAAAGTGCTGCCCTCAATATGCGAGCAAATTGGGAAAACTCAGCAGTGGCCACAGGACTGGAAAATATGAGCTTTCATCCCAATCCCAAAGAAATGCTCAATCCCAAAGCAATGCCAAAGAATGCACAAACTACCACAAAATTGTACTCATCTCACACACCAGCAAAATAATGCTCAAAATTCTCCAAGCCAGGATTCAACAGTACATGTACTGAGAACATCCAGATGTTCAAGCTGGATTTAGAAAAGGCAGAGGAGCCAGAAATAAATTGCCAACATCCGTTGGATCATCGAAAAAGCAAGAGCGTTCCAGAAAAGCATCTACTTCTGCTTTATTGACTATGCCAAAGCCATTGACTATGTGGGTCACAACAAACTGTGGAAAATTCTTAGAGATGGAAATACCAGACCACTTGACCTGCCTCCTGAAAAATCTGTATGTAGGTCAAGAAGCAACAGTTAGAACTGGACATGCAACAATAGACTGGATCCAAATCAGGAATGGAGTACGTCATGGCTGTACATTGTCACCCTGCTTATTTAACTTATATGCAGGGTACATCATGAGAAATGATGGACTGGATGAAGCACAAGCTGGAATCAAGATTCCAGCCAATGCTAAAGTGGTAAAGAACTCTCCTGCCAATAAAGGAGGTATAAGAGATGCAGGTTCGATCCCTGGGTTGCAAGGATCCGCTCACATGGACAGAGGAGCTTAGAGAGCAGTCCATAGGATCATAAAGAGTTGGACACGATTGAAGTGATATAGCATGCACACACACACAGTAACAAAGTACTGTAAATTCGGTGGCTTAGTCTGAGATCATGGTGTCAAGGGTTTGTTACTTCTGAAGGTTCTGAAAAAAATCTGTTCATAATCCTCTCCTACCATTTGGTGGTTTGCTGGCAATCTCTGACCATTCTTCCCTGAGAGACATATCACCTTCATCTCTGCCCTCATATTGACACAGTCTTGCCTGTGTCCATACCTATGTCCAAATATCCCTTTCTATAAAGACAAGCTGGAATCAAGATTGCCAGGAGAAATATTAATAACCTCAGATAAGCAGATGACACCACACTTATGGCAGAAAGTGAAGAAGAGCTAAAGAGGCTCTTGATGAAAGTGAAAGAGGAGAGTGAAAAAGCTGGCTTAAAACTAAACGTTCAGAAAACTAAGATTATGGCATCTGGTCCCATCATTTCATGGCAAATAGATGGGGAAACAATGGAAACAGTGACAGACTTTATTTTGAGGGCCTCCAAAATCACTGCAGATGGTGACTGCAGCCATGAAATTAAAAGACACTTGCTCCTTGGAAGGAAAGTTATGACCAACCTAGACAGCATATTAAAAAGCAGAGACATTACTTTGTCCACAAAGGTCCATCTAGTCAAAGCTTTGATTTTTCCAGGAGTCATGTATGGATGTGAGAGTTGGACTATAAAGAAACCTGAACACCAAAGAACTGATGCTTTTGAACTGTGATGTTGGAGAAGACTCTTGAGAGTCCCTTGGACAGCAAGAGGTCCAACCAGTCCATCCTAAAGGAAATCAGTCCTGGGTGTTCATTGGAAGGACTGATGTTGAAGCCAAAACGCCAATACTTTGGCCACCTGGTGCGAAGAACTGACTCATTTGAAAAGACCCTGATGCTGGGAAAGATTGAAGGCAGGAGGAGAAGGGGATGACACAGGATGAGATGGTTGGATGTCATCACTGACTCAATGGTCATGAGTCTGAGTAAACTCCAGGAGAGGTGATGGAAAAGGAGGCCTGGTGTGCTGCAGTCCATGGGGTCACAGAGTCAGATACAACTGAGTGCTGAATTAACCGACTGGGAAGTCAGTGAGGGAGAAGACAGGCAGAGATATTCATACAAATAGAGCCTAGACAATGACTGGTCTTCCCTGGTGGCTCAGACTGTAAAGAATCTGCAGTGCAAGAGACCCAGATTTAGATCCCCAAGTCAGGAAAATCCCCTGGAGAAACAAATGGCTACCCACTCCAGTATTCTTGCCTGGAGAACCCCCATGGACAGAGGAGCCTGGCGGGTTATACAGTCCATAGGGTAGCAAGGAGTCAGACGCAACTGAGCGACTAACACTGTCAGTTTTCCGACAATGATTATTTAGTGGACACAGTGCTATTTTTCAGGGCTTCCCTGGTGGCTCAGTGGTAAAGAATGTACCTGCAAGGCAGGAGACAGGAGTTCAATCCCTGGCTTAGGAAGATTCCCCTGGAGGAGGAAATGGCAACCTTCTCCAGTATTCTTAATGGGAAAATCTCATGAACAGAGGAGCCTGGTGGGCTACAGTCCAAGGGTGGCAAAAAGTCAGACATGACTGAGCACATGCTGCTTCAGTGGGATGATTCAAATAATTACAGTATCATCATGCTCTTCGTGTATCCACTTGGGGGAATCTCCAATCAGCAGATGGTGGTCCACTGGTAGATGTCTAAGTTGCTGTTAATTACTGGAATCCTTCTGTCCTGTTGCTCTCCTGTATGCTTTACAGTTTTAGTAGGAAGGCAGTGGAAATGATAAAATGTCCACTAGAATGTACTCTCCTCAAGGAAAGTAGAATAGAATTCAATATCCATATATATGGTAACAATATTTCAATATTCTTCTAAAGAGCCACTTCCCTCTGTAGAGCCCATGTTGTTTGGATGGGACTAGAACTAAATCCATCAAAGCTTTGCATTCCCTGGGAATGACTATATGGCCCAATGACAGCCAATGAGATACATGAGATTCTGCATCTTTCCTGGAGGTTACGGTCAGTGGCAGGCATCGTGCCCTACAAGATTCTTCCTTAAAAATGGTCAACATATTGGAAAGAAGAGGTAAGAGATTAAAAAAAAAAAAGAGAAGCTAGAGGGAATTCCCTGGGGGTCCAGTGATTAGGACTCCCTGCTTCCACTGCAGGTGGCTGTGATTTGATCTAGGGACAGGGAACTTAAAAAAAAAAAAATCTGGGATCTAACTGGCATCGTCTGAAGACAGGTCAGCCAATGTCTTATATTATTATGTGAACCATAAAGAGTCAATCTAATACAAAGAAAGTTCAGTTCAGTTCAGTCACTCAGTCATGTCCAACTCTTAGTGACACTGTGAACCGCAGCATGCCAGGCCTCCCTGTCCATCACCAACTCCCAGAGTTTACCCAAACTCGTGTCCACTGAGTCGGTGAATACATACAACCATCACAACCTCTGTCGTCCGCTTCCCCTCCTGCTCTCAATCTTTCCCAACATCAGGGTCTTTTCAAATGAGTCAGTTCTTCACATCAGGTGGCCAAAGTATTGGAGTTTTGGCTTCAACATCAGTCCTCCCAATGAACGCCCAGGACTGATCTCCTTGCTGTCCAGGGGACTCTCAAGAGTCTTCTCCAATACCACAGTTTAAAAGCATCAATTCTTTGGTGCACAGCTTTCTTTGTAGTCCAACTCTCTCACATCCATACATGACCACTGGAAAAACAATAGCCTTGACTAGATGGACCTTTGTTGACAAAGTAATGTCTCTGCTTTTTAATATGCTGTCTAGGTTGGTTATAACTTTCTGTCCAAAGAGTAAGTGTCTTTTAATTTCATGGCTGCAATCACCATCTGCAGTGATTTTGGAGCCCCCCAAAAATAAAGTCTGACACTGTTTCCACTGTTTTCCCATCTATCTGCCATGAAGTGACAGGACTGATGCCATGATCTTGGTTTTCTAAGATCCTGTTGAGCTTTAAGCCAACTTTTTCACTCTCTTCTTTCACTTTCATCAAGAGGCTCTTTAGTTCCTCTTCACTTTCTGCCATAAGGGTGGTGTCATCTGCATATCTGAGGTTCTTGATATTTCTCCCGGCAATCTTGATTCCAGCTTGTGCTTCTTCCAGCCCAGCGTTTCTCATAATGTACTCTGCATATAAGTTAAATAAGCAGGGTGACAATATACAGCCTTGATGTACTCCTTTTCCTACTTGGAACCAGTCTGTTGTTCCATGTCCAGTTCTAACTGTTACTTCCTGACCTGCATATAGGTTTCTCAAGAGGCAGGTGAGGTGGCTGATATTGCCATCTCTGAGAATTTTCCACAGTTTATTGTGATCCACACAGTCAAAGTCTTTGGCATAGTCAATAAAGCAGAAATAGATGATTTTCTGGAACTTTCTTGCTTTTTCTGTGATCCAGCAGATGTCAATTTGATCTCTGGTTCCTCTGCCTTTTCTAAAACCAGCTTGAACTGGAAGTTCACGGTTCACGTATTGCTGAAGCCTGGCTTAGAGAATTTTGAGCATTACTTTGCTAGCGTGTGAGATGAGTGCAATTGTGTGGTAGTTTGAGTATTCTTTGGCATTGCCTTTCTTTGGGATTGGAATGAAAACTGACCTTTTCCAGTCCTGTGGCCACTGCTGAGTTTTCCCAATTTGCTGGCATATTGAGTGCAGCACTTTCACAGCATCATCTTTCAGGATTTGAAATAGCTCAACTGGAATTCTATCACCTCCACTTGCTTTGTTCTTAGTGATGCTTCCTAAGGCTCACTTGACTTCACATTCCAGGATTCTGGCTCTAGGTGAGTGATCACACCATTGTGATTATCTGGGTTGTGAAGATCTTTTTTGTACAGTTCTGTGTATTCTTTTTAATATCTTCTGCTTCTGTTAAGTCCATACCATTTCTGTCCTTTATTGTGCCCATCTTTTCATGAAATGTTCCCTTGGTATCTCTAATTTTCTTGAAGAGATCTCTAGCCTTCCCCATTCTATTGTTTTCCTCTATTTCTTTGCACTGATTGCTGAGGAAGGCTTTCTTATCCCTCCTGCTATTCTTTGGAATGCTGCATTCAAATGGGTATATCTTTCCTTTTCCGCTTTGCTTTTTGCTTCTCTTCTTTTCACAGCTATTTGTAAGGCTTCCTCAGACAGCCATTATGCTCTTTTGCATTTCTTTTTGTTAGGGATGGTCTTTATCCCTGTCTCCTGTACAATGTCACAAACCTCCGTCTATGGTTCATCAGGCACTCTATCAGATCTAGTCCCTTAAATCTATTTCTCACTTCCAGTATATAATCATAAGGGATTTGATTTAGGTCATACCTGAATGGTCTAGTGGTTTTCCCCACTTTCTTCAATTTAAGTCCGAATTTGGCAATAAGGAGTTCATAATCTGAGCCACAGGTCTTGTTTTCGCTGACTGTATAGAGCTTCACCATCTTTGTCTGCAAAGAATATAATCAGTCTGATTTCAGTGTTGACCATTGGTGATGTCCATGTGCAGAGTCTTCTCTTGTGTTGTTGGAAGTGGGTGTTTGCTATGACCAGTGCGTTCTCTTGGCAAAACTCTACTGGCCTTTGCCCTGCTTCATTCTGTACTCCAAGGCCAAATTTGCCTGTTACTCCAGGTGTTTCTTGACTTCCTACTTTTGCATTCCAGTCCCCTATAATGAAAAGGACATCTTTTTTGGGTGTTAGTTCTAAAAGGTCCTGTTGGTCTTCATAGAATGGTTCAGCTTCTTCAGCGTTACTGTTCAGGGCATAGACTTGGATTACTGTGATATTGAATGGTTTGCCTTGGAAACGAACAGAGGTCATTCTGTCATTTCGGAGACTGCATCCAAGTACTGCATTTTGGACTCTTTTGTTGACTATAATGGCTACTCCATTTCTTCTAAGGGGTTCCTGCCCACAGTAGTAGATATAATGGTCATCTGAGTTAAATTCACCCATTCCAGTCCATTTTAGTTAGCTGATTCCTAGAATGTCGACGTTCACTCTTGCCATCTCCTGTTTGACCACTTTCAATTTGCCTTGATTCATGGACCTGACATTCCAGGTTCCTATGCAATATTGCTCTTTACAGCATCGGACCTTGCTTCTATCACCAGTCACATCCGCAACTGGATATTGTTTTTGCTTTGGCTCCATCCCTTCATTCTTTCTGTAGTTATTTCTCTACTGACCTCCAGTAGCATATTGGGCACCTGCTGACCTAGGGAGTTCATCTTTCAGTGTCCTTTTTGCCTTTTCATATTGTTCATGGGGTTCTCAAGGCACGAATACTGAAGGGGTTTGCCATTCCCTTCTCCAGTGGACCACATTCTGTCAGACCTCTCCACCATGACCCGTCTGTCTTGGGTGGCCCCACAGGCATGGCTTAGTTTCATTGAGTTGGACAAGGCTGTGGTCCATGTGATCAGATTGGCTAGTTTTCAGTGATTGTGGTTTCAGTCTGTCTGCCCACTGATGCCCTCTCTTAGCACCTACTACCTAACTTGGGTTTCTCTTATCTTGGATATGGGGTATCTCTTCACAGCTGCTCCAGCAAAGAGCAGCCGCTGCTCCTGACCTTGGACGTGGGGTATCTCCTCTCAGCCTCTCCTGCACCTCACAGCTGCCACTCCTGTGGTTTATTCACTCCATTTCCCCAGAACCTAACTTGGCACGTATTTGGCACCAATGAATACTTATGAAATGGTGTCAATTTTTTAAACATTCCTGTCAGCAACAAAGTTATTCTTTCTCATCTTCACTCAGCACTTTATTTGTAGGATATCCAATTCCCTCAGCCAGCAGGGAAGAAAAAGCAGTGCCAAGACATTGAGAGAAATGAAAACTGCATTTCCTCATAAGACTGGGGACTCTCAGTTCCTACAGGCCTAAGACACCACCCTGAACAACAGGACAACAATTACTTAGTGTCTTCACTCGTCTTTGAATTTTCCTGTCCAGTCTTCACCAGCTGAAACACTCCCCTCCCTCCTCATCACACATTGGTATTTTACCACAAGATCAAAATGAATTTCCATTCATTTCAAAGGTTCTCGCTCAGCCATTGAATCCTGAGTTTATTGACATTTGTATTTTTGACTTGGATTCCTCTAGTAGCATATTGCCAAACAACTAAACCAAAAGAACATTTTTATAATAGAGCACTTGTAACTGGGAGTTGGGGGAATTTATGGAGAATCAGAAGCCTTAGATTTTGTTCTCAGCTTTGCCAGAGAATTCCAGCAAAACTTACAAAACCATCATTTCACTTGGTTTTATATTTTTCCCCACGTCCTTGAGAAACAGAGCTAGAAATAGCTCAGTGTAGAATAGCCATGCTGATTTGGCCATGGGAGGACACTATATGAAGAAAGACTTAAATATTAGGGCCTCAGTCTGTAAAGATAATACTGGATAAACTGAACACTGATCATTAAATTCTAGGGTACCAGGAGACACATATTGACTTTGTAAGGGGCACATTTCAGTATAGCAAAGGAAAGTTCTATTTTATGTAGCAAGAGTAATGTGGTTTTTTTTTTTTTTTTTTTCATGAATATGAGATCCATAAATGGATTAAGAGGAACTATGGTGATTTGTGGTATATTCCACAGAGAGAGAGAAGGCTGGATTTGATTAATCTGGGTCTGACTCATAAAAAATCTTATGTTTATATTCTTTATCTGACTATAAAATAAATTCAAGAGACCTAACAAGGACTTCGTTGCTGAGGCTCTGAGAATACTCAGCAAAAGGAAGGCATAAATGGAAATGCTACTATCCTGACACGTGAACTTTGAGAGGCACCCAGCTTACCACTGGAGAAGGCACTGGCACCCCACTCCAGTACTCTTACCTGGAAAGTCCCATCGACAGAGGAGCCTGGTAGGTTGCAGTCCATGGGGTCGCTAAGAGTCGGACACGACTGAGTGACTTCACTTTCACTTTTCACTTTCATGCATCAGAGAAGGAAATGGCAACCCACTCCAGTGTTCTTGCCTAGAGAATCCCAGAGATGGGGGAGCCTGATGGGCTGCCGTCTATGGGGTCGCACAGAGTCGGACACGACTGAAGTGACTTAGCAGCAGCAGCTTACCACTGCTTACTAGTTTGAAGGTCCTGAAAACCTATCTGTGCCTCTTTTTCTTCATCTGAAAACTGGAAGGTAGTAGCAACCACCTGGATTAGATTTCTATTGTTGCTGTCATGAATGACCACAAACTTAGTGACTTATTATCTTATGGTTCTCAAGGTCAGAGGTCAGAAAAAGGTCTGACTTGGCTACAGAGAATCGGCAGGGCTGCATTTCCTCTGCAGGCTTGAGGGGAGAAGCCATTTCCTCACTTCTGTTCAAGAAGCTGCCTGATACCTCAGTTCATGGCCTTCTCCCATCTTCAAAACTACAAACATGTCACTCCGATTTCTGCTTGCATTGTTGCATCTTCTAATCTGACTCTGACCCTCCTGCCTCCCTCTTTCATTTATAGGTCTCTGGTTATTATGTTGGCTCACCTAGATAACCCAGGTTAATCTCCCCATGTAGGATCTTTAACTTAACCACAGTTATAAAGCTGCCTTTGCCACATAACTGAGCATATTGTCAGGTTCCAGGATTTGGGACAAGGACATCATGGAGGGGGAATGGGCAATATTTCTATTTGCCATATCACCAAGGGTTGAGAATAAAATGAGATGGTGTTCATAGTAAATTTAAAACAGTGCCTCAAAAGTAATAAGCATAAAATATTAATGCTAGTTGTCATCACATCCGTTAGCAGTTCATATTATTAATTCAGGCTTTCTCATATGTACAGATGATCCAACTTTTCATGCTTTGAGACAAAGTTCATTTTCCTAAATAAAATATTCTTTTCTTCCCAATATATTCCAGTCTTCTTTGGCTAAGACAACCCATAGACCAAACCAGCCCAATCTCCATGCTAACCAGAGACCCCTTAGTCACCTGTCCTCTACACTAAGCCTCCTCTGATGAAGAACTCTGAGTCACACAAGAAGTTCATTCCATTCAGAAATGGCTCTGCTTGTTAGAAAGGGCTCTCCTGGGTTTGAATTGATCCATCTCCTTGTGCTTTCTCCACAGATCCTAGATCTGTAGTCTGGCCAGAATCTCTCCAATATCTCTGCCATGTTAAAGCTCCTTAGATGACTAAGGATCATATAACATCCCTGTTCCATCTTCATTTTCTAGGCTCAAGGTACACAGGGGTTCCTTAGCATGACACCTTCGCATCTGAAATTAGAATTCAGAAATGCTTGTGATACTCCAGATTTTTCTGAACACTCATCAGTAACTCCCCTCCCTTCTCACTCTCCTTAACTCCAACCTCTGAAGTTATAGCCAATCTTCCTACTATGACATACTCTACTTAAGACCATTATGAAAGTATTTTACAATATTAGTGGCCATTATTAGTATATGTCTGATTCTTCTTTCTTCTAGAGTTTGAGAAATTGTTTTTGCTTTATTTTTCCAGTGTTTTATACCACCATGATAAAGTTAAGGTAAATATAGTCCACTAACAAACAATTTGTAATTTCAAATAATTTCAATAAATTGACTAAAAAGTGGCTCTTGTACACACTGCTGATTAAAGTGTAGCTAGATGCAACCTTTGTAGAAGGCAACATATGAAGAGTCTTTAAAATATCACATCTTTTCTCAGAAATTCCATTTCCCAGGACTTATCCAAAGATATGACAAAAGACATATTTATGGAAAAGGATGTTTATTATAACATTGTTTATAATAGCAAAAGGAGAAAAGGAAACAGCCTAAATGTCCAACCACAGGGAATTGCTTAAGTGAATTATGCCATGTCATATGAGCAAGCACTCTTTTAAAGTATGTTTAAGGATATTAAAATAGTCAGTATTAAATTAAAAAGGAAGGATGTTAGAGAATATACAGTCTGACCCCAATTTGTGAAAAGTAAAACAAAAACACCATGAACAAAAGTAGGGGTAGGAAGGGATAGAAAAAAGATTTGATGGAAATTTCCCAAGAGAGCAACAGTGGTTGGCCTTCTCCAGTGGCTCAGTGGTAAAGAACCTGACGGCAGTGCGGGGACCATAGGAGATTTGGGCTCTATCCCTGGGTCAAGCAAATCCCCTAGAGGAGGGCATGGCAACCCACTCCAGTATTCTTGCCTGGAGAATCACATGGCAGAGGAGCCTGGCAGGCTACAGTCCATAGAGTCACAAAGAGTTGGACATGACTGAAGTGACTTAGCATGCATCAACAATGATTATCTCTGCCTAATTTCTATTCTCTATTTTATAACTTTAAAATCTACATAATGACCAACTTTTCTTATTTTTATATACAGACATTATTTCTTACAGTAGTTTTAGGTTCACAGCAAAATTGGATGGAAAGTACAGATTGTTCGCATAGTCATCTCCACAATATATTCAAAGCCTCCAACATCTGCACTAGAGAGGGGGAGATGGAGGAGATGAAAGGATATCTGGCCAGCAGAATGTGACCTTGATGGAAGACCACATGGGCAGAGCCATGAAAACAATCACTGCCTCAGTGTAGTGGTCACCTCTGTGGGTCTGTAGTTAACTACTTCATGGCAGTCCCGGGGTCACTATTGGTCAATATTGCCAGGTGTCAGATGATGAACTGGATGTAGAGATGAGAAAAAGAAGCTGAGGCTTACTGGGCACCTTTGGCTTGATGGTCACAGTATGTGACCATGATGACCTTCCGAAAGTATTAGTTTCTGTTTCATTTCTGCTTTCCCAATATCACACAAGTTTCTCTTGATCAACTCTAGCTTAGAATGATACAGGTATGGGAACTGTGAGAAACATAGTTCTGAGCTTTAGCCTAACTGATAAAATCTGATACAGCATAATTATAGGGTGTGTATCTTTTCATTTTGGGGTGTTTGGGATGTAGATATTTCATACAAACCACAGCTTGCCTCAGAAAAGCTTCCTGGTCACTATATGTGGCTCAGTCCTGTCAGGAGATGGAGTCTACTCCAAGAGTCTCACACTTTTATCCAAAGATTGACATGGGTTTGCAGAGTTTCTAGAGTTACACACACTCCCCTCTTCTCCATGCCAGACACTTCTGAACATGGTTCCCTTCCCTGTTGGAACACACATGCAAGCTATACCTTGATTACCTAAGTGAGGAAATCATGTTCTACCTCTGCTTTCCAAAGATCCCCCTAGGACCTTCCAAAACCATTCTTTATACTTCATAGTGATGTCTATTAAAACAGGTCCTGGAATTTTCTTATCCATCTGGTTCACAATAAAAGCACAGGCTATGGAGACAGGCATTCTGAAACTTAATCCCTAGCCTTCTAATAACTAGCCATGTAATCTTAAACACATCATTTTACCTCCTGGGCTACAGAATATTCATTTATAAAGTAGTTTGGACTTGCCTCTCAGAGCTCTTCCATCTCTGCTGCTGCTGCTAAGTCGCTTCAGTCATGTCCAACTCTGTGAGACCCCACAGACGGCAGCCTACCGGGCTCCCCTGTCCCTGGGATTCTCCAGGCAAGAACACTGGAGTGGGTTGCCATTTCCTTCTCCAATGCATGAAAGTGAAAAGTGAAAGTGAAGTCATTCAGTCGTGCCTGACTTTTAGCGACCCCATGGACTGCAGCCCACCAGGCTCCTCCATGCATGGGATTTTCCAGGCAAGAGTACTGGAGTTGGGTGCCATTGCCTTCCATCTCTAAAACTATGTAAACCTAGTAGGGAAACTCTGTAAGGCAGTAGTCGAATTTCCTTTCCGATAAAGGGCAGGATATGGGAGAATTCAAGGTGATATGTGCATGGTAAAGAACAATGCATGGGTTAAACAGAAAAATAAGCAAGTATCAGTGTTCTGCTTTGCAGGCTTCTGGTTACTGTTCTGCTCTCAGAGAAGCTGGGTACTGCAGAGATCAGGAAAATAAGGATTATCTTTGCTCCTTTGTGACTGACAGTGCTGCAGGCTATGACAAGCACTCTTTCATTGCAAGACTAGATAACAATGGAAATAAGACATCCTCTATTTTTTATCAAATACAATATTTGCCATCTCTTGTTAGGCAACATGATGCAATTAAACTACCAATCTTAGCCTCACACTCACAACTTGTTCAAACAAAATGTTAGCTGATACTTTAGAATCTCTGAGGTAATTCTCAAAGTTGAAAAGGTTTGCCTTATTCTGTCCTGTGTCCAACTTTCAGTTTAAAAAATAAATGAGAAGGAAGAAGGTTTTCCTTGATTGCAAATTCATATGGGAGGTTTTAAATTTTTTGCAGACAAATTGCTTTAGGTACATTGACTTCCTCATTTGTGTGTGGCTAATTAGATTGCCTGATTAAAGGACATGGCTATTGTTCCAAGATGGCAATTGCCAGACTGGGATCCTCCGGTGGCTGGAAAGGCTTCTGGTGTGTAATCATACACCTTTGATTTGATGTGATTAGTGGTGTCTAAAGCCAAAGGAAAACCATGAGCCCTCTCAAAGCAGCTGTACTGGTATGGACAGTCTTCCCACAGGCTCAAGGACTTTTCAGAGCTCTGTAGAGCCTAGATTCAGAGTCTTACAAATAACTTATTGGATCAGGAGAGCTGCCCTAGTGCAGGCATGCCCCACTGTACAAACTTTAGGACCCCATTAATGAGCACCAAAGAATTGATGCTTTTGAACTGTGGTGTTGGAGAAGACTCTTGAGAGTCCTTTGGACTGCAAGGAGATCCAACCAGTCCATCCTAAAGGAGACCAGTCCTGGGTGTTCATTGGAAGGACTGAGGCTGAAACTCCAATACTTTGGCTATCTCATGTGAAGAGCTGACTCATTGGAAAAGACTCTGATACTAGGAGGGATTGGGGGCAGGAGGAAAAGGGGATGACAGAGGATGAGATGGCTGGATGGCATCACCAACTTGATGCACATGAGTTTCGGTGAACTCCGGAAATTGATGATGGACAGGGAGGTGCTGCGATTCATGGGGTCGCAAAGAGTTGGACACGACTGAGCAACTGAACTGAATGCTAGGATGTCAATAGGCTATCCAGCTTCCCTGGTAGCTCAGTGGTAAAGAATCTGCCTACAGTGCAGGAGACATGGGTTTGATCCCTGGGTCAGGAAGATCCCCCAAAGAGGAAATATAAACCCACTCCAGTATTCTTACCTGGGAAATTCCATGGACAGAGCAGCTGGGCCGGCTATAGTCCACAGGGTCGCAAAAGAGTAGGATAACACTTTAAGACTAAACCACCACTGCCTAACTGCTTGAGGTCCCAGTTGCTTGAGGATGCCACACAATCTTGGTTAAGCCATTCTTCATTAAACTTAAAGTTGTTGAATTTATTAAACCAACAGCTCTAAAAGATGTTTCATTTACACCTCGTCCGCTGATGCTTTGATGTGAAATGCCATTTGGTCTAATCCATTTTAAGCCTCCAATATACCATGACATGAGAGGGTATCCTGTCTCAAAATAAGGACTCAGTACATCTGATTTTGAACTATCCCATTTTTTAACCCTAATTTCTGGTATCCCCAAATAAAAGTCAAGAGAATATAAGATATTACCTAAAGAAAAGCTAAAATTGCATGTTTTAAATTTTTATGTCAGGAAATGCAAAATTAATACTCTCCTTGTGATATTGCTCATTAATACTGTACTTAGACTAAGCTATGGTTTTAATGGCCTAATTCAAAAGAGTAGAAAATTTTATTTTACTTAATTTAAATCATTTAGATGTATGAGCTCTTTTATTTCCACTGGCATTTTTTCACATTAAGTGTAATAGGGAAGTAGTCCATCTCATACTCTCTCAGAGAACATAAACCCTTGATGGACTGAAATGAAGGGGAGCCTCTGAATACTTATGACATAATGAACTGAACAGATCAGGAGAGCAGGGGCACGGACATGATCCGACCCCTGACTCGCAGGTAGTGGTTTTCAGTATGACTCCCCCTTCAGAAGCTGTGAAATGGGCCACAGCTTGCAAGAGCAGCAAGATTTCAGAAACCTGGAGATGGTGATGATATTCCAAACTGCTGTTAAACCTGAAAAAGGAATAGGCCGAGAATTAGTGGAACCAAGCCCCGCAAGCAGTAGGCCCAGCTTCTAGTCAAAAGACAGTCATAATCTCCAAAACAGAGCAGGGTTATGGCTTGGGAAGTCTGATCCCTCCTCCCAGCCCTGCTGTTCTCAGTTTTCTCATCTATCCTAGGGTCCTGGGCTGGAAGACCCCTAATGACCTTGCTAGATCTTTAATACTGCATTGGTAGTCAGAGCCTCAGTGAAGCTGACTAGGGTTTAAGACCAAACTCCAGTCCCACTGAAATTACAGAATGTGACGGGGAATGCCAGGTTCCCAAGTAGTGCTGGTGGTAAAGAACCCCGCTGCCAATGCAGGAGACATAAAAGAAGCAACTTCTAACCCTGGGTCAGGAAGAGTTCCCTGGAGGAGGGCATGGCAACCCTCTCCAGTATTCTTGCCTGGAGAATGCCAAGGACAGAGGAGTCTGGTGGGCTATAGTCCATGGGGGCACAAAGAGACACAACTGAAGTGACTTAGCAGCCATGTACAGTGAGCATGGCTCCAGGGAGCACTCAGGTATTTCCTGCTTAGCCCTTCCACCCTCCACCCCCAACACACACACACACACACACACAACACAGTCTCTGGGAAAAGGCCAGAACTGCACAGACAGATTTTCTCCAGGGCACCAGGCAAGGTGGAAGACATAGAGGGCCTTGAATGCCTTGTGTCTAGAGGAGAAGCACAGAGGAGGAGATGAGGGAAAGGTAGGCAGTGTGACCAGCAGAGAGCCTTTCGATGAAGAGTCAGTGGCTCCTCTCTTAACATCAGGGACTTAACAATGGTGGCTGTGATTTGGACAGGTATATGTATTTGCTAGGGCCCCCGGTGGCATCAGTGGTAAAGAACTCACCTGCCAATGCAGGAGATATAAGAGATGCAGGTTCAGTCTCTGGGTTGCGAGGATCCCCTGGAAGAGGGCATGGCAACCCATTCCAATATTTTCACCTGGAGAATCCCATGGACAGAGGAGCCTAGAGGGCTACAACTCATAGGGTGACAAAGAGTTGGACACGATTGAAGTGATTTAGCATGCACACACACACACTAACAAAATACTATAAATTGGGTGGCTTAGTCTGAGATCAAAGTGTCAAGGGTTAGTTCCTTCTGAAGGCTCTGAAAAAATTATGTTCATAATCCTCTTCTACCATTTGGTGGTTTGCTAGCAATCTATGACCATCCTTGCCTGGGAGACACATTGTCTTGATCTCTGCCCTCTCTGACACAGTCTTGCTTGTGTCCATCAGTTCAGTTCAGTTCAGTCGCTCAGTCGTGTTCGATTCTTTGTGACCCCATGAATCGCAGCACGCCAGGCCTCCCTGTCCATCACCAACTCCCGGAGTTCACTCGGACTCAAGTCCATCGAGTCGGTGATGCCATCCAGCCATCTCATCCTCGGTCGTCCCCTTCTCCTCCTGCCCCCAATCCCTCCCAGCATCAAAGTCTTTTCCAATGAGTCAACTCTTCACATGAGGTGGCCAAAGTACTGGAGTTTCAGGCCCAGCATCATTCCTTCCAAAGAAATCCTAGGGTTGATCTCCTTCAGAATGGACTGGTTGGATCTCCTTGCAGTCCAAGGGACTCTCAAGAGTCTTCTCCAACACCACACTTCAAAAGCATCAATTCTTTGGCGCTCAGCCCTCTTCACAGTCCAACTCTCACATCCATACATGACCACTGGAAAAATCATAGCCTTGACTAGACGGACCTTAGTCAACAAAGTAATGGCTCTGCTTTTGAATATGTTATCTAGGTTGGTCATAATTTTCTTCCAAGGAGTAAGCGTCTTTTAATTTCATGGCTGCAGTCACCATCTGCAGTGATTTTGGAGCCCCCCAAAATAAAGTCTGACACTATTTCCACTGTTTCTCCATCTATTTCCCATGAAGTGATGGGACCGGATGCCATAATCTTCATTTTCTGAATGTTGAGCTTTAAGCCAACTTTTTCACTCTCCTCTTTCACTTTCATCAAGAGGCTTTTTAGTTCTTCTTCATTTTCTGCCATAAGGGTGGTGTCATCTGCATATCTGATGTTATTGATATTTCTCCTGGCAATCTTGATTCCAGCTTGTGTTTCTCCCAGTCCAGCATTTCTCATGATATACTCTGCATATAAGTTAAATAAGCAGGGTGACAGTATACAGCCTTGTGTCCATACCTGTGTCCAAATATTCCTTTCTATAAGGACAAGCTGGAATCAATGTTGGTGGGAGAAATATCAAAAACCTCAGATATGCAGATGACACCACCCTTATGGCAGAAAGTGAAGAAGAACTAAAGAGCCTCTTGATGAAAGTGAAAAAGGAGAGTGAAAAAGTTGGCTTAAAGCTCAACATTCAGAAAACTAAGATCATGGCATCCGGTCCCATCATTTTATGGCAAATAGATGGGGAAACAATGGAAACAGTGATAGACTTTATTTTGGGGGGGCTCCAAAATCACTGCAGATGGTGACTGCAGCCATGAAATTAAAAGACGCTTGCTCCTTGGAAGAAAAGTGATGACCAACCTAGATAACATATTCAAAAGCAGAGACATTACTTTGCTAACAAAGGTCCATCTAGTCAAAGCTATGGTTTTTCCAGTAGTCACATACGGATGTGAGAGCTGGACCATAAAGAAAGCTGAGGGCTGAAGAATTGATGCTTTTGAACTGTGGTGTTGGAGAAGACTCTTGGGAGTCCCTTGGACTGCAAAGAGATCCAACCAGTCCATCCTAACGGAAATAAGTCCTGAGTATTCATTGGAAGAACTGATGCTGAAGCTGAAACTCCAATTCTTTGGCTACCTGATGCGAGGAACTGACTCATTTGAAAAGACCCTGATGCTGGGAAAGATAGAGGGCAGGAGAAGGGGACGACAGAGGATGAGATGGTTGGATGGCATCACACCAACTCAATGGACATGAGTTTGAGCAAGCTCTGGGAGTTGGTGATGGACAGGGAAGCCTGATGTGCTGCACTCCATGGGATTGCAAAGAGTGAGACACGACTGAGCAACTGAACTGGACTGAATAAGGACATGAGTCCTGTTTGATTTGGGCCCACTCTAATATTGTTTTCACTTCTGTAAAGACTAATCTTGTTGCAGTCTCTGTAAAGACTATCTCCAAATAAGAACATAATCAAAGGTACTGGAAGGTAGAACTTCAACATATGAATTTTGAGAGGAACGTAAACCAACTGACAATGACAAGCAAGAGCTGGACACCATACACTTGAATAGGAAAGATCATATTTCCAGAAGAACATGGGCCCTCAATAGTCCTTTAGGCAGTGGATGAAGAGAGAATATACACTCATGTTAAACTTTCACAAAAGAGTTTCGGGGTGTAGAGACAAGTGTTGGAGTAGAGATTAGAAAAAGACATGAAGCATGGTTGTTGGTGGTTGCCGTGTTCCAGGAGAAGGTTGTAGACACACGGACCCTGCAGAAGTGAAGGGAAGGCTCAACCCCTGGATGCACTGAGGATGCTCTGGCCCACAAGGCTTCAGAACCCCAGGCCTGATTTGAATCCCGGTTCTAACATTTACAAACACTCTGACTTGCACAGAGTCTTGTAAACTCTTTTACCTTGTTAGTTAGTTCAGTCACTCAGTTGTGTCCGACTCTTTGCAACCCCATGAATCGCAGCATGCCAGGCCTCCCTGTCCATCACCAACTCCCAGAGTTCACTCAAACTCATGTCCATCGAGTCGGTGATGCCATCCAGCCATCTCATCCTCTGTCATCCCCTTCTCCTCCTGCCCCCAATCCCCCCAAGCATCAGAGTTTTTTCCAATGAGTCAACTCTTCGCATGAGGTGGCCGAGGTATTGGAGTTTCAGCTTCAGCATCAGTCCTTCCAGTGAATATTCAGAGCTAATTTCCTTTAGGATGGACTGGTTGGATCTCCTTGCAGTCCAAGGGACTCTCAAGGGTCTTCTCCAACACCACAGTTCAAAAGCATCAATTCTTCAGTGCTCAGCTTTCTTCACAGTCCAACTCTCACATCCGTACATGACCACTGGAAAAACAAAAATTAGTATGGTGGTACCTATCTCATTAGTTGGGGTAATTTAATGAAATTTAATGAAAATATGAATGTTATTTTATTATTGAAACATATGAAAATATGAATGTTATTTTGTTCCTGAAACATCATGAATGCTCATTCAGATTGCACTAGAATTTATGGGACAATTATCCCAGGAGCATAGCTAATGTAGGACTTTTCCTGAAGGTAAATATGGGAAAGTGATTCTCAGGGTATCTAAGTAAAGACAAGTTTCCCAAAGCAAGAATATTTAGAATATTTATCTTAAGGAAACAGGCCACCTGGAGAGACAGACATTCATCCCAGTTAGGTCTCCAAAACTGCTTGTCTTACTTCTCCAGGTTCATTTTGAAAAAGCTCTGTTCTTAATATTTTACCTTTTAAATCAGGGCAATTACCTTTATAGTCTCACTTAACAGAAACCTGTGTTTTACTTTCTTTAAAAAGTAAATCCTTCATACTTTTCTATCCTTGAAAATGGTGACTAACCCTATTTTAGTTAAAAAAGTGTACCCCTTAATGTGTTTAAAACAATGAGAAATGCTTCATATTTTATAACAGTACTAAGAGGATTTATGATCTACTTTTTATTCTTTATGAAAAATGCAAACCTTCTTCTTTGAATTTTTTAATTTTCTTTGTTTCCATGTCAAGCAGCCATTTCCAAGTTTCTGTTTCCCAGATGTATGTGTAAAATTTAGAAAGGGATTTGAAAATCTTTTTTACTAAGAAAAGCAATCAGAGCTAATACTCATAAGGACAAATTACTGAGAAGATGGATGATGTGTTTGGTATCTAGTCATATTTTATTGAGTGCATTCCATGTAACTCTATCTTGCCTTCCTTTAAATAGAAAATAAAAGAAATAATTGCTTGAAGGAAAGACCTAGTAAAGATTCATACCAGAAGCCATGTGACATTCAAACCTAGTTTTCTAGGCAGTTTGGGCCTCAAATTGTGGTTTTGCCTAAAGACTGTAGAAAACTCCTTAATTCTGTGTTTCAGAAGTATGGCAGAAGATTTTTTGTAAATGTTAAGTAAGCTCATTTATTTTTCTCTTCTCTTTTTACACATCTGTGTGAGGTTTAAATGCAGAAATGGATCATGGATCTTAGAAAATGAATACTCTAAATCATGTTATATACATACAGCTTAGCTTTTTCTAAAGCAGTTTCAAAGGCACTCACCCATTTTTTTACCTCCCTCTTGCCCCTGACTTTAGGGCTTCCCAGGCGGCACAGTGGTAAGGAATCTGCCTGCCGATGCAGGAGAAGCAACAGACGCAGTGCCCCCACCCTGCCACACTAAACCTTCTCACTGAGGTCTCACTAAGGCTAAATCCAATGGGCAATTTTCAGTCTTCTTACCAACTCCGGAGATGGTGATGGACAGGGAGGCCTAGGGTGCTGCGATTCATGGGGTCGCAAATAGTCGGACACGACTGAGCGACTGAACTGAACTGAACCATCTCAATAGCATCTCGTGCTCTGTTAACATCCTCTTCTCAAAACATGCTCTCTTTTTGGTTTCTAGAATACCACAGTCTACAGCTTTTCTCCAACCTCAATGGCTTTTACTTTACAGTGACTTTTGTTTTTCAGGTTCTACTCTTTTTCTTTTATATCCTTTTGATGTTTATCAAAGTTTATCAAAGTTGTAGCATACATAATTTTAACAAACAGTCCTACAAAGCTTCTAGTGCAAAATGCAGCCTTCCCTGCTCTCCTCTCCCCACTCTTAAACATATTTGCTCTGATATTTGTCTCCATCTTTCTAAATAGCATGCTATTTCTGGATCTTTCCATTTTAGATTTCCAAACTCGGAAGATGAGTATTTAACTCTTTTGTATTCAGATCCTCTGGAGAAGGGAATGGCAATATACTCTAGTATTCTTGCCTAGAGAATTCCATGGACAGAGGAGACTGGAGGGCTACAGTCCACCGGGTCCCAAAAAATCAGACATGACTGAGCGAGCGACTAACCCTTTCATTTTCACTTCACTCTTCTCTTGCCACACTCTCACTCCTTCTCTCCATCTCCTATTTCCTTCTCTTTTATCCCTTATCCTCTCAAGAAATTATAGCATAAATTTTTATTAAATCTGTAATTCGTATTTACATTATTAGAAGTATGCAAGTATTATTCATGCTAAATTATATTATACTAAGATTATAATTTCTTTTATGTACAACTTTTTTGTTTTTCTCTGGTATTAGTAATAATTGCTGCACTTTCCCCCTCTAAGTTTACTAGCAGCTCAGCAGTAAAGAATCTGTCTGCAGTACAGGAGCCGCAGGAGACCCAGGTTCCATCCCTGGGTCGGGAAGATCCCCTGGAGTAGGAAATGGTAACCCACTCCAGTATTCTTGCCTGGAGTATCCCATGGACAGAGGAGCCTGGTGGGCTATAGTCTATAGCTTGGCAAAGAGTCAGACACAACTGATGCAACTTAGCACACATACCAAAGAAAACTTCAAATCTCAGTGGTTTAACGCAGCAGAAGTTTATTTCTTAACAGTAAGAAATTCAGTGTAGGTATTCCTAATTGGGGGGAGACCCTTTCTGGGGTGAATCAGGAACTCCTGCTCCTTCCACCTTGGTGCTCCTCTATCTCCTGGGTCTTAGAGTTTCCTCTTTATATATGCAGGCATGCTAGGTTGAGATAAGCCTAGAAAACTGAGAGAAACATTTCTATAAGACAAGTTGGCAATATGCATAATTTCATTCATAGCCTATTTGTCGGAATTCAAAGCATACACTTTAAAATGAGTTGGGTTTTAGTGAACATACTCCTGTCTCTGTCATCCCAATATGTATTTCACTCTTCTTCCCACAGATAAAACATCATCAGTCCTTCTACTAGGGTACAACCACGCAGCCCTAGCAGTCCCTATTTCCTCACCAAAGAACAAGATCCTCAGATAATACACAGTCTGCTGTCGGGTTCAGTTATGACTCCTCAAGGTCTAAGAACGTATGACCTAAAAATGCAAGTAGTTTTTTGCCCTCACTCCCCCAATACACACACTCAATAGACAATGAAAGAGCAGGAAAGCTAACAGTAGAATGCACAGAGCAGCCATTGGCATATAGCAATTATGGAATCCGGTGGGCGGGATTTCAGTCCTGGGTATTAGCATATTCTTTGCTTAGACCCTGATTCCGTTCTTCAGAAAGAATTCCTTTGTCCATTGTTTTCCATGCCTCTTTATTCTGTCCTCTGGGAAATTCTTCCTTATTTTATTATTTTCCATTGACACACTTGAAGTAAGTGTGGATGGATGTCTTCCTTGGGGACTGCATAGGTTTTACACACAATTTCTGCTTGGGGGTTGCTTCAAGACTCACTAAATACTCATGGGCCTTTTGAAGCTAGGTTTATCTAGATATCTTATCTAGATGTCTTTGACAATACAATTCCCTTAAAAATGTATTAGATTTCTAATCTGTTTGCTGCCAGTCATTTTCCTGAACTTTCAGAATTGTTTTTTAGATATGGTCCTTAATCCTGACTTCATTATATCCCATTTCTCCCTCTCAACTCACAGGAACTAACTGGAAGCCATCTGTACCCAGAGACTTAGATGGCATGGTGACATCTTTAATGAGGTCTTTGTTCTAAGGTTAAATAGTTTCAGCGAACCGAGAATTCTTACCCTCTTGAAGTCTAGGAATATTTCATCCTCAAACAGTCCATCAGAAATGTAAACCTTCTTCTTTGTGTGCAAGTACATCAAGGAACCTCTTTTCATGTTTTTCGTAAAGAGTTCACACCTGGAGCCATGCTCTACTGATTCATTTGGGACCGGTTAGTCCTTAGTCTGGAGAAGGCAATGGCACCCCACTCCAGTACTCTTGCCTGGAAAATCCCATGGACGGAGGAGCCTGGAAGGCTGCAGTCCATGGGGTCGCTGAGGGTCGGACACAACTGAGCGACTTCACTTCTGCTTTTCACTTTCATACATCGGAGAAGAAAATGGCAACCCACTCCAGTGTTTTTGCCTTGAGAATCCCAGGGACGGGGGAGCTTGGTGGGCTGCTGTCTATGGGGTCGCACAGAGTCGGACACGACTGAAGCGACTTAGTAGTAGTAGTAGTAGTAGTCCTTAGTCTTGTTGCACCAAAGGAAGCATGGGGATCTCTCTTCATATTCACTTCAGAAACTTCTTTTTCTTGCTGATGTTTTAAAGCCCTTGTATACTGGACCCCATTATCAAGATCTTGGATCTGATTTTACTCTCCTTATAAGGCAGTAAGTTAGCCTTACTAATGCTTAAAGTTAACCTAAACTACTCT